>NC_073725.1:115295647-115599680 GCF_023634155.1 Falco peregrinus | reverse complement strand
CCTAACCCTAACCCTAACCCTAACCCTAACCCTAACCCTAACCCTAACCCTAACCCTAACCCTAACCCTAACCCTAACCCTAACCCTAACCCTAACCCTAACCCTAACCCTAACCCTAACCCTAACCCTAACCCTAACCCTAACCCTAACCCTAACCCTAACCCTAACCCTAACCCTAACCCTAACCCTAACCCTAACCCTAACCCTAACCCTAACCCTAACCCTAACCCTAACCCTAACCCTAACCCTAACCCTAACCCTAACCCTAACCCTAACCCTAACCCTAACCCTAACCCTAACCCTAACCCTAACCCTAACCCTAACCCTAACCCTAACCCTAACCCTAACCCTAACCCTAACCCTAACCCTAACCCTAACCCTAACCCTAACCCTAACCCTAACCCTAACCCTAACCCTAACCCTAACCCTAACCCTAACCCAACCCTAACCCTAACCCTAACCCTAACCCTAACCCTAACCCTAACCCCTAACCCTAACCCTAACCCTAACCCTAACCCTAACCCTAACCCTAACCCTAACCCTAACCCTAACCCTAACCCTAACCCTAACCCTAACCCTAACCCTAACCCTAACCCTAACCCTAACCCTAACCCTAACCCTAACCCTAACCCTAACCCTAACCCCTAACCCTAACCCTAACCCTAACCCTAACCCTAACCCTAACCCTAACCCTAACCCTAACCCTAACCCTAACCCTAACCCTAACCCTAACCCTAACCCTAACCCTAACCCTAACCCTAACCCTAACCCTAACCCTAACCCTAACCCTAACCCTAACCCTAACCCTAACCCTAACCCTAACCCTAACCCTAACCCTAACCCTAACCCTAACCCTAACCCCTAACCCTAACCCTAACCCTAACCCTAACCCTAACCCTACCCCTAACCCTAACCCTAACCCTAACCCTAACCCTAACCCTAACCCTAACCCTAACCCTAACCCTAACCCTAACCCTAACCCCTAACCCTAACCCTAACCCTAACCCTAACCCTAACCCTAACCCTAACCCTAACCCTAACCCTAACCCTAACCCTAACCCTAACCCTAACCCTAACCCTAACCCTAACCCTAACCCTAACCCTAACCCTAACCCTAACCCTAACCCTAACCCTAACCCTAACCCTAACCCTAACCCTAACCCTAACCCTAACCCTAACCCTAACCCTAACCCTAACCCTAACCCTAACCCTAACCCTAACCCTAACCCTAACCCTAACCCTAACCCTAACCCTAACCCTAACCCTAACCCTAACCCTAACCCTAACCCTAACCCTAACCCTAACCCTAACCCTAACCCTAACCCTAACCCCTAACCCTAACCCTAACCCTAACCCTAACCCTAACCCTAACCCTAACCCTAACCCTAACCCTAACCCTAACCCTAACCCTAACCCTAACCCTAACCCTAACCCTAACCCTAACCCTAACCCTAACCCTAACCCTAACCCTAACCCTAACCCTAACCTAACCTAACCCTAACCCTAACCCTAACCCTAACCCTAACCCTAACCCTAACCCTAACCCTAACCCTAACCCTAAGAGGCTAACCCTAACCCTAACCCTAACCCTAACCCTAACCCTAACCCTAAGAGGCTAACCCTAACCCTAACCCTAACCCTAACCCTAACCCTAACCCTAACCCTAACCCTAACCCTAACCCTAACCCTAACCCTAACCCTAACCCTAACCCTAACCCTAACCCTAACCCTAACCCTAACCCTAACCCTAACCCTAACCCTAACCCTAACCCTAACCCTAACCCTAACCCTAACCCTAACCCTAACCCTAACCCTAACCCTAACCCTAACCCTAACCCTAACCCTAACCCTAACCCTAACCCTAACCCTAACCCTAACCCTAACCCTAACCCTAACCCTAACCCTAACCCTAACCCTAACCCTAAGAGGCTAACCCTAACCCTAACCCTAACCCTAACCCTAACCCTAACCCTAAGAGGCTAACCCTACCCTAACCCTAACCCTAACCCTAACCCTAACCCTAACCCTAACCCTAACCCTAACCCTAACCCTAACCCTAACCCTAACCCTAACCCTAACCCCTAACCCTAACCCTAACCCTAACCCTAACCCTAACCCTAACCCTAACCCTAACCCTAACCCTAACCCTAACCCTAACCCTAACCCTAACCCTAACCCTAACCCTAACCCTAACCCTAACCCTAACCCTAACCCTAACCCTAACCCTAACCCTAACCCTAACCCTAACCCTAACCCTAACCCTAACCCTAACCCTAACCCTAACCCTAACCCTAACCCTAACCCTAACCCTAACCCTAACCCTAACCCCTAACCCTAACCCTAACCCTAACCCTAACCCTAACCCTAACCCTAACCCTAACCCTAACCCTAACCCTAACCCTAACCCTAACCCTAACCCTAACCCTAACCCTAACCCTAACCCTAACCCTAACCCTAACCCTAACCCTAACCCTAACCCTAACCCTAACCCTAACCCTAACCCTAAACCCTAACCCTAACCCTAACCCTAACCCTAACCCTAACCCTAACCCTAACCCTAACCCTAACCCTAACCCTAACCCTAACCCTAACCCTAACCCTAACCCTAACCCTAACCCTAACCCTAACCCTAACCCTAACCCTAACCCTAACCCTAACCCTAACCCTAACCCTAACCCTAACCCTAACCCTAACCCTAACCCTAACCCTAACCCTAACCCTAACCCTAACCCACAACCAAGGCGGCTGCAGTACCCACTTATATGTCGCTAGGTGGCAGCAGCGATCCACCAACAGGGCCGGCTGCAGTACCCATTTTTATTTCGCTAGGTGGCAGCAGCGCTCCACCAACCGGGTGGCTGCAGTACCCAAATAAATTTCGCTAGGTGGCAGCAGCGCTCCACCAACAGGCCCGGCTGCAGTACCCATTTTTATTTCGCTAGGTGGCAGCAGCGCTCCACCAACAGGCCCGGCTGCAGTACCCATTTTTATTTCGCTAGGTGGCAGCAGCGCTCCACCAAAAGGGCCGGCTGCAGTACCCAAATATCTTTCGCTAGGTGGCAGCAGCGCTCCACCAACAGGGCCGGCTGCAGTACTCAATTAAGTTTCGCTAGGTGGCAGCAGCGCTCCACCAACCGGGCGGCCGCAGCACCCAATTACATTTCGCTAGATGGCAGCAGCGCTCCATTAACCGGGCGGCTGCAGTACGCGATTATATTTCGCTAGATGGCAGCAGCGATCCACCAACAGGGCCGGCTGCAGTACCCAATTACATTTCGCAAGATGGCAGCAGCGCTCCACCAACAGGGCCGGCTGCAGTACCCAAATATCTTTCGCTAGATGGCAGCAGCGATCCACCAACCGGGCCGGCTGCAGTACCCAAATATATTTCGCTAGATGGCAGCAGCGATCCACCAACCGGGCCGGCTGCAGTGCCCAATTAAGTTTCGCTAGGTGGCAGCAGCGCTCCACCAAAAGGGCCGGCTGCAGTACCCAAATATCTTTCGCTAGGTGGCAGCAGCGCTCCACCAACCGGGTGGCTGCAGTACCCATTTTTATTTCGCTAGGTGGCAGCAGCGCTCCACCAACAGGGTCAGTTGCAGTACCCAAATATATTTCGCTAGGTGGCAGCAGCGATCCACCAACAGGGCCGGCTGCAGTACCCATTTATATTTCGCTAGGTGGCAGCAGCGCTGCACCAACAGGCCCGGCTGCAGTACCCAATTATATTTCGCTAGGTGGCAGCAGCGCTCCACCAACAGGGCCGGCTGCAGTACCCAAATATATTTCGCTAGATGGCAGCAGCGATCCACCAACAGGGCCGGCTGCAGTACCCAAATATATTTCGCTAGATGGCAGCAGCGATCCACCCACAGGGCCGGTTGCAGTACCCATTTATATTTCGCTAGGTGGCAGCAGCGCTCCACCAACAGGGCCGGCTGCAGTACCCTTTTATATTTCGCTAGATGGCAGCAGCGCTCCACCAACAGGGCCGGCTGCAGTACCCAAATATATTTCGCTAGAGGGCAGCAGAGATCCACCAACCGGGCCGGCTGCAGTACCCAAATATATTTCGCTAGATGGCAGCAGCGCTCCACCAACAGGGCCGGCTGCAGTACCCATTTATATTTCGCTAGGTGGCAGCAGCGATCCACCAACAGGGCCGGCTGCAGTACCCATTTTTATTTCGCTAGGTGGCAGCAGCGCTCCACCAACCGGGTGGCTGCAGTACCCAAATATATTTCGCTAGGTGGCAGCAGCGCTCCACCAACAGGCCCGGCTGCAGTACCCATTTTTATTTCGCTAGGTGGCAGCAGCGCTCCACCAACAGGCCCGGCTGCAGTACCCATTTTTATTTCGCTAGGTGGCAGCAGCGCTCCACCAAAAGGGCCGGCTGCAGTACCCAAATATCTTTCGCTAGGTGGCAGCAGCGATCCACCAACAGGGCCGGTTGCAGTACCCAAATATATTTCGCTAGATGGCAGCAGCGATTCACCAACAGGGCCGGCTGCAGTACCCATTTATGTTTCGCTAGATGGCAGCAGCGCTGCACCAACAGGGCCGGCTGCAGTACCCAATTATATTTCGCTAGATGGCAGCAGCGCTCCACCAACCGGGCGGCTGCAGTACCCATTTATATTTCGCTAGATGGCAGCAGCGCTCCACCAACAGGGCCGGCTGCAGTACCCAAATATCTTTCGCTAGATGGCAGCAGCGATCCACCAACCGGGCCGGCTGCAGTACCCAAATATATTTCGCTAGATGGCAGCAGCGATCCACCAACCGGGCCGGCTGCAGTACCCAATTAAGTTTCGCTAGGTGGCAGCAGCGCTCCACCAACAGGGCCGGCTGCAGTACCCTTTTATATTTCGCTAGATGGCAGCAGCGCTCCACCAAAAGGGCCGGCTGCAGTACCCAAATATCTTTCGCTAGGTGGCAGCAGCGCTCCACCAACCGGGCCGGCTGCAGTACCCAATTAAGTTTCGCTAGGTGGCAGCAGCGCTCCACCAACCGGGTGGCTGCAGTACCCATTTTTATTTCGCTAGATGGCAGCAGCGCTCCACCAACAGGGCCGGCTGCAGTACCCAAATATATTTCGCTAGATGGCAGCAGCGCTCCAACAATCGGGCAGCGCATGCGCAGAAACGACGTGACGCCAAAGGGGCGGGGCTTCCGGCTCGTACGTATGGGCTACGCATACGGCCCCGGAAGGTGGGTTCATTTCCGGCCCGCGCGGCGCGCTGGAGTGGCTGTGGAGGTGCGGAGCCTTCGCCGGGAACCTGGAAGAGTTTCGGGCCGGGACGTGCGGCGGCGCGCTGGGTGAGCGCTCGGGCTGAGGGTGGGCGGGGGCCGGCGGGCAGCGGCCGAGTCGGGGGGATGTGGCGGGCCGGCGCTCGGCCGCGGCAGGGAGCGCCTGGTGCCGGCGGCGGGCGGGCTGAGGCAGGCAGGCGGCCCGGCCCGGGACCGGCGGGGCTGCCGCCGGTTCTCGTCTCCCCGGCAGGGACGGTGGTCAGCGGGCTCCTCACGGGGCTGCCCTTTTTTGGGTGGGTGGGTGTTTGTTTTTTTTTTTTTTTTTCTCTCGGAGCCGCGCCGCTACCTCGGCGAGGAGCGGCGGCGGGGCGGCCCCGGTGCTCGCTTGTGGCGGCGGCGCCCGGGAGAGAGGGGTCGGCCCGCGCCGCCCCGCCGCCCACCCGCCGCCGCCTCCGGGCTGCCCGGGCAGCCGCCGCAGCTCTGCGCGGGGCTTTGTCTTTCCCCCAGCCGCTGGCCTGAGCCGTGGCAGGCGGCTGGGGCTGCCGGCCCCCGCGGGCCGCAGAGAGGCTGCCTCGGGGCCTGCGGTAACGCTGTCGCGGGGGGGGGGTGGCTCAGGAGCCTCTTCCCGCCCCTGGGAGCGGGCAAAGGCAAGAAAAGAAAGCCGGTAGCAGAATCCCCACCCGTCGCCCCCGACTGCTGATTTCTCCGCAAGCGTTTAACCACCGGGATGGGCTGGGAGGCAGCAGCTACTCAGGTGTCTGGCTGATCTTGTGTCGTGACAGTCAGCTACGGGGCCGGAGCAGCCGAGGGGAAGAGGCCTTTTGATTTGCTTCCCAGTGAAACGGGGCTCTTTTGTTTTTCCTTTGTCCCTAGGTTCGTCTGGAATTGTACATTGACAAATCAAGGGGAGCGGAACCGAAGGTCAGTCGAGATGTTACTTTTCCCCGTGTGCATTGTGCTTGTGAGTCGGACTGCTGACTACGGAGGGATAACCTTTGTACTTGCCGAGGGCCCGCGAGGCTCCGTGTGCCCGCTGCTTCCGAGTGCTGCGCTGCGGCTCGGGCAACGGCCGGGGAGGAATTGTCGATCCCTCGTGGTTACGCAGCCAGGCCTGCTAGGCGCTTGAAGCAGCGCGTCCGGTCGGGCAGTATTATTTTTCTAGATTGTAAATGAGCCCGAGGTATAAACCCACTTACGTTTCTGTATGGCGGTGTACTTTGTCAGAGAGCTCAGATGTACTGATGGAGCTGGCACAGAGTTCCCTCGGGACTCCAGATTTGACTGTCTCGTTGAAAGGCTCCAGAGCCTGCTTTGAAAGTCGCTTGACAAAGCACGGCTTTGCCGTGATTTTTATACTGGAATTCCGACTGTAATGCCAATGCCACGTGTTAGCCTTTCTCCAGCAGCTATTAAAAGCAGAATGAGCGTTAAGAATCTGATTACCTTTGAACTAAATTCAAAACAAAGCTGCGGGGTGAAGCGACTGGAAGCATCCTGCCAGTCTGATGTGGGTATCGCTGCCGTGCGTGTTTTCTGCCTGTCTACTGATCGCTCCTGCCTCTTGTTCTGCTGTGGTAATTCCTTTGGGTAAGGCGTTGGGCTCTGACTGAAGTGCATCCTGACTTCCTCCTGACCCCTGCGAGATGTTATCGGTGTTTGCCTTCCTCCCCTTTCACAGGGCCTCGGCTGTTGCGTGCAGAGAAGCTGTCAGCCTTGTGAGAGAGCATGCAGCCGGCAAGCGCATCGTGGTGCTTCGGTACCGAGCTGAGACCGCAGGCGTCCGTCTTTTGTTTGCGAAAAGGGATCGCGAGGAAAGGTGCTGACGTTGGAGGGGGAAAGGTGGCGGGAGAACAGGTAGGAGGCAGCTTTCAACCGGTTTTAGGCTTAACTCCTGTGTTCCTGAGCACGGTTCTGGGCTTCGAGGGGTTTGCTTTTGGCTTTTTGCCTTCAGCGCGTCCTCCGTCACCGCTGTCGGTGTGCGCTGAGCTGCTGCTTAGGGAACTGTGGTGATACAGACTGTGTGCGTGCCAGCCGTCCTCCAGGCTATAGCTGTATTCTACCCTAAAAAAAGCTTTCCGTAATATTATGCTTCCGTTAGGACGCAATTTTCTCGAGTTCCCCCCACCTCAGGGTGATTTTCCCACACCCCTAACCCCAACCCCTAAGCCCACCTGCAACACCCCATTTTCTCCTAGGCTTTTAGGAGTGGCCTGAGAGGTGCTTGCAGGGTATTCCATTTTGCCTTAGACAGCTTAGGAGACCAACCACATGCCTGGAGATCTGTATCTATCCTTAGGCTCCTAGTGGGATTCACACAAAACCAGTATGTGTGGGCACATTCTCCTAGCAGCTCGGTGTCTTTTTGCTGTTGCAGAGGTGATTTCCAGGCGGAGCTGACCAGTGGGGTTCTCTGGCTGAGGGGAAGACCAGCAGTCAGCTGGTGGATGTGCTTCTGGAAGAAATAGCAACGGGAGCTCTAAGAGAGGGAAATGGCTTCCCTGCATGGGTATGTGGAAGCTTTCTTCACTGCTTGTTTCCACTGAGATTAATTGGTAATAAATACCCATTAGGAAGGTGGGAGAATTACTTTCGTGGCCGGTGTCTTCAATATTCACCTTCTTCTTAGTGTAAACACTGAAAAATTTCAAGCCAGGGAAACTCAGGTGCACTAGAAAAGCTGAAACGGTGAGCATACTGAAGACATAGCTGAAGTAGCCACACTTTACAATGATGCCACGTGAACCACCGGACATGCAGGTATTTCTAGTGGGCTCGAGCCCCTGCTAATGCTGCGCTATATGGCCAAGCCAAAGTAACAGCTTCCTGCTGCTGAAAAGCCTCATCCTCCTCCCCTCTCCCTGCCCCGGTACTGGTGGCCGTGACTGGGAAGTGTCCAGCAGAGCAGTATTTGGGTTTTCCCGGGTTACTTCTCTGCTGACGAGATTAATGCAGACAAGCACTAGAATGACTAAGTAGCAAGACTACATTGTAAGGAATGACTGCTTCTTGTGGCATGAGGAAGTTCATTCAACTCACAATGTCCCATTGCACCGTACCCCAGCACATGGGGGAAGCAGGCAATGATACAGGGACAAGGAAGCGTTGCAAGAATTCTTCACGTCATACTAAGCACGACTGTATCCAGAGGTTCTCTCTGGGATAGAGTAGCATTTCTTTGATCCTTCGACATCTTTTCCTCAGCCTTTCCAGAAGCTTGAACCGTTTTCCCTGCCATTCCTGAAAGGTATTTCCAAGGAAGATCTTTCCTTTTCTGGTTTTGTTGGGCAGAACCTCTCAGAGAGTCCCATTTTTTTTCCACCCTGGAGCACTCGAGACAAGTTGCAAAGGTGCTGACAGATGTGTTTTGTAGTACTGCGAGACCCACACAAAAGACCTATCCCTAATATAATCCCTAAATCCCTAAAGCAAATGTAATCCTTAATTAAATCTCTAATCCCTAAAACCTAAGTAACGTCAGTTTAATTCTTTGAATAAGGATAAGTTGTCAATGAGGTCTTCAGTGCTGTACCTGCTTGCATCAACTAGTTCTTGGATTGGCTCTTTCCTTTTCAGGAGAATGGGATTAAATTAGGGATTAAATTAGTTTTATAAGACTAGCTAGGTTTATCAGACTTACAAAGCTGGAGTGCCCACCACAAGCTCTAACACCTGAAGGCCCTCTGCAGACAATGGCAGTGCAAGCTTGTGCCTTTTCTGTGATGGGAGTTTTTCCCATATTCTTTCTCTCTATTTCCACTTTTCACATGGAAATTCCATTTCTAGGAGAGCCGCGTTATTTTCGTGCACATTGAGAGGCAGCTCTAATGCAGACCGGAACACATGTTCAGTGCTAACACAGCTGTAATTTCTTTCAGAAGGAGGAGGGGAGCGCTGAAGCTTTCGTGGCCAAGCCCCGGAGCCAGGATGTCAGGGAGAAGCAGGAGTATCTGAGCCAGCTGAAGAACAAGCTGGGAGATCTACTGTAAGTATGGAGGGAAGGGGCTGATGGGGACAGTAGCTCAGGACCGTGCGTGC
The DNA here is from genome assembly GCF_023634155.1 of Falco peregrinus. Taxonomy (NCBI): domain Eukaryota; kingdom Metazoa; phylum Chordata; class Aves; order Falconiformes; family Falconidae; genus Falco; species Falco peregrinus. The sequence continues at coordinate 115,590,395 of NC_073725.1, read as the reverse complement.
AGAGGGAACCCCGCAGTGGACGCAGTGTGCGTGGCCAGCGCAGGCCTCCCTGCGCTACAGAGCTGTGCCCGTTGCAGTGAATGCCGAGACCTGGCTGAGCCCGGCTCTGCGGAACACTGCGAGCAGCAGTCCCCGACCCAAAGAACTTTGGCGTGGCAGACAGCGAGCAGAGATCAGTTGTACCACTAATCCCCTTCGGTACAGTGCTCCTCTGTCGCGACGGAGGGAAGACACAGTCAATCAATATGAGTGATCAGCAGACTTCGTTTATTGTACCTTACAGTCACCTTTTATGCCTTGTTATAATTAGCTCATACGTATTGCAAAAGTTAAGCTCATTATTGGTGAGTTGCCTAAATATCAAGCCCATCCCTAGTTTCTCTTCTGTAGTTATCTGTTCCCACCTGCAACATTCTTTTCCCACCGAAATCTTCCGTTATTGTGTAACAAGAACAGCCAAAGACAGCGTATTTTTGCTTTACTTCAGATAAGCTGAGAGCGATGCGCATCTTTGTCCAGTCAGCTAGACTATGTTTATGTGAACTTTTTGAGCTAGCCAGTTATCCACACTCCTCAGCTCTCCAAAAATAGCGGTAAAATCCTGTACATCTTCAGAGACTGGTTCTGAGGAGTGGGAAGAGCAAATAGGACTGACAACTGGTGCAAATCTGAGAAATAATTCCACCTCAAAACAAGAGGCAATTACTGCATTGAAAAAAAGTCTGGTGCCACACCGAGCACCGAGGAGAACGCCAGAGGTGGGCAGGTGCCTGTGAAGTGAAATCCTGTCCAACGTGGGCACTGGATTAGCAAGAAGTACAGTTCTGTAATAAGGGATATCAATGCACAATAGAGTGAAATTAAGGTCTTCCCAGGTTATCATGAATCTAAGATTTCTTAACTTCCGGTCAGTTTGACGTTTAGCATTCACCAGTCTTTATTGCACATTTGTTTAACAACGGGATGCTAGTAGAGGCATAGATGACTGTATCAAAAGACATCTCTGCTCTGCATTTCGGGCAACATGGATTCTCAGTGTGACACAAGTAAGTAAATGTTCTTTTCACATACCACAACGTAATGGTGACTGTGTTGTTTTGGAACAGAGAGGGGAAGGCAGATGATCTGAAGACTGCTTTCTGTGCGATTGATCCCGGTATCGACGATCAGACGCTAGATACCTACGTTGACCTGCCGGATCAAGAAGATGTGCCTGTGGAAACTGCACTCGAGAGGCTGCTTGCTGGATATGCGAGACGAGTAGGGCCCTCGCCCTGGGAGGGAAGCACGACAGGCTTTGGAGGGGAGGAAGGAGACTTCCAATAATAAGAATAAATGGACTGTTTGATCTACGGGTTTGGGTGCCAAGCCTAGAGTTGGAGTTACTGCGTTAAATACTTCTTCCCATTGCATATGGAGGTACAGCTCGTAAGAGCTGAGTGGGTGGGCTAGCTTGAGCTATCGGAAGCGCTTTCATCTTAAGCAGCACAGCACTCCGAGACAATTTTACAGCCTCTGCAGAGTCATTGTAGCTCAGCAAGACCTGTGGTGGGAGGCTGCCTGATCCCCAGACAGAGGCTTCACACCCCCGGGGCGCCGAGGCACTTCAGGGTGTCAGGCGCTCTGCTTGGTGACACAAGAGCTGTGCTCCACAGCCATTGCTGGAACCTGAGAAGCCACCGTCAGGCTCCAGGCTGCAGCGTGGCTGCTTTGGCCCTTGGCCCTTACAGTCCCTTGTCTCAAAGAAAGAGGGTTTCAAAGATTCCTTTGCAAAATAAGGTGCCGGTTGCAAGCAAAAGGTGAGGTCAGCCCACACGAAGTCTGCTATCGTGTCTGTCCCCGAGGAGACTTTTGTCTTGGTGTGGCTGCTGTTGTCCAGTATGAAATCACTCAACAGACGTTCAAGTGCTGCCCCACGAGTAGATTTAACCAAACTCTGAGCTGCAAAAGTCATCCAAGCATAGAAAACCTGAAATCAGTCCCTTGCGTCGAGGAAGGCACCACGTGCCCGTTGGTAACTTTACTCAGTCGTCTCTACTCTTGGTGTCCGCTTTGCCCTGCACATAGCCCTCTCTAGGGAGGGGAGGGAGGGTTCTGGAAACTGTAGGAAAACAGCTCTGCTGTGGTCATGCCTGAATTGCCGAGTAACTGGAGCAAACCTGAGAAGCAAAACCCTTTCTTTTTCTTGCGATGTAGGCATATGAAAAGTAGAAATGGGTAAGCTGAAACCGAAAGACACCTTCCTGATAAAGCACTAGTTTTGTAAGCTTGCCAAAACTGATTGCATTTGTAAAGCGGGAAGGCACCACAGCTGGTGTGACACAGCATGAGCCACCCAGAGGTACGAGGCCCTGGGGCTTTCTGCCTTAATACTAGAACCTGGTGCAAGGCACTTCCAACACAAGTCACAAAATAGCAGGAAAGGAGCTCCACCAACCGGGCGGCTGCAGTACCCAATTGTATTTCGCTAGATGGCAGCAGCGCTCCACCAACAGGGCCGGCTGCAGTGCCCAGTTATATTTCGCTAGATGGCAGCAGCGCTCCACCCACAGGGCCGGCTGCAGTTCCCATTTATATTTTGCTAGGTGGCAGCAGCGCTCCACCAAAGGGGCCGGCTGCAGTTCCCATTTATATTTCGCTAGGTGGCAGCAGCGCTCCACCAACAGGGCCGGCTGCAGTACCCAAATATCTTTCGCTAGAGGGCAGCAGAGAACCACCAACAGGGCCGGCTGCAGTACCCTTTTATATTTCGCTAGATGGCAGCAGCGCTCCACCAACAGGGCCGGCTGCAGTACCCATTTTTATTTCGCTAGGTGGCAGCAGCGCTCCACCAACAGGGCCGGCTGCAGTACCCATTTTTATTTCGCTAGGTGGCAGCAGCGCTGCACCAACAGGGCCGGCTGCAGTACCCAATTAAGTTTCGCTAGGTGGCAGCAGCGCTCCACCAACCGGGTGGCTGCAGTACCCAAATATATTTCGCTAGATGGCAGCAGCGATTCACCAACAGGGCCGGCTGCAGTACCCATTTATGTTTCGCTAGATGGCAGCAGCGCTCCACCAACAGGGCCGGCTGCAGTACCCATTTTTATTTCGCTAGATGGCAGCAGCGCTCCACCAACCGGGCAGCGCATGCGCAGAAACGGCTTGACGCCAAAGGGGCGGGGCTTCCGGCCTCGTACGTATGGGCTACGCGTACGGCCCCCGGAAGGTGGGTTCATTTCCGGCCCGCGCGGCGCGCTGGAGCGGCCGTGGAGGTGCGGAGCCTTCGCCGGGAGCCTGGAAGAGTTTCGGGCCGGGACGTGCGGCGGCGCGGTGGGTGAGCGCTCGGGCTGAGGGCGGGCGGGGGCCGGCGGGCAGCGGCCGAGTCGGGGGGATGTGGCGGCCCGGCGCTCGGCCGCGGCAGGGAGCGCCTGGTGCCGGCGGCGGGCGGGCTGAGGCAGGCGGGCGGCCCGGCCCGGGACCGGCGGGGCTGCCGCCGGTTCTCGTCTCCCCGGCAGGGACGGTGGTCAGCGGGCTCCTCACGGGGCTGCATTTTTTTGGTTGTGGTTTGTTTTTTTTTTTGTCTCGGAGCTGCGCCGCTACCTCGGCGAGGAGGCGAGTAGCGGCGGTGGGGCGGCCCCGGTGCTCCCTCGTGGCGGCGGGGCCCGGGAGAGGGGTCGGCCCGCGGCGCTCTGCCGCCCCCCTCCGCCGCCTCCGGGCTGCCCGGGCAGCCGCTGCAGCCGCCGCAGCTCTGCGCGGCGCTTTGTCTTTCCCCCAGCCGCTGACCTGAGCCGTGGCAGCCGACTGGGGCTGCCGGCCCCCGCGGGCCGCAGAGGCTGCCTTGGGGTTTTCTGTAACGCTGTCGCAGGGGCGTGGCTCAGGAGCCTCTTCCCGCCCCTGCGAGCGGGCAAAAGAAGGAAAAGAAAGCCGGCGGCGGACTCCGCCCCCCCCCCCCCTCCCCATTGTTGATTTCTCTAAAAAGTATTACAAACAGCAAGCGCTTAGCTACTGGGGAGGGTTGGGAGGCAGGAGCTCAGGTGTCTCGCTGGTCCTGTGTCGTGACAGCTCCTGGGCCAGAGCAGCCGAGGGGAAGAGGCCTTTTGATTTGCTTCCCAGTGAAACGGGGCTCATTTGTTTTTTCTTTGTATCTAGGTTCATTGAGAATTGTACGTTGACAAATCAAGGGGAGCTAAACTGAAGGTCAGTCTAGATGTTACTTTTCCCCGTGTGCCTTGTGCTTGTGAGTCGGACTGCTGACTACGAAGGGATAACTTTTGTACTCGCCGAGGGTCCACGAGGCTCCATGTGCCCGCTGCTTCCGAGTGCTGCGCTGCGGCTTGGGCAACAGCCAGGGAGGAATTGGTGGTGCCTCGTGGTTACGCAGCACGTCCGGTCGGGCAGTATTATTTTTCTAGATTGTTAATGAGCCTGAGGTATAAACCCACTTACATTTCTGTATGGTGGTGTACTTGTCAGAGAGCTCAGATGTACTGATGGAGCTGGCACAGAGTTCCCTTGGGACTCCAGATTTGACTGTCTTGTTGAAAGGCTCCAGAGCCTGCTTTGGAAGTCACTTGACAAGGCACAGCTTTGCCGTGAATTTTGTACTTGAATTCTGACTGTAATGCCAAGGTCACGTGTTAACCTTTCTCTAGCAGTTATAAAAGCAGAATGAGCGTTAAGAATCTGAATACCTTTTAACTAAATTCAATACAAAGTTGCGGGATGAAGTAACTGGAAGTCCTGCAAGTCTGACTGGGTATTACTGCTGTTCATGTTATCTGCTTGTCTACCGATCGTTCCTGCCTCTTGTTCTGTCGTGGTAATTCCTTTGGGTAACGCGTTGTGCTCTGAATGTAGTGCATCTTGACTTCCTCCTGACCCCCTCGAGATGTTATCGGTCTTTGCCTTCCTCACGTTTAACAGGGCATGGGAAGGCCAGAGACACTGGAAGCCTCGGCTGTTGTGTGCGGAGAAGCTATCAGCCTTCTAAGAGAGCATGTAGCCAGCAAGCGCATCGTGGTGCTTCGGTACCAAGCTGATACCACAGGCATCCATCTTTTGTTTGCGAAAAGGGATCGCGAGGAAATGTGCTGACATTGGAGGGGGAAAGGTGGCGGGGGAGCAGGTAGGAGGCAGCTTTCAACCAATTTTAGGCTTAACTCCTGTGTTCCTGAGAATGGTTCTGGGCTTCGAGGGGTTTGCTTTTGGCTTTTTGCCTTCAGCGCGTCCTCCGTCACCGCTGTCGGTGTGCGCTGAGCTGCTGCTTAGGGAACTGTGGTGATACAGACTGTGTGCGTGCCAACCGTCCTCCAGGCTGTAGCTGTATTCTACCCTAAAAAAAGCTTTCCGTAATACTATGCTTCTGTTAGGATGCAATTTTCTCGAATTCCTCCCACCTCAAGGTGATTTTCCCACACACCTGCAGGCAGCAGGACTAACGTCATCTCCTTTTGCCCGCTTGGGCTTGGACTAAAATCCCTTCCCTGACTATTCTTTAGCTTTTACAGCCTTTGAGCCTTCCCTTGGGCCTGGCTGATAGTCCTTTGCCATTTCACCATGTTCACAGCCAGCGTGAGTCTAGGTACCGACTGTAAAAGAAGAGACTCAAACTCTTATGGGTTACTCTAGGTTTGCATGTTTTAATCAGTCCAGCTGCATTGGGTCACCTCCGCAGAGACTGACAAGCTTACAAGATTTTCAGTCACATATTTATAGTATCTACCTAAACATTACGTAATCTCTTGATTCCACAATAAATCTTCTATCAGTTCTATCAGTTCCTATCCAGCGGACAGTCGGCTGCACAAGTTGTTCCGTATCTTGATCACTTCGCTATTTTGCTTCTTCTTTCAAGGATGATTGCTTCAGATTCCATACGTCCCAGTTCTGAGTAATCACAGTAGACAATACGTCCCAGTTCTGAGTAATCACAGTAGACAATCTCCATCGTTTCAGCCTTCTAAAGGTCAGGGTCTCCTGTTCTAAAAAGCTCCTTTGAACTGTCAGGCATAATCTTATTAATATTAAACTTTTATTGTCTAGCATCTATCAGCTGAACTCGCTTGCAGTCCTGGTTTGGGCTATACAGGGGACAAAGCTGAGGTGTACAGCCTACAGTAGCACTGATCTGGCATTTTCCTCTAACACCAACTATATCAAAGAATTTCAGTTATACGATAAACCTGCTTTTTTGTAAACTAATTTTAGCATTTTAATTGCTTTCAAAGGGAACTACAGGAAATCCTGTCCGCGTGGTGACATAGCATAAGCAATGATGATGGAAAGGTGCTGCATCAGATGTGACCTCCGTGTCAGCTCAGTGTGCCTCAGACAGACTGCATTTGGCACTCTGTGGCATGCTGCGCACCTCCAGAAATTAATGCTAGGGGAAAAAATGGGCAAAAATAATAGCCATGTAGAAACATGAGTTAGGAAGAAATTATATAAATTAGGTATTTCTGTTGATTGAGGCAGTCGATCTTGCTTGTGGCTCTTTGGGGTGTTAACTTGATGCTGAACGGCTCGTTTTTCATTTGACATGCCTTGAATTATTTTAAAAGAGATAGAAGAGAAGCTTATGAAATAGAATAGGTTATTGAGTCTTCCTAAAATGCTCACAACGATTATGTATAAAGCCAAAGTGAAGGATGATGGAATAAAATTCTGTGCTTTATAAGTAAATACAGTACACTTAAACCTGATCTCCATGCAGGGTCCTACTTCTTTCTGTTTTTAAAATCCAAAAGAAGTTTAGGGAGTCTTAGGGGTTACTATTGTGGAAAATAAATGGCTCTTCCACAAAAAATTCCACATAAGCAAGGCTCTTTGAACAACTCTTGTTGAAATCAGTTCTAACTACAGCCAGTTAGCGGTTTAATGTTGCAATGTATACTTGCTCTCCTATAAAGCAGTATTTCATTTGCATTTCAGTGCTGTGAGTCATGACAAATTTGGGAAGAGCCAGAGGGAAACTTTTCATCCTGAGATACAGAAGGTAGGAGGTGATGACTTTTTTTTTTTTTTTTTTTTTTGGTTGTGGCTTTTTATTATTTTCTGGAAAAGTAAGTTGTTACCTATAAATGCTAGTGGTTTGTTTCTTTCTGTAGCAGGATAATAATGAGGAGCAGGGTTACAGTTACAAAAGAAGCTGTCTTTATCAGTTGAACTGGCTACTTTGAAATTAAACAAATATACGAGTATGTTACAGGGGGGTTTATGCTATCTTCAGTACCGGTGTGCTAAAGATACTGTTTTGTTTACAGGATTTATTGGCTCTTGAAGAGCAAGAGGTAAATGTAAACTTTTCACTCCTAGCACTCACTTGGTGACGTAGAACGACTTTGATATCAATTGCTTGTTGCAGTAAAAAAATGTGGTATTTCTGTGCAACATTTGAGATTGCAAATCATTTTAAGCGCCAGCATAATATATCATATTCATAGATGACCAACTTAGTAATATCATAAAAAATCATAATCTGTGATCAAAAGTAAAGTATTAGGTATCTGCTACTTGAGCATGTAATGGAGCTGGTATGAAGTGTATATTCCCATGTGTAGGACGTACACAAAAGATGTATATACAAGTCCTTAGAGAAAACATTATTTTAGGTCTTTTGTGTGATTGCCTGTTTATCCTATAATATTTGGTTTTATTTCTCAGGGACCAGTGAATTTTAAATTTGGAGTCCTTTATGCTAAGGATGGGCAGCTTACAGATGATGAAGTGTTCAGCAGTGGTGAGTTTTTCACCTTTTCCTTGGCTGAAGGTTGCATAAAATATTGAGCTTCCCTGTGAGTACAAAAAACCACAGTTGTGACTCTCTGGGGAACCTTGAAGATTTGTATATAAATCAAATTGTTACACTGAATAAACTGTTTCTAGTGGGCTTTCCCACAATTAAGTGGTGTGGAGCTGAAGGGGACTACGATGTAATGGTGATGGAGCTGTTTGGACTGAGTCTTGAAGATCTCTTCGGTTTTTGTTCGAGGAAACTTCGTCTCAAGACAGTCCTATTGCTCGCTGGCAAAATGGTAGGAAACTGCTTTGTTGATCTTGACGGCGCAGTATGTTGGAATATTAAGATTCCTCGAGAGATCAGAACCAAATACGTTGTTTCTGTAATTTAGAGGTGAATAGGCCTGTATCATTAAAGGAAAGACTCAAAATTGGTTTTGTTTCTCTTAAATACAAAGTGCCCCATACTGCTCTCCAAGGCCAGTGTGGGATGCTCATACCCAAACAGAAACTTCTTAGAATTTACAAACGTGGTTGCCAGCAGCACTGGGTATTTGGACAGCAAGAAGCTGTCATAATTACAGAAAGTAGTAATTGTTGCTTGCAGGAACGTTTGCTCACTGCACGTGGCTGCTTTGCTGCAGAGTAACAGGTGCCAAACCTGCTCAAGAGGGACCTTGGGCTTCACACAGCCACTCTTTCAGCTGGCATGTGACTGACCTATGTGGAGCATCTCCTGCAGCCACAAGCACACCTTCCAACAGCCTTGCTGCACTCACAGCACTTGGGCAGAGATACTGGATCGCTCCTCCTCAGCAGCACCGGACGCTTTGGCCATGGGCGTTATGTTAACTGCACCACCTGAATGGGAAACTGCCCTGCCATGGATATTACCTAATCAGAACAACCAGCAGCGAAAGCTCCGCAGGTCATACAGCTCTGTGGCCCTCCTCCACCACACTGGCAGACAGCAGACAGGCTTGCTGAAGCATCGCAGTCTGGACTGTAAGCAGTCCAAAAGCTCTAAAACAGATCACCTCTCCTCCCACAAACATGAATACACAGTACAGTTAAAAACAAAAAACCAACTCCTTCCACCCAGCAGATACAAGTGGTTACCACCCAAGGGTACACAGTGATCAGCAAGATGTGAAAATGTGAGTATATAGTTTTAAACCACACAGTAGTAATTAATTGTGTCCTTATTCTTCAGAATGACAGGTATGCCTGCAAATGTACTGGCCCCCACCTAAACCTATACATGCAAATTTGTACTAGGAGGGCAGCATTTTGCTGTTCATTTCCAGTTTTTTTCAAGAAAGCAGCAGCATTTAGAAGACAACGGGAGAACAGCAGAGCTTTGAGAGTGTGGATCAGATCTTAAAATACCAATTACCAGATTAATAAAGTCTTACCTTTCCCCACCGTTGTGTGCAAACCTTGACCTGTACTTATTTAACCGATTCTTCCAACTTCTTCCTCAGTCACCAAGTTTGTTACTTAAATTATAATTATTTGTCAGTCAGGCAACCACTGGGGTAAATTAACTTGATTCTTAGGCTTATACATAAGCTCTCTTAACCAAGCTACAATTCCTATGCTGCTAGAAGCTGCTGACCTGCCGAACACTCACCTGGCCCTTCAGCTGCTGTAAATGGACACCGGAAGAAACACCCATCAGCACAGCTAGCATTTGATCTTTATTACTTGGATCAAAGGTCAAATGATTACATTTGTCTGAAAGATTACAACAGAGGCCAAAAATGTAAGAAAAGACAGTTTAATCCCATTTGAGAGACTACATCTGAGCTAGCAAGTGCATTAACAGTCAGAAGGCAGTAAAATCAACATGGGTACAAATACACAAGGTCGGGGTGGGGGGAGGAGGATGTATGCAGGTTTTAGACCATGACAATCATCTGCAGTTCTTAACAGGGCCTTTCCAGAAAGGCCATTATACCCCAGGGAGAACCCATCATTTGCTTCAAATCTACATTCATTGTCTGCACTTGGGTCAGATGCAGTCAGCAATTTAGTACCTTCCTAAGGTAGAACTTTTTTTTTCTTTTTTCAAGTATCAGCATAACAGTTCATTTACACTTGTATACAACTTTTTTTACCGAACACTCAACCCAGTAAAACACTCATCACAGTATATTCAAAAGCAGGCTATAAAAATACCTACTATACATAAAACATTTAGCCTCCAGGAATTTTGCATTTCTGAAAGTTGAGAGGGGTAAAACAAAGAAAAGGAGAGGGGACACACCTCAAGCCGTGCTTGCCAGTAAAGAGAAGCAGCCCTTGGGCTCAGCTCTCGCTAAGGGAAACCTTTCCTTCCACCATATTTCTTCAACCAGGTCCGATCAAAGCTGAAGAAGTACCACAGCTGGCGGTAAAACCCTGCTTTTCTAGTACCATTCTCCTGGAATCCCAGGATTCTGTAACTCTGCCTTCTGTAACTACGGGTAAACTCTGACTTTCTCACTTTAAGAACTGTTGAACAGCTCCTGGTGACAGCTGGTCGGTGGAGGGCTGGTGGCGTGAGGGCTGCCTGCAGCACAGCACAGCTTTCCCACACTGAACTCGTGTCAAATCAGGAGGGGAAATTACTTCTACGGTTTTGCCACGAAGGTGGCCTTGTTACCTACAGATCAATAAATTAATTCTTCTGAGCAGCGCTGTGCAGTCTCTCCTCACACAACTACGGACACAGCTGAATTAATAAAGATCTGACATGGGCATTACCTAACACAAGGATCACACACACAAAGCATTAGACAGCAGCGCTTGAAGCAAGGGTTTCTGGTCACTCTAAACTCTACACATTCCTCTTCTGAAATGGAACCCAGCGATACAGTATGGCTTACTTCCAGAGCTGAATATATTGCTGAAATTAGCTTACAAAAAAAAAAAAATCACAATAGCAGCACGTTATTTTATAAACCCTGCACAAACAAAAGACAATTTAGCCCTTGCCTGCAGAACTATGTTACGAGGGCCTGGTATTTCACACAGGAATAGAGAAAAAAGAAAGAAAAAACCTAGCAAAACAACCCAAACAACATATGTAGTAAAAGATTGATTAATTGAAGAGAAATCCTTAGAGAAAACACAGTCCAAAGAATAGTTCTCATTTCAGAACTAAGAGCCAGCAGCAGCGCCGACAGCTCACTTCAGTTGTCCGGTAACACACATACAAAATACACACTGATTTAGTACAGTTAAAAGGTGGTGGCCTCAACAGACATTAAAAATTCCATTTTTAGCGCTGGAGTTTCACAAGGTATAAAAGAGCAGCAAAGAATTGTGATGGTGGAAGATGCTTAAAAACAATTAAAAAAACCCCAAGGCAGGTGTACCACGTTAAAAATAATTTCAGAATTTACCTGGTGTTTTTCTTGCATGAGCTGTTAGAATGGTTAAACTCTACCTAACCTTTCTGTACTGTTTCCTGATGTACTTATCCTTTTCCCTTCCAGTCTCAGAAAAGCTGCTCACCCCCGCCTTTAACTGCAGCAGAAAGGATGTGTGTCTCTCTCTCGCTCTTTCTCAATGCATTACCCAGGCTGCCAGCTCTACTCACACTCATGTCCCCCACTGCCCTCCAAAATACAGCTGGCTCCTGGAAAATGTTAAGATGTTGCTAAAACAGCAGAATCTTCCAGGCAGCAAATCTAGCTTTAATGCTTTTCTTTTGCAAAGGGCAAGTCTCCCCACTTCAGGAAAATTTTAAGTTGTGGTTTGCTTACTGAAGTTCATTTTAAAACACAGAAAAGCTGTCAAAATCTGACAGGTTTCCTCATTTAAAGTAGTTAAGTAGTTTTGCAACACAAAGCCTCCAAAGCTCAAAATGTAGAATTTCACCTATGTTAATTACACCATCAAAAAAAATTGCCATGTAATCCTAGGCAACCATTCACAGTAAAACCAAGAGGAACTCTCAGAAACACACTTTAAAAAGAAAGTAAAATCTGACAGTAAAATTGACATGGGCAATTAACATCTTGCAGTATCCACAGATGAACAATAAAAAACCACTGAAACTGCACAAATTTACATATGAAAAATCTAAACCCAACTCTACTCTGCTTCCCATAAATCTTTTTACTGATACCTTTCAGCACTGGGAGTTATCCACAACTACAGGTTTTCTCCAAAGAAGCTGAATCACATTTGAAATGTCTTAAAGCAAAGGGGGGAGGCGCATTCATTCCAACTCGCTTGGTGCTCAGCGACACCTTCTCCATCCTCCTGGACCTGAGCTGCTACTTAACACTCTTGTGCTGGAGGAAGGGCTGCCACCCCCAGAACTGGAGCTATAGGTGGTTAGGTACTGTCCTCAAAGCTTCTTCTCTTGATCGATCCACACCTACATTCTGCAAATTTAAAGACAAAAAAGACTTTAAAGCAAAGGTCTCATGGTCAGCCGCGGTTTTGCCTAACACATGGCAATTACACAAGGCAAAAGATGAGCAAGTTTTAATGCTTATTTCCTCAAAATGTTTTGTAACAAAGCACAAGGGAAGGTCCCAGCCCATGGTCAGAAGCCCGCTGAGACCCTGTCCCAGCCACTATGTGCTTTGCAGAGCCCAGGTCTCTCAGATACCTAAAAGCAGGCTCTCTGCTGCCAGTGAAAAAGCATCTCTAAGCCATGTATTGCACTGGGTCTGGTAGGACAGTCAGTCTCTGCACACCGCACACAGGTCACTATGTTAGTATTTTTAAGACTTAATTTCCTTTAACCACTGTTTTAAACCACATTTCTAGTCCACTATTTCTTCTAGTCTTTATGCACATAGTATAAGAAAAAACCCAGACCCACACAGCAAAGGTCATAAACCACAAAAGAACTGATACAATCCAGAGGGACAGAAGCCCATCTTTCCTTCTTTCAAGCCCACTCCAGGAAATGACTTAACACCAAAAGCTATAAGGCTAATTCCCACCCTGTCTGTAAGCTACATCTAACTTCCTAAAAAGCAGGTAACAAAGTTTCAATGCACTTCAGGATATGTAGGCATGTTGGCAGATGTCACACACATCAGATGGTTTTATAACCACATTTATTTGAGTTTACTTTAAAAACAAGTCTCTTCTGTCCAACTCAAGGAAAAGGAGAGCCACACTAGCAAGGGGGACTCTCAGCACACATGCAACTCAATTAGTCAAAATGCATCAACTTAAAAAGCAAGTAATTCCCTTCTCCAATGCCAGTTTCCAGGATTTTCAGCTATTTCTTATAAGAACAGGAGATAAACAAGCAACACCAGACTTGCCTTGGGTTGCAGCGTGCCAACATCACTTCTGCCTTTACCAGTTCTAGATTAGTGTCAGCCCTGTTTTCCACCATGAACACACCACAACAAGGTTCCTGAGAACACACACGACGCTGCTGGGCACAGCCATCCAAGACTGGAAATCTTTGCACCCACCAGCACTCTGCCTGACTCACTCTCTGACTTCCCTCTTTGAAGGAAAGAAAAGCAGCAGCCCTATTTCAGAAAGAGCCTTCTACAGGTGGCATCTCTCCTGCAGCAAAGGACACCCAGAAGGTGTCAGCATCTGACTAAGAACATGAGCTGGCAAAACAAAAGTCATTCTGCATGACTACAAGGGAAAAAAAAACAAACAACAAAACATGCTGGCATTTGTTTGTATTTTTCTTAGCAACTGATGCAACATACCCAGAAATTCCTTGGGACTGTGGAGAAGTCTCTACAGGCACTCCAAAAATACTGGCTGAATTTTTTTTTTAAGTTTAGCATCTGATGTTGATTCAAAGAAAATTAAATGGAGCGTGAAATGCAGCATCAATATGCAGGCATGCAGAGGTACTGGAAACTAGCCCACAAGCTGAAAGAACTGGACAGCTATAACATGAAACTAAAAGGAAACAAGGTGGTCAAGACAAGACAGTTTAAGTCAACGAGACATATCAGATGAAAGCAGCATCTTAGCAAGAGAAACACAGGCCCAAGAGGGAATATCTATATGTAGTCAAGAAAGGAGAAAGCAATAAGTGCTTCCATTTGAGTAAATATGAAGAACAGGCTGTAGAAGCGAAGCACACTGAACTGTCACACCGAAGAAAGAAAAACCTGTCTGGGATAAACGCTAATAAACACACTCTAGGGCTTAGCAGAGAAACAGAATAGCTAACTGCAAGGTCAGACAACTGAGGCTTAGAAAAAGACTAATAGCCTCATTAATGGTAAATGGATTCCTACTGTAGAAATCACATTAGATGAGATGGCGGCAGCTGGGATTGTACCCACTTTCCAAAATAGCCATGGGCATCAAGAGAGAAAAGCTGTGCAATGAGAACAGTGCTGTTGCTTAGAAAGGCAAACCAAGGTTTTAGCCTCACTTTTGGGACCAAAATGTGTCCCTGCAACTGTTCAGCACCGCCTTACCAAAGCGCACCCGGGACAAAACTACCGTCCGGGGAACAGCACTGCCACTGCAATGCACCAGCAGCAACACAGTCCAGAGAGGCCAGGAAACACAGGAGTGGAAATAAAAACACCACGCATTTTTAAAATACCACTTCTACCAAGATATACAGGCTCCCCCTCAGTCAGCCCGGACAGGGGCTCACTGCTTCCACCGCCTGCTCCCTGAGGCAGCTCAGCACACAGCTGGACCTCTCTGGAAAGCCTCAAAACACACAGATTAACTCAAATACACTCTTTCACCACTGTTTTTCCTCTCCTCATTATACTCCTCCCTGGTTTGTACATTTTTTTCCCTACAGAACAGAGCCTCCCCCAGAAACCAAGTGCTGTGGGTTTTCAAAGAGGATAGAGCCTGCCATTTCAGCTTATTAGCTACATGCTGTCTTCACAGCAAAACAGAAAGATTTTGCAGGAAGGCTCGTCTAGGGAAGAGGAGGAGCCTCTAAGGGAAAGAACCAGCACAGGCCTAAATAGAGAAATAAACAGCACAATATAAACAATCCAATACTCTTACCAGACAGCTTTCCCTCAGCAAGATGTACAACAAACTTGCTGCTGCTTCACACCCAGCATCAGGCCCTTCATTTAATAAGAAAAACGCCAGAGAGAACTATTAAGCAATCCTGCTGTAATAGGAGACCCCTTTAAGCACAAAACTGCTTTTAAATATCCACTTCACTCCATTACACACACCAGCACAATGAACATCACACTCAGTAAAGAGAACACCACCCAGCTGCAGCCCCAGGCAATTGGGCTGGCTGGCAGCAGCTGGCAGGGTGGAGGGTCCTGGGCACCTCTGCCGTCTCCCTCTCTACACCTCCACCAGCCACAGAGAAGGCAAGCCTGGCTTTCCTCTCTGGCCAAGTTCCTGCCCCTTCCATCTTCCCCCTCCATTTCCTCCGACAGCCCAAGCGTCTCTGCAACCTCTTGGGAACATCATCTAAACTGTCAGATAAAAGCAACCACGCTCACTGCATACAGCAGGCTCAGACCTCCTTGTCTGTGGCGTTTTTCACAGTGAGACTGGGGCAATTAAACATGGAAAAGTGACAAAACGCTCCCACATCATGGCCACAATAGAGAAAGGAACATAATCTGGGTTCCCCCTGGGACACTGGATTAATTAAATATACCAAGCAGTACAGCAGAAAGCTCTCTGGCCAGGAGGTAATTTGGTTGTATCAGACATTTCAAATTACACTGAAAACTTCAGTGTAATTTTAGAAGTGCAGATATGTAACACTTTTTTTCCAAAATCCCAGTTTTGGAAAAACATACCACCTGAGAAACCCAACATATAAAAGCTTTCCAAAACATGCCACTCTTGCTTACTTTCAAGGCTAAAAGACCCCCTCAGAAAACAGTTCCAGGATGCAAGTGATTTTCTGCCTTTCCCAGACTCAACGCTACCTAAACAAAGCTGCTTCGATGGCACAGATGCCTCCCACTCCGTCATTTTGCCCACCATAGCATCACAGAGAAAGGAACCAAGGCATGTCACATCTCAAACAAGCTGCAGCCTTCTCCAGCCTGCCACAGGTCTTACCACAGTTCAGTTTAGGATGCATACCCTGCTGGTTTGAGATCTCGCACCTACTGAAGTCACAACCCAGCTACAAAATCATCAGGCTAACTCTGCTTCCGCATTATGAAATAGTCAGCACTGCTTATGGTAACCTAGATAAAATCTGCGTACAAATCATACACAGCAGGGCTGTAAATGCTTGTATTTACAGAGCAGAGAAGTTACAGCAGAGAAGTATTCTCCCTTCTACCAAGAAAGAAGACTATGATAAACTGTTCTGAAGTTCCTTACAAGATCCTGATCTAAGATTTGGCCCACGTTAGGCCAAATAATTGCCAATTCTTCAACTTTGTGCTGATGGGCTTCATGAGTCTTACCTTGTTTTACACTGCGGAAAGCAAATTCACCTTTCACTAACAACTCCCTCTCCCCCTCTCCCCAACAAAATCAAAAAGGAGAGCTGGGTTTCTTGCTACAAGCAATCTCTGTATCTGTCATTCACTAAGAAAGAAGTGCTAAGTAGACAGTTACCCACGTCCGTAACAAGAAGCAGGAAGAGGAAATTTAAAATAACTCCTGCCAGTGGGCAAACCCTAAAGCCTAGTTAATGCAGAACAGCTGTTAAGCAAAGCCATATATTAAAAACATTTATACACATTCTTGGCCTTGAATAATTGTTCTGGAACTAAGTGAAAACTTGGTACCCTCTTCAAACAGCACATCATTAATTAGCACATCTAGAGCACTAGTGCTATGGATCAGCAGGATTAAGGTCTTGCAGGAACTATAGATTGTTATTTTATGCTACATAGCAGTCCAATCACTCCCAGGGGCATGAAATAGAGAATACTTGTGCCTAGAAAACAAACTTCAGCTTTTTCTTATCTCACACAGGATGTTGTGTTTTGTGGCTTCCATAAAGAAACACACTGCAACTAACATTAAACGATTGCTGGCTGTTTCAGCAAAACTTAATGCTGCAGGATCTTTAAATTACAGCAATTTACAAAACCAGCATTCCAGTGACAGCCGATCAATGTCTGATAACTCATCCACAATAAATTAACCAGTGAAATAGTTTTATTGTGATTTGACATTTGACATCTACAGACATTTGGTTTAGGTTTTGAGTTGTTGGGTTTGGGTGGGGCTTTTTTATTTCAAAGTGATTGGAATGATTAGTTTTTAAATTTATTTTGAAGTAATAGGATGAAAACAGCACCCCAAGTTTGATAGTTGATCAGCACACAGGATTCACTGATGAGCAGGGACTGTTACAAGAGCATCCTCGGGAGGTCTGGAAATGTCTACATTCTGTATAATAATAAAAATACAGAGGAGAATATTCATCATGCAGCAGTAAGGGCAACAAAAAATACCAATCAGATTCCTCCAGAAGTACACAGCTGCATTTACTTAAAAGCAGAGGTGTTTTTTTTAACCCACACACCCCCCCGAGAATGCAGCAGACTGACAGCTGATTGCTGTACCAGAACCAGACAGCAGGAAAACATGTTTGTAGTAATCAGTGATCCCATGCTGATAGTATTACCAAAAGCTCAAGTCGTTCATGTTTAGGAGGAAGCCTTTTACAGACCCAAGCAGGAATCCGCTTAAATATGCCTTTCAGAAGCACATACACATCTACCCATTAAGCAACTTTCAGTGCTTTGCTGAACTATGCCATATACATCTTTCCCAAGGGAAAACTTCAATAATTTGTTTGTGTTATAGGCAATGTACCAACCCTGACAAAACAGAAAAATATCCTCCCAGACACCTTAACCATTCAAGACTGACCACATCAACTACATCTCACTTCATTTGGCAGAGGGTGTAGAAAAACAAAATGACATTCAATGCAGCAAATTATCAAAACACCAAACCAAAACACCAGCACAGCCAAACCCTTGTGCTAGGAAGCACAGCTTTGACTGCAGTGGTGTGGAACCCGGCTCAGGAATCAGGCCTGCCACTGCACCAGCTCACACAAGTCCCAAAGACCATGCCGTTAGTATTCTCCCTTCTACCAAGAAAGAAGACTATGATAAACTGTTCTGAAGCTCCTTACAAGATCTTGATCTAAGATTTGGCCCACGTTAGGCCAAATAATTGCCAATTCTTCAAACTTTGTGCTGATGGGCTTCATGAGTCTTACCTTGTTTTACACTGCAGAAAGCAAATTCACCTTTCACCAACATCTCCCTCTCACCCTCCACCCAACAAAATCAAAAAGGAGAGCTGGGTTTCTTGCTACAAGCAAACTCTGTATCTGTCATTCACTAAGACAGAAGTGCAAAGTAGACAGTTTACCTCAGTGCTTGTTTTCTGGCCCAAAGAGGTGACCCAAGCAACAGCTAAAGTAATTCCCCTGAATTATTTTCAGTAAAAAGACTATTGACTCCTCCATTTGAAAAAGTCAGGAACGTAAACCACTTCAATGCTGACAAACACAAGGCTTCATTCCACTTCAGACAAATCATCATCACACAGTGTTGTTTACACATACCATAAACAAATACTCCAGTGCTTACCCTGCATTTCTACACTGTGAAAATAGATGATTTCAGCTGAAGCCAAAAAGGAGTCTACTATTCTTATTTAAATGCTTTGACTTCAATGGACTATTTAACTACTTCTGCAAAAGAAAGTTTTCAAATTTTTCGTATGTGATGTAAATGAAAGCTTTTGAAATTTTCATAGTCCTCTGAGCAGCATTTAAATGCAGACAGACTAAACGAATAGTGTATCATCCCCCATACTTCACCGGTCTGGGTTTCTCTAGGGGCAGATGGATAAAAGTGGGGTTTTTTTAAACAAAAAAGCATCTGCTGCTTCTTTAAAAATTCATTAACTCTATTTCTGTCCAAATTAAACATTTTCATGTCTTTGTGTCCACTGCAATGCAACTACCTTATGATGCTTTACATCCACCTGAAATACAGCCACCCAACCCTGACATCACTATGGCCATGTCACTTGCTAAACATATTAGGAGTCACTTGATTCAGGCAGAGCTTTCCCCTTGACAAACATCTTCAGTTAGAGAAGTGGCACTTCCAACAGCAATTCCTAAGACACTTTAGCAAGCTATAAATTCAGCACCAATATTTTATCAGCCAAACTAAAGATGCTCAATTGGTCTACACTGTTTAACATGGATAACATAACACCTGCTTGAAGACATCCTCATTTCTTTTAACCGGGCTTCTCCCACACCTTTTATGCACTGTGAAAACAGAATGGATTTCCTGAACCTAACCAAAGATACAAAAGTAGTAAAGCAGAACAACAAAGAAGAGAGGGAAAGAGAGAGGAAATATGAAACACAACTATCTAATAGAAATGTCTTGGCTATGAATGACCAAAAGTCAGTATTTTCAGAACTCCAAAAGCCCAAGTCATTAAAGCAAAACTTCTCTGCAGACCCCTCCAGCATGCATTCTGCACAACTGCCACAAACATGTACCCTCATACAAGTAAGGCATTCTGTGTCATATGCCTTACTGAACACACACATAAAACCACACTTTATCACTATATTCATTTTCACCATAAACCACTGATCTGAAAACCACCACAAATGGCCCTTTTTTCTCACGTTATCAAATTGACTTTTAATTCACCAGTAGGTATGGCTCATAACTGCAGCAAGGAATCAGCACCATAACGAGTAGCATTAGCACGGGGGTCTACAAGGGAACCAGAAATCTTTAATCATGACACATTTTATGTAACCTTCCATAATGCAGCAGAATCAACGTAAGCTCATGTCAATGCTAGAAGCACACAGAACCATGGGCCTGACACAGGGAGAGTACGAAGCTGCTGTGGTCTGACATCTTATCTCCACTTACATTTTACAAATACACTCAATTTCCTTTTCCCCAGTTGTTCTGTTGTATCCCAAGATCTAGTCTTTCTCTCCAGCTTTGGCTTAAAACACAGGTGGCACCATCAATTCCTCTTTTTCATACAACAACGATCACAGTGATAAAAAGCTGATGCTTTCATTATTTACTCTTTCCAAATTAAACGTGGCATTCATAACAACGTACTTTTTGACTGCGCCCTACTTCTGCTGAATGACAAAGCCTGGAAGAACTTTATACAGTGGGTTTTTTTACAGTTTATACAGTGTTTATACAGTCAGTTTTTAGACTGACACCATACCTTCAAACTCTCATTCATTTTTTGAAGATAAACTACTTCAGCTAAAGCTTGTATGTAAGATAAATTTGCTCAATAAAAAGGACGACTTTCTCCCCTCAACAGCAAACCAGTAGTAAAGCTTGAAATGTAAAAATAAATATGTTCAGCTGAGTTATCATAGCATTTCTAATCACAAGGACAGTGGAAATCAGTTCAGCTTGTATATTATATCAAGTTCTCCGATTTGAAAAATATTCTTACCTCGGGTTTATCTCTGTGTGTGTTTACAGCTTCAACATTCAGAAATATAGATTCTACTTTACATCCTGTTGATAGAGAACACATTTTCAGAATTGGTCTGCATTAAAAACGAAGTTCCAGTAAAGATGCAATCTAATTTTGACTTGGTGAAGGTTATGCACTTCCCCTTCTGATTTATAGTAGAATTTCTCAGATTCTGAACGGCTAAAGCTAATGAAATGACTCTATTCCACCAGGATGAACATTATTCTCAATCTGATAATCCATCTCCTATTCTCATCTTGGCTTTATTATTATTTTCCTTGAAACAAATTCTCATTTTTAAACATACATGAACAACCACAACATTCAGTCAGGAAGTTCTTTCTTGTAACTTTTTTTGACTTTTAAACATCCTACACTTCACAGAATTTCATTGTAATACAGAAGATAAACGTTGCTTTCATTTATTAGAACAGGAAAATGATTACGAGAAGGTACACTGTGTGCTGCTAGCAACCCCCATTCCTCTACATGTGCAAAGCAGTTTTAACTCCGAGCTAAATGGAACCTTAACGTTGACTCCTGAAAAGGAACTTCTTTTCACCCAAAAATGGAGAACTCCAGAGAAACAAGAAAAAGTAAACAGTCAAAGAAACTATTACTCAGGTAGTACAAACTGACCCACTTAATATTACTCAACACACTGTGGTCACGCCATTTTAAGCAATGTCTGCCAAACACTGTCTTATCTCATCTGAATGTGACTTTTATAAGCTACCACTACCCCACACAACATTAATAGGCAAATTCCTCTAACATACCAGAGTCCATGCTCTATCACAAATAGCTTTTCAGATTTTGCTCTCACTTATTTCCTGAAGTTGTTAGACATTCCACAGAATTATTACATGACAGGAAAAGGTGATTTTACTCTTTTCTTAAAAAACCACTGCACTTTAAAAAAAAAAAAAATTTATATATATATATAAATAGTAAGGCAAATATTTGCCTTCCCTTAGGGAAGTCTTTTCTGAGAAACTCCATTTATCACAAACACTGTGAGGACTGCAGGAGGGCCAGCACTTGCAGAAATAGTCAAGCAGAAAACAGATTTTAAGGGGTAAAAACACACATCTCCTACTGGAAGAGTACCCTAGTCATCCTTCTGTTCACAAATCCACTGTGACCCTTGAGACCAAGCAAAAACCAGCTCTGATTCCTGACGATGGCCGTTACTAAGGACTGGTTACACAGCAGACACTGCCACAGAGTCCTCTCAGTCCCTACTACTAGCCGAGTTGAAGACCTGAAAAAAGTATCATATGGAAAACTTAAAAATAAACTGACAAGAGTTACTCCATAGTAACTACAAAGAGCACGTTCCCAGCTCATTTTTAATTACTTACGTGCAAGTTCATACCTACAGCAAGATGCATTTTCTCTTCCCTGTGTGCTCCCACACAGACCACTGCTACACTGGATTTTTGGGTAAAAAAAGTCTAATTTATCCTAATCCAACTGTCAGGCCATAACAGATGTTCCCCTACTAAAGATCAGACACTTGGGGTGGGAATGATGCTACCTTCAAATGCCAGGAATAGCAAACACCTAAGGGAGTGTTACCCCAGAACAGGATTGGCTGAA
Organism: Falco peregrinus; assembly: GCF_023634155.1. Taxonomy (NCBI): domain Eukaryota; kingdom Metazoa; phylum Chordata; class Aves; order Falconiformes; family Falconidae; genus Falco; species Falco peregrinus. The sequence continues at coordinate 115,568,651 of NC_073725.1, read as the reverse complement.
AGGTATTAAACACACAGTGTTTGAGCCTGCATCCTGCCTCCCATGAACCAAGCAATACATCAACTTGAAATAATGCTATAGATGAATATGTATAAATAGTTTACACGACCCTTGTATTTTCAGATAGTCAAATTCCAAAAAGTAGGTTGACTGAAATGTGCTAATCAGATATATCAAACACTTTAAGGATAAGGACAATTATTTCAGACCACTTTTCCTTCCTCATTTAGTGTGTGAGCAAACACTGCAAACATGCAGGCCCTCTTAAAAATGTATGAGCAGTCACCTGATTTCCCACTATAAAAAAAAAAACAAAAAAACCCAAAAAACAAACCCAAAAACACAAACAAAAAAAAACCAACCCCAAAAGCAACCCCCCAAAAAAACCCTCTCTGTAGAATCAGGCTGAGACTAGCAAGTCAAGAGAATCCAGTTTAAAAACCAAGAAGTTTCAACTGTTCTAAATTTTCAAAACTCCAGCCTGTCATGCAAGGCTAGAACAGCAGATGTCACCAAAGCATAGACGGTTCTTTCTTACTGTAGGAGGACATTGCAATTATGTGACAAAAATCTCTTCAGACAGATTTCCCAGTGTAACAGCTAGTACTTGTCTCAGCTTTCTTTGAAACCTAACAAAAACCAAAGCACAGGTCTAGACTGCTGGTTTTCAAAGCTGATCATCAAAGATAGCTTTGCATTTCTGATAACTCAGCTAGCATTTTTTGGCAATCCACTTCCTCATAAACTGTGCAGTTCTCTTTGTAAACTAATCTTCTGAAGTGTGATGAGATATCAGAAGATATAATTAAGTCGTCACTTAAAGAAAATTAACAGGAGGCACATGTCAAGCCGAGGTTGAAACACACACAAAACTTAATTAGCAATGAGCCTAAAACCCAAGAAGTACATGTCACAACCCGTAACTCCACACCCCACAAGCTAGCTAAGCAGCAAATCTCAAGTTAAAGCCCCTGAGCTAAGCAGTGATAATGGCTGCTGACAAACTAATGCCAGCAACAACAGATGACCTAAATTCATATGGTAGTGTGAAGGTCCATGAAAAAAAACACTACAGGAAAAGAGAATAAAGTTATATAAGGGGAAGGGGAAGATCTTTTGTAAGATGATAAACCTATGTAAATCTGCTTGTCTTCTAAAAAGCAATACCATCAAATATGTCAGTAAAAGCTGAAATCTTACTATACCAGACACGTGTAAACAGTATGGATTTGCCAGAAGAATTAGGGAAATAGCATATGAACTGAGTAGAGAAGAAAGTTGTCCACTAGTAGTCACAGTCACTAGAAGTTTCAGGCCTTCACCAATATGTATGTATTTTCTGGCATAATGCAAAGCAAATGTAAAGCAAAGCATTCATTGATTCTTGCAAAGCTGTGCAGGCATACATGCAATGTCGAACCTAATTGTTCAGTTATACTTCAAAGCAAAATAAATAAAACCCGTGTTTTAATTTAAATGCTTCACAAACTTTACTGATGACTCTGGACAGTACAGCTGGACTTACATATTCTTAATACTACTTACCATAAGCCACCGGGGTTAACTTTAAGACGGTATGCAGCGGGCACTTCAGGTAAGGCAGTTGTTCTGCAAAATTGAACAACAAATTTCATATGAAATACAGATTACATGAACACTACCTTTTACATTATGTTACAAGTCAGCCACTTAATTGTCTTTTTATCTGACAGTACATCTGTCTTCTTCCCAAGCATGCAACAGAGATGCTATTCAAACAGAGCTAAAAACAAACATTACAGTATTTCAGATGAGGAGCAGCTCAATAAAAATCAACTAGCAAGGTTTCACATCTGGGTCAAATACAAAAGAATTGCAATTGCATACTGGCCTAGCAAACCACCTTCTGATGATAAAGGTAATGGTTAGAATTTACTGTTTGGAACCTTGATCAGTAAGTTTTCAAAAATAGACCACTTGTATCAAGGAAGACCTACCTGCAGGCTTGTCAAGAAAATATGCCAGCAAACAGCGCATGACAGCTTGGTGACATATGACAAGCACATTTTCCTGCCTTTCAAGTTCCATAATTACTGGCTCCAGTCTCTGAACAAGGTCTTCATAGGACTGAGCAGGGAGGAGAAATTACACAGCACATTAAAAAGGGAAAACTCTTTGAACAGTACAGATATATACAGTGGATCTTACTTTCAGATTAGTCATCTTCTCAACATTGTATTTGTGCACAAATAATGTAGTAATGATTTTCCTTAAATTAAGAACACAGTCCAGGTCTTCTAGACTATCAAAGAGCATACATATAACAAAACTAACCTCCCTCATGGAAAAGCTTTATTAATTAAATCAGTCACTATGATCAAGAACTTCCACAAAATCCCTAGAATTGAATTCACAGCATCTGCAAATGTACAGGTTAGTCTCACACATTATTTTCCATACCTTGTCTTCAAAAGCATCTCTCTTCCAAGCAAGTATCTGTGAAGCCCAGCCCACTGTCCGCATACAAGGAGTTCACAAAACCTGACTTGTTCAGGCTGCCCTTTGAAAACAAACTATGGGCTTGATGAACTGGCCTGGTAATAGCAACCACCATCCCACTAAAAGCCACAAACAACGAGGCCAGATTTCTCTTGCAACCTGTCCTGCACAGCACGCACACAGTGAATCTGGTGCTGCAGGTAGACAGCAGGATTTCTGCATGGGCATGCTTAAGTTATTCTTCACATGCACAGTAAAGCCGGTGTGCAGAGAACACAGGAGAGGGCAAGGTATGAGCAGAGCAGAAAGCCCTCACTCAAGGCAGGCAGGGAAAGCAGCACTACCGATGGAGGCCTTGGCCAGAGCAGCCCAGCAGTCTCCAGTGAGGCTGTATAAACCCCTGTGACTGGTACCAGGGGTGGAGAAACCCTCTTTGACAAATGACTGAGATCAACTAATCACCCCGAGGCAATGAAGGAGTTTGAAATGTTTGTCACCATCCTAGAGGATGACATCAGTTTGGAAAACAAACACTCCTTGTCCAAATGGATTGGGAGAAATTTGCAGCTTAATGACTGCCTCATTAGTAAGAGAGGGGTCACATCCACCAAGAACACTGCTCTTACCACAAGCTGCTCTTAGCGTGGTGATTACTCCTGACTGCCGAGGAAAGAAGACCACAGAGCACCGCTTCCTCCTGATGCAAACATCTTAGCAGCTGGTCCAATTACTCCTCCACCCTGCTGCCCTGAATCCTAAGCCTTTAGCACCCACAGACAGACCGTGTGACCATCTGTTAATTGCTGCACTGTAATGGGTTTGCTTTAGAAAGGCTGTCAACAAGTTATCTTCCCAGAGGCAAGGAGTTTATTAAAGTGAAAACACCAATGTGGCTACAGATTTCCCTAGCATTTCAGCCAGAACTGCATGCAGAACAGACATTATCTACAGCAGGATGAATAGAAAAAGGCAATCTTGGCAGTATGTTTGCATATGCAATAGTTTCAAGCCTTGCAATCATTTTTCCTGCTTTATCACTGCAGGACCAGCATAGAAACGATGCCCACAAGATCAAAACTCTCAATTGTTTTTCTAAATCTATTGTTTTATTTTTCAAGCCCTGAATCAAATTAAATGGCCTGTGCTCAATCCCTGCAAGCTCCTGTGTGCTTTCCCCTGGAGAAAGGAACCTTTTTATTAATTAAAAAAAAAAAAAAAAAAAAAATCTTTCCTAAAAGGCCTGTATTCAAACAGACAAGGAAGCCTTCATGTTAAGAGAGAAAAATTAGCCTACCTCTCCTTTAGGGTATCTGTATCTGTATTTGTCTTGGTCTCTCAGTGCAAATTCAAGCGGGTAATTTTCCTGTATTTCTTCGTATGTCATTTCTTCACACACTCCCTACAGGTAATAAAAATAATTTAAAGGCATGTATTTTCAGTGGTGTAAAAAGCAGCTCTCACTCTTAAATAAAGTCGTACATAAACAACCCTTAACAATTGTATTTTGTTACTCTGACACTTAATGACAAAATTCTCACATTGTGATGAACAGGACACTCAGCTGGATGTGGTTACAAGGAATCATTAAATTCCTACACAAATGAAGTTACACACATGGGCAAGCAAGGCCAATAAGCAAGGTCATATTTCATCTATTGCACCTGCTTATGTGTTACAGGTGCAGTTGGAAAGTGCCAACTAGCAACACCCACCTACCAAAAATTTCATATCATTGTGGCTTCTACAAGGGAATGTTTTACTGGGAAAGAATAACCAAGACTAAATTAATTATGGCAAAATGTAACAAAATATTTCGCCTTGTGAACAGGAACCAACAACTTTTCCAGCCCCTAGAAGAAGCTTAAATTACTTTCTATCCCATAAAAGGCCTATCATTACAAAATTAAGTACAACTTTCATCCCTAGCAAACAAAGCAACTTACTAGACATTTAGAAAAGAAGAACTTACTGCATCAATCTCATTCAAAACCTTCCACTGCTCATAAGGCACTCCCAAGGCTTCAGCAGTCTGAATTGTCCTTTTCATCTGGCTGGTCCAAACTTTCAGATCTTTGATATTCTGTTCATTAATAAATTGTGCCAAGCTTTTGGCAAACTGAAAGAAAAACCATGAGACAATGGATGAAGGCTCAGAGCCAACACATTGCACTCAATTTGGAACACACAGGCTCTAGCCTTTGTAAACTCATTACAACTTTTCCAAAAGGCTCTGTCAAAGTTTCTGCTAAAAAATACAATATATTCCATCCATTAAGGCAAGAGGGACAGGAAAGGAAAGGAGTACAAGGAAAACACAAGTTTCCTGCAGTTCCTTCTTTAGTTCATCTTTACCTCCATGAATTTTCCTTTCAGCTTTAACTTGTGAACCTTCCCAATTATCCAACAAGTCAGCATTTTACAAAAATACAGTCAAAAAATAAAGCCCTCTTGATAACTGCTTTGTGGTGTAGCATAAAAAGGAATTTCAACCACAGAATGACAGATAGCTAACAGAGCACATAAAAAAAATCACAACACACAAAGTGTGTCCATCCAGTTTCCACTACCCACCTACGCAACTAAAAAAATCCCTCTTAAATATATTAAGAGGAAAAAGGTGTAGAGGAAGAAAGCTGTAACTACACAGAACAAACTGCACACATGCATAGATACACACAAAATGCAGTCACACTTGTGCAGGAGGTACGTACTTCTTTCCCCCTGCCAGACAGTCCAGGATCTCCTCCTATTCTCCCTTTCAGATTGAGTTCACTTTCTCCATGTCGACAGAGGTAGATTGATCGAGGAGTCACATGGATATTCATGAGGTAGTAGACAATCCGGCTCTGAATGTGATCCATTACTCTGTTCACAAGGTAACTCCTTCCGACATCCATAATTTTAATATAAGAAAGATCCCTTTCACGAGCAAACAAAAAAATTATGCAGGATTCCACAGCTTGTGTTAGCATGTACCACAATCTTCCCAGCCTCTTTCTCATTATAAAACAAAGGGGCAACAAGCCAAAGCAATAAGCAAACCCTCAATTACCCACATAATATGCATTAGTCCCAACAAACTGCGAAAACAAACAAAGGTACAGGATGAACTCTATTCCTTTCACATGTAAGCTGCTCACATCACTTTCTTTTCTGTTCCCTTTACTTGCACTTTGTCTCTCAAATCTAGATTCCATCCTTGGAAAACTACTGTCCTCCCACTGAAAGGAAGATTCAATGCAGTCATTGAACTTTGGTAGCTTCAATAAGATATCCAGGTATTTTATGATACCAGGTTATTTTTCTCCAGGTTACAAACACTTCCCCCACAGCAAGTATTTGTCCGATTGCACCCAGGGGCCAAAAGACAAGGCCACTATTTACCCCCCTCAGTTAAATCTTCCAGAAAAACTACAGCAGCAGAAGCCTCAGGGACTAGCCTGAAGCAAGATGTTTTCTCAGCCGCTCTGTCAACAACTATTTATTAACAGTAGAATCAGATTGGTTTGGCTTGGAAGGGACCTTAAAGATCACCTAATTCTAACCCCCATGCCTGCCATGGACAGGGACACAATTACAGTACTGTAATTTATCTCACCACTACCTTCTCTCAGCATCAGACAGGTTATAATTGCAAATGTTCACGGCTTATCCCTTCTCATCTGAGCTATAATTTCATACATATATATACACTATATAATAGTATGGAGGAGGAAGAAAGTCTAATAACTGAAAATAACCACTATTGGTTTCTAGATATGCATCACACCACAATAAAACAAAAAAAACTTGTAATAAAACCAAATCGAGGTGATGAGAAGCAAGCATCATCACCTCATCTCTGATAGCATTCTTTGGAGTTAATCATTACTATTTCACCCAGGCACATCCATTAGGTCCATCACAGAAATTATATGCATGAACTGATCTGATTGAATCAGCTTCACGTCACGCTGCTTACATGCAATTACACTAAAACACAGCACAGCCTTCTCCATAGCACTTGTCCTGAAACAAACCAAGAGCACCTGGTATGAGTGCAGCTCAAAATCGCACACTGAAATGCTGGACTCTAGCAAGAAAAACAGGGCTCCTCCTCACATGGTTCATCCCTACTTTACTTTCAGCTGTTGAAAGTGAATGAGAAACAGATGAATGCTTTGGCATGAGGGCAAATAATCCACCTCAAAGTTTCTCACAGCCCTGCATCTGCAGAATAATTTGCAAGCACAAATAAATAAATTTAGAAGTCACATTTTTAAGATTGATGTGGTCAAAATTGATCTTAGCCATGTCAACAATCTGATCTCCTCTACATACTGAAAAACCAAATAACAACCAACCGCTACAGCAAGTCTGGAAAAAATTCTAAATGCTGGTTCTATCCCAGAAGAACAATACCATTCTCCAAGTGGGAAAAATCAAAAAGAATATTATCCCAGAGTAGATTTGTTAGCCAATTTTCCTCAAGCAAACAAGTTTCCAGGCAGTACACCCAGAGTCAATTTTCTCTAATTTGCCAAAGGAAAGGGAGCTCAAGCAGTTAAAAAAACATGACTAGAAAGCCCTAGCCCCCAATACAGGATGCTCCATCCCCTAAGGAAACATCTTATAATAACCCACTTGTGATCACAGTATTATTTCACCACTTACTTGTCAAGAGTTTCATCTAGTGTCTCATATGAGTTCTTGTAGCACTCTATTCTTTTCATGAAGTCTTCTGTTGCTTCATCATTACTACAATCAACATAGTCAGGACTACCCAGCTTCACTTGCTGTTTAAAATAACCATATGACAGCAGTACATAAGTTTCTTTCCCTTTTTAACAGCTTAAAGCTTAAAAGCTTAAAGAAATAGGAAGGGTGAGAACACAACACAGAAGCTTACTTTCCGGTTGTTAATTACAATATATGTAAAGCGGAAAGAGCTATTCTTTATAGAATTAAACTTCTAAGTTACTATACACATGGACAGGAAAATAAATGAAATGTTCCATTAATGGGAGCTAATGTGTTTTTTGCTACTGGAAGTTCTTATAATGTACTTCTGAAAATACTGAGCTACTTTAACCTCTTGACTTAAAGCAAACTTTGCTATACTCACCACAATGTTTGCAGCAATGACCTCTGGATCTACGCATACTGACTCAACAAAAAATGTCTTCAGTCCAAATGGGAAGTCACATACAGAAGGAAGGAAGGAAGGAAGAGGGGAAGAGAGAAGATGCATTAAAACACCTCTGGAGACTAACACACACGAGCACTATGGTGCTCACTTCCATGCTAACCCCTTTTCAACAGCCAAACGTTAAACCTCCCTCCATTTACTCAGAAGGTTTCTCCAGACCCTCTCATCGGCAGTTGTTGGCTTACCATTCCCTAAAGCATCATGCTCTATACTCATTCCCGCAACAGTGCTTCTAAGGGGAAAAATTTTGCAGCGAGAAAAATTTATGATAGAAGAGGAAAAAGTAAATGCAGAGGATGCAAGTTCAGCCACACAAACAGTAACTACTGTTTCTGAAATAGTAATTTAGAAGTCTTTCAATGAATGGAGTAGCCTCACTGGAAAAGAGGTTTGTGTTTTGCTCTCTCAAAGATTTATGGAGAAGCAAGTTTAGAGGAAATGAAAGATTACTGGAGAACAGCTAAACACAAAACAATCCTGTACAAAAGGCAGAAAGCCATGGAAAGTTTTTAGTTTGTACAGAACTAACACAGAATTCCCTATGTGTTTCTGCAGCAAAATCCTGAACTGCACTAAGAACCATATTTTAAATAATTCTGGCTGACAGTATACTCAGAACTGCAGGCCCCAGATGACAGAATTGAAGCCATAGCATAAAAGAGATTAACTTCAAAGAGTATAACATTAAAACTAAGAAAAATGAGGACTGGGTGACTTTTAATCACAAACAATGCTTGAGAATGCAAAACGTAGTATTGACTAAACATCTAGGAAGGACGTGGCTTATGTTAGTGCACTTCTTAACTCAAGAATACAGGTAAGAGCAAAACTATCACTGCCTTACTTGCTCAGGTGTTAGCTTGAAACTTTGACTCACTTTATATCCATTTTCTTCACCAAATTTGTAGATAGTTTCTCTACGTTCTCGAGTTGTGTTTGTAGCATCAAAGACCTAGGAGTAATTATGGTGGGGAAGAGAGAAAGGAATTAAAAAAGCATCACAGCTTGTGAAAAGCACTGCGTTACTAACAAAAAAAATAAGGGTTCAAATCCCTCAGTGTGAAGGAAAGCAACGAAAACACTTCTCCTTCCCTCTATGTCAACATGTTCAACAGGAAAACACAAGACATTCCTACTTTACGCACATGATTTTCTAAATACTAAAAAAAGAGTAATATTTTGAAAGCACTACCAGCAGAACACTACTTGGAAGAAGCAACCAGAATTTCAGTCTAACACATAATACAGGACAGAATCTTCCTCCTGGCCTGTATCAGCATTGCATACTAATGCACAATTCTGGTGATTTGACCCTGGCTGAATACCAAGTGCCCACCAAAGCCACTCTATCACTCCCTCAATCAGACAGGAGAAAAAATACAATGAAAGGCTCATGGGTTGAGGTCACTCAGCAATTACTGTCATGGGCAAAACAGACTTGACTTGGGGAAAATTAGTTTAATTTATTACCATTCAAATCACAAATAACACCTTCCCCCCACCCCTCCCTTCTTCATGGGCTAAACTTCCTTCCCGAATTCTCTACCTCCTCCCCACCAGCAGCACAGGGGGATGGGGAATGGTAGCTGAGGTCAGCTCATCACAGGCTGTCTCTGCCACTCCTTCCTCCTCAGGGGGAGGTTCCTCGCACTCTGTCCCTGCTCCAGTGTGGGGTCCCTCCCACAGAAGACAGTTCTCCATGAACTTCACCAATAAGAGTCCTTCCCATGGGCTGCAGTTCTTCATGAACTGCTCCAGCATGGGTCCCTCCCATAGTGTCTCCCACGGGGCAAGCCTTCAGGAACAGACTGCTCCAGCAGTGGGTCCCTGCAGGGTCACAAGTCCCGCCCAGCAAGCGCGCTTCAGCATGGGCTTTTCTCTGCACAGGTCTACCAGTTCTCCAGAGAACCAGCTTCAGTGCGGGCCTCCCACGGGTCACAGCCTCCTCCAGGCACCCACCTGCTCTGGCGTGGGGTCCTCCCCGGGCTGCAGGTAGGTAACTGCTGCACTGTTAACCTCCGTGGGCTGAGGGGGACAGCCCGCCTCACCACAGCCTTCACCACAGGCTCCAGGGGAATCTCTGCTCCAGCACCTGGAGCACCTCCTCTCCTTCTCCTTCTTCACTGACCTGGGTGTCTTCTCTCACATAATCTCACTCCTCTCTTCTGCTGGCACAGACTTTTTTTTCCCCCCTTCTTAAATGTGCTGTCCCAGAGGTGCTACCCAGGCTCGGCCTTGGCCCGTGGTGGGTCCATCTTGGAGCCAGCTGGCATCAACATTGGACATGGGGGAAGCATCTCGCATCTTCCCACAGAAGCCACCCCTGTAGCCCCCCACTACCAAAACCTTACCATGCAAACTCACTACAATAGTTCTTTAGTGAACTTATACCACACAAAAGATGCTGCAATCAATATGGTATTCAAAATGTAAGTGTAAGCTTTTAAAGGGCGGAAGATCTGCAAGACTTGTAAATCCTGTCCATGAATTACAAGATACATGCAGACATTTTTCTAAGAACTTATGTTTAGCTCTGAACACACCAGTGTTTTACCTTAGTATGAAGTTTACCACAATACAAAGTTTACCTCATGTCCCCAGTAAAACTTGTAACTATAGAATGGTTTTCCCTGATTAGCTAATGAAAACCCAAGAGTTGTGTCAGCAGTCTTAAGAAAAACAATGTTATGCAAATTAATGTGAATATGCAACATCAATAGTTGAAGAGCTGATGTTTTGCATCCCGTTATTAAATACTCAGATTTGTAACAATTTACTCTTGAGTTTCTCCTGCTCTCTTCAGAGATTTCCCATGTCAGTAACACAACTGCCAAGCAACAGCCAGGATGCTTTCTGTTCAGTCTTTACCTTTCACTTGAAACACCAGACTATCAAATGGAAACACAAGTGCAACCAAAGCAGATGTGTACATTATACAGTACATTATGTACAGCGGAGAGAAGGGGGACATTTTTCTGGGTGTTACCCCACTCAGAAATTTAACCCCTCAAATCACAAACGTGGCTGCTTAATATGGCATCATGTCCCTGCACTTAAGTAATCCTTTCACTGCAGATCTAACATATAACTCCCAAAGAAAAAAACCAAAACTGACATACTGAAGAGACACCAGAATTACTTGGGCTGTATATTAATCCAGCAGACACCCAGTTTGTAGGGAAGCATCTTAAGAATGTGTCTTCCAACAAGAAACTTACAGCCACGTGCCCGTTTTCTTCACTGAGGTACTGTCGGACGTCATTCAGCGCTGCTAAGGCACACCGTCTTAAAAATGAAAAAGAGTAAAACTCAAATGCTAGTTAAAGTAATTTAATTAACGCACTTTTGCATTGTGATTAAAGTGCCCTGCAAATGTTAAGATGGTATCTCTCAAAAACATGTATTTTTTAATCAGCCCACACACACAAAACATGGGAAAACCAACAGAGGTCAATGAAGCTATACTAAGGAAATGTGGTCACAGCCACCTGTCTGGGAAAAAAAAAAGACCTGGCTAGTGCTCCTCTGTGCGACTGATAAAACTATACATCACCACAGAATACCCACCAACTTTGCTGACCCCATTAAACTTTCACTGACCTAAAGTAACATCACTGAATCATCCCTGAAACTGTTCTCTTTTCCCAATTACCTATTCATAGATATTGGCTTCTTAAATGGATCCTCAAAGAGGGAAAAAATAAAACAACTTAAGGCTTTTATCTTGTGGCCCTAAGTTGAAGTGGAAAGACGACTATTTTTCAGTAATCTACTTCCCTCTCTTTTTGACTATTGTGTAAAAATAGCTTATTTTAACAAAATTTGTTAGAACAAGGGCAAAACAAAGTTAGCATCATGTATTAGGGAAGAGGTGAAAATAACACCCCATTATAGTCACCAACCCAATGTAATTAGTACTGGAGACCATTGATGACACAGATACCAAAAAACCCCACCTCTCCATACTTTACACTTGTATTAAATCTGGAGAATAAATTCATTTGCAACTTTTCTATCTCCCCAGCATTAGTATTATCTTCAAAGTCCACCATGATCTCTAACACAATGAACAATACTGGAGGGCAACATTAACACTGTACACAATTTACTCACAGAACAAAGACCCATTTATTTCCAGTGAGTACAGCCTTTTTCAGTACCAACATAATAACCTGTCCATTTCAACAGCCTTTCCATGCATTATTGCTCTGACTTCCAGACTGAAATGCATAACTCTTCTCTTACATTTGCCAAATTCTGCACGCACAGCCTTATCTTAAAAGAAAAATGAGGGCTTTTCAATCCTGACAGTATTTCCACATTAGCATGGTTAATAGATGTCAGGAACAGATGCATCAGTCAAGTCTTCACTAAATAAATATATACCCTCTTTAGTCATTGCTAACTAGGCAGATGAGCTCACACAGCCCATTTCATGTTACATTCTCCACCATTTAGTCTAACAGGTGACACAGAAGCACGTTAAACAGTTTGGCTCTACCTCCAAGCAAAAGGTAGGGGCTTGCAAGACTAATGCACCTCATATCTGCTCTTTGGTCCCGAAGGATTAGGAGATTCTCATGTAAATTGTTCTCCTTTGACATTAGCAACACTCAGTTGCTGCTAAAGGGGAAAGGGAAGAGAGAACACAGAGGGACAGCCACAAAAGAAAGTGCAGACAGTAGGAAAGTCCAGACATTTGTGATGCTCGAGCTGAAGCAATTATGAACAATAGACTCTGTATTTTAAAAAGCCTAAACAAATCACACTTCTGTTCCTTCTCATTTCATACTGCACACTCTTAAATGTTTTCCTGAACATAGTAAAAAGGACAATGAATGGTGAAGAAAATAAAAGACCTTCCCATTTGACCTTCTGTAAGAAAGAGGTAGCTCCCTCTTGCTCTGACCTTCTCTTCATCTACCCCTTTCTTCTCAAGGTCTTTCTTCTACATTAAAGCAAAGCCTCTTTCCAGACAAGACAGGAGTTCTCAAGTGCTTCATCTGGGCACAGGTGTTCACACCTGCATAGCATTAGCAAAACATGGCAATTTTTGAGGCAGTGCACTGATTGACTGCATGAAGCACCTGCATGGTGGCCAAAAAGACAACGTCAGGGAGACAACAATAGTGTTTCATTCCCACTCATTTGAACAGATAATAACAAATAGGTTCAAAGTACTCCAAGCAAAAAATTCCAGTACACAAACCAAAAAGAAAAGCAGTTATATGGGGTTTTTTTTCTTCTATATGATCAAAAAAAAAGCTCTAAAATGGCATTTTAGGAATTAGACAGAAGAAAGTCACATCCATTAGCTGATACCTTATGAAGAGGTAATAAAAATAATAACCTTCTCTAGAACTTCTTTTTCTTGACATTTTATACAGCAGTCTCTTAAGAGTCTTCCTGAACATACAAAAATACAACTTAAAGAAGTCTCTAAGAGCAAATTACATAGAGTACCATTTCAATACGATTAGCATTGTGCAGCTAAACACATTCAAAACTTACTTCCTGATTTTCAATCCTTCTTCATTGTCAGGCAGGAAGAATTCAAAAGATTTATACTTTTTCACCAAATCTCGACGATACTGACCAACATTAAATTCTGCCAAGAAGAAACCAGTATTAGTGGGAACGAATGACATTCAAGTAAAAAGGACAAAAATTATGACAGCTTTGAAATCCAACTACCTGCAAGGATAAATAATTTACCATGTATAAAATCAACGTATCATACTACTTACTGTGTTTGGGGGGGGGATTGTTTGTTTTTAAGCGTATAAACAACAAATCATGGAAATGGCAAAAGAACATTTGGGCTCTTGGTAGCTCCAATGGAGTCACTTGGCCATACTAATGTGCCGCTTGCCTACCAACAAAAAGAAACTCCTTTCCTCTTTTGCAGGGGTGGTTGGAAGTCTATGTCAGTAGTCTACAAAGAACTAATAATAATCTATTTTTTCTTCTGTGTATATGTGCAGTGAAATAGTATTTTGACAGCACCCGCCAAAACTTCCAGCTCGTATTTAAGCAAGGAAGAGCTCTGAATAAAACGAACCAGTCTTGCTTTTGATAAACAAAACTTGACATTCAAGTTGTGGAAACATTTTTTCAGAACGCTGCTCCAGTATTTCAGTTCCTTAATGATCAGTACATACCTGTTCATTTATTTTAAAAAAATGCTTAAGCTATAACAAAAAAAAAAAAAAAACAACCAAAAAACCACCAACCAAACAAAAAAACCCTACACACACACATTTAAAAAATCAGCAGAAGCATTGAACATAATCTTACTGTGATCTCTTTAACAGTGGCCAAAGAAAACTGTTCCTTCTCTGGGCAAAGATCCATCGATAAGGTCTACAGCCAGACACACATCACAACATCAGATATGGGGATGAGGGCAAAGCGGTTCTGTTTTGCCACACAGCAGACAATGACACTGTTCCCTGACAAACTTAATTCAATAGCTCTGCAAGTAGGTCTCTGAAATGCAATTAATGTTTAAGCTGTTTCTGACCTACATGTTTTCTCTGCTGAACTGCAAAGCATTTTTTATTTTAACATTAGACCAAAATGAAGTATTCTGTTTGAGAAGCTGCCAAGGTGTAACTACTTGCCAGACTTAAATTCTGGAAAGAGGAAAAGAAGTAGTAGGCAATTGCAGAGTTGTAGCTAAGAAAAAAAGACATAGGATAAAAGATCTCAGCCATCAGCTGTCATATATAGATTGCTGTTGGGATTGGGAGCAGAGGATAAAGAAGTAAAATATAAGTTTTGTTGGAATTCAACAATGTTAATGTAATTTTTTTTTTGTGGTCAACTGTATTACATGGATTATAGTACAATCCAGATTATTCTGTAAAAGGTTTAATGAGCACTACCCACACTGGCTAGATGAGAAGGTGACTACTTGTAAGAAAAACAGAAGATGAATTTCAGATGGCCAGTGTTGTCAGGCAACAGCCCTTTAAAAATCAAAATTAATTAATTTTGTAAGAAAGAATAGTTACTTCAAGAGGGTCATGCATGGCAAAGGAAAAAGTGCTATCTAGTGGGACAATGTTCAGCCTTTTTTATTAGCATCCCCACCTCCGGAAGTTTCACAAAGCTAACTGGCATCACAACTACCACACAGCCAGAACTATTAAAAAAAGATTCCCAAAGTTTAGTATCTAAAAACCACATTGCAACACAGCTCTATTCAGGCATCCAATTGACCTCATTTCCTTTAAAAAGCCCATACAAAAGCCCTTTGTATTTTTAACCATTTCACATCCTAAATGACAGAGGATTTTAGAAGGAATAAAAGAAAACACAGAAGTGATGGCTCAAATGATTCAACTAACATCAGCCCTGGGCTATTCACCTCCATTTTCTGTTACTGAACTCTCCAGCTTCTCAGAAAATAAGAATACCTGTCTCAGAAAATAAGAATACTCACTATATTAAGCACACACTAATTTTAAGACATCAAGAGCCAAAGGATAACAGATGTTAGGCCTAATTGATACTTACAATGTATCAATTCGGTCCCAATCAACTGGAAGCATTAAACAATGTGTCAACTATTCACTCAGTCAGCGAGGTATTTTAAATTGATTTCAGCTTCAGTAAAACTGCACCACTGACAACAAACAACAGTAAAGGACCTGTGGTTTTCCAAGAAAATCCCAAGTCACCCTTTCTAACAAAGACAAACCATAACCAGCAACCTGGGATAGAAGCTCATATGGTAACTTTATGTTGTATACTTTTGAAAAATTAGGCAGTAACACCCTCACTATTTTTTATTAAGCACAAGTGCATGTGTTTTCTGATGTGCTACTCACAGTAGCCCACGGAACTCTTCCTATACCTGAAGCAGACCACCTCTACCTATTTTACTGTATTTGGGATATATTCATCCAAACATGAACCATATGTGGCCAGTATCTTGTTTGTCATCCAATACTGGATTCCTGCTTTTCAAAGTTCACACAGTCAAATGCTCAACACAATGAAGTATAAATAAAACATACATTTTATCAGCTTTATAGGCTAACCTATTTAGACCGTTAATTCTGTTTCAGCCAAATGGATAAAACTGAAGTCCCCAAAGATCTGTTACTGCTCACCAGAAGGGTTATACTGTGTGAAAACAGTCAAAACTCAAGCGATAATTTAAATCCAGCAAACCCTCAAACTATGTAATGTATCCTCCCTAACTGTGGATAACTGGCTAGCTGAAAAAAGGTCTCATAGACATAGTCCAGCTGGCTGGACAAAAATGCACATCGCCCTCAGCTTATCTGAAGTAAAGCAAAATACACTGTCTTTGGCTGTTTTTGTTACACAATAACAGGAAGATTTCGGTGGGAAAAGAATGTTGCAGGTGGGAACAGAAAACTACAGAAGAGAAACTAGGGGCGGGCTTGATATTTAGGCAACTCACCAATAATGAGCTTAACTTTTGTAATACGTATGAGCTAATTATAACAAGGCATAAAAGGTGACTGTAAGGTACAATAAACGAAGTCTGCTGATCACTCATGTTGAGCGACTGTGTCTTCCCTCCATCATGACAAATGGCGCCCGAACAGGGACCCTAGAGAGGGCTGAACCTGCGAGCCACGGTTCGACGGAGATTCGGGTACCAGTCCTGAAAGCAGCGCAGGAGGCGGAAGGGCACAGTTCCCGCGCCCGGGAGCACCTACAGAGGGTCCCGCCGGCCACGCGTCGCCGAAGTCTCGCAAAGGCTGCAACAGCGCTGATGAAGGTATGGAGACACAAGCGACGTACAATTTGCTCATATGCTTTTTAGAAAAGCGGAGCGTTCAGGACATAGATTGTAAAAAGGAATTACCCGGGTTATTAGCGTATGGGATAGCATCCGGGTCCCCCGCGGCAGCGGCGAGTGGCGGCACGCGGCCCGGCAGGCCCCTTCCCGGCTGCGGTTTCTCTCCAAGGCTGCACACACACACACCCCACCCCCCTCCGATCGGCACCATGGTGATGCAAGCGGCCAAGCGAGCTAACATCTGGCTGCCCCCCGAGGTCAATCGGATCCTTTATATTCGGAACCTGCCGTATAAAATCACAGTGGAGGAAATGTATGATATTTTTGGAAATAAGGACCTATTCAACAAATCAGAGTTGGAAACACTCCTGAAACAAGAGGAACAGCTTAAGCTTCTCAAGGAAAAATACGGAATTCATTACAAACCCACAAAAAAAAAAAAAAAAAAAAGTGCTTCAGATGTCCCCTACAAGAAATGGGTTTCTGCCTTGAACTAGCAAACATCTCTGTGCTTAAAGAGAAGCCTTTTTGCCTTGATGGAGATAATTCTGTATTCTGTATTTATGCAGTATTCTGAATGTGGAAATTGGTTGGGACTAGGAGGCTGGCTTAAAGGCATTTTGCAAACGGGATTATTATTTTTGATCATTATGTAATAATAGTTTTTTGATCAAAACCAGCCAAAATTATTTGTAAGCATTAGGCATATCTGAAGAGAATGCCTTTATTTGAATCAGCAGTTCAGGTGTAGTTTAGTCTGATGCTGTGGTTTTATCTGCTTCTGGTGAATTTTTGAAGTGATGAAATCAGAGATACAAGGTATACTAAGAGTTATGAGGTAATAAGGTAATAATCTAAGTAAGGGTGCTGTCTTTTATATCTACAAGTGCAATATGCTTTTATGTAGCAGAGAGAAACTTTAACAATAATGTTGCTTGAGCGAGATGTGCATGTGACAGCTTGGGAAAAGGGCTATCACAACTGGAGTGCAACAGTGTTTCTATGTCTGGCAGAGTGAAATCTTTCAAGACCTGAGTTTAGACAGTCTAAAATTAATTGTTAGTATTCAGAAAACCCATCTTAAGCCTCTTTTGCTTACATAGTGTTATGGAAGTCAACTGCTATTGTAGAGAATTAATAATTTTTTAATACATATTAACAAATACTACTATTTTAACTTGAGGCAGTTGAGTGAGAAATACTCACGTGTAGCATTTGAGGGAATGTCAGCATAAATCGCACTTACAGTAAGACTGCATTTTTAATTACTGTACTTGTTAAGATTCAATGATGCCATAAGGCTAAGGCCTTTTATCACAGATTGGTTCTGAACTAAAAGGTGTGTGCACATGTAGATATGCACATTTGTGTTATTTTCCTTAATTGGCTACAAAATAATATAATTAGGTTGGGGACTAGATCTTGGGAATTTGTCTATTATACTTCTGTTTGTTAAGGAACGTGCATAATATACAGCAACCATGTAGGCTTGGCTTGTGGCATAGTTGTCAAATTTAGCATAGACATTCAGACAGATAAGCAACGTACTCTTCTTGTGTGTATCACCTACAAGCCATTATGGCTTAAGTGTGTAAATCTGTATGTAACTATTGAAAAATCCACTTATGAATGTATATAGCTTAGAACTAATTTTTTCCCTTTGTTAATTCTTTGATATCAATGAGGTATTCTTCAGAAAATGTATGGACTGGTTGGTTGCATAAGGGCAGTTGTTATTTGGACAGAAAATTGTTAATGGTCAGGGATTTTCCACTAAAATATTTGCAAATATTCCTAGTCAAACATCAGTTTGGTTTCTTTTTGGGTTTTGAGCTTGCATTAGTCCATGTTCAGAACTTTAAAACTACCTTTGAATTTTTTAAACTTTTTATATCACTGGAACAGAAAGAGCATCTAAATTAAAGCTTCAAGCTAACTTTATTTTTCAAGTATTTCTGGAATTATACTTCTGAACTGAGATTTTATAAGTTGGCTGTGTATTTTCCTGTGTTAAAACGCTGTTATTGAAAATGGTCAACCAAGCCTACGTCGCCCAAAATAAAAACGGGGGAATTGTGGATAACTGGCTAGCTGAAAAAAGGTCTCATAGACATAGTCCAGCTGGCTGGACAAAAATGCGCATCGCCCTCAGCTTATCTGAAGTAAAGCAAAATACACTGTCTTTGGCTGTTTTTGTTACACAATAACAGGAAGATTTCGGTGGGAAAAGAATGTTGCAGGTGGGAACAGAAAACTACAGAAGAGAAACTAGGGGCGGGCTTGGTATTTAGGCAACTCACCAATAATGAGCTTAACTTTTGTAATACGTATGAGCTAATTATAACAAGGCATAAAAGGTGACTGTAAGGTACAATAAACGAAGTCTGCTGATCACTCATGTTGAGCGACTGTGTCTTCCCTCCGTCACGACACCTAACCTCTTGTCTAAATAAAGCGTATTAGACAAGATTCTAAGAGCTTAAGAAAATACCAACTCAAAAAGCTATACCCTAGAACCAAAAGGCAGTTTAAATGTTGGCCAGAACTCTTCATCTTGACTTCTTGGAGGTACTAGGAAATACATCTTTGACAATCCAGCCAAAAGTCAACACTTTAAGTATGATCTAATATGTTTAACGTTACTTAAGTGATTAACAGGTCATAACTATAAAACTGCCATTACTGCACCAGACACAAAATCACAGACCACTAAAACTGTATTTTTCTTCTACAGAGATAAAAGGAAAAGGCAGGGAAGATGGCTGCTCAGATTCTCAAATGGACTTAGGTCTTGTTTACTTGTTGATCTGGGCCCACAAGATACCACAGGAGCTCCAGAATGAGAGCAGCCAGGTCCTTGGCATAGCCAATTTGAGCCATCATTTCCCACTCAAAATACATATAGAAGTACTTAAGAGAGTGGCAACAAGTAGCTGCTTCAGTTCCTTCGGTTCTTAATATTCAAAGAGCTGTAGCTTATTCCACAAATGCAGTTAAACAAAGAGGCTAACAGAGAATTATACGCTGCACAAAGTTCACAGACAGAAGATGGAGAAGTCAGAACTTTAACCCAGAAGTTTTTTCTGCTTGTCCACTTGTTTCCCTTTCATCCACATAAAGGGGAAAGACAAAAAGGAGGGGGGGGGGGGGGAGGAGGGGGAAGACATCTGAAGAACCAAAGCGTTAAGGGACAAGGGCAAAAAATTGATCTAGGCACCTGGCCCGCTCCTGCAGCAGAACAAGGAAGTAAATGAACATTCATCGGATTTTGATTAATTCTAAACAGAACAGAGAGCCTGTGTATGCTATTGCTTAGAAATAAGTTAACAAAGCAGACACGACTTTAATTAGACAAACTTGGCAACAAAATTACTGGGAATTAGGTTTATAAAACACCTAACATCTGTCCTGTTCTTCAGATTTAAATAAAAGCAAATCTATCACCTTTTGTAGGCACTCCAATCCAATTTAAATAGCGTGTCAGCTTCTTCGAGATGTAGGTTTTTCCTCTTGCTGGGAGACCCACCATGACAATCAGAGTAGGACAGTTGGTCATGCATACTGAAACAGAAAAATAGAAAACTAGGATTTACCATTATCATTCCCACAAAGCAAAGGCTTATATTGCAGCAGAACATTACAATCCATGTGCTCTCTGAGGAAGTGACCGTTCAAGCAGCTCATGCATGGTGTCCCATTATTTCAGGGGGTTTCTTCAGGAATGCAGTGGACCTAACCAGGTTTCTTATGCTGTGTTGAATTTTGGAAAGGCGAGTCAGTGGTAGTGCAACGCTGGACATGTAAGTTGTACACAGGCAGAAGACAAGGAACCTATGTACTTGCATACATGTTCCAAGGCATACAAAAACGATTCCAAAAAAAGGACACTGACATCTTACACCCCTATGTGCCTCAGTTCAGTGCTTGCATTGAAAGGAAACAGCAAGGTGTATACAATTTTTAGATAATTTTTAAATTTGTAAGACAAGACCTCAAGACTGCTCAACCTTTTCTTGGTTTTAAGCAAAACAAGCATGACAGATGCAGCTTCATACATCATACTATGACATGGTACGTACTATTTATTATTTCTCCTTTCAATATTATTAACATAAAAATATCTTTTAAAACAGCTTATTTTGACTGTTCTATGGTTACTCGGAATAAAGCACAAGTATTCTACACAATCAAGTATAATAATCTGATAAACAGATACACATACAAAGGCAGAGTGTTTAAGTTTTTAAAAATAAACACTGCAGCAAGTTAAAGGGGTTGTATGTATAAACTGAAAACTTTTGAGGCATTTCCTTTCAAATGACAAGTTTTTGAACATTTTAATGGCACAAAACTATGGATACCTTGCATGAATCTACCACAGCTACAGGGGACTGCCTAAAAAGAAAGAAGATATTAAAGTAGTGCAAAGATACCACCAGTTCACTCCATCCCCTATTTCAATGGAAATTCACTTCTATACAATCCACAGGTGCATCAATTTCCCCAGTGTCTTGATAGAGGAGTTGTCAATTTGCCCCAAAAGATTACATTTCAGCGTTGAACAAGTCCCATCCCACAAAGTCACTTGCACCCATCTGGCACAGCCACTCCACAGAGTACACTCATCAAAAAAGAACAAGCTGATTAGCAGAGACAGATGCACTTTCTTAAAACACACATTTAAAAGAAAAAAAAAAACAACCAAACCCATTAAAAATACACCACTTGTCACGAGAGAGAGTACCTAACTTCAAACCCATGAAAGGGTCTGCTACTAATGTGCAATGAGAGTTACAGGGAGCTGAATGCAAACCAAAACAAATCCACCCAAACATGTCCATGTCTCTGGAAGGACACTGAAAAAAGCCCTCTGAGTAAGCTCCTCTGTGGAGAAGCCTATGGACACAAAGGATAATGTTTTCTTGTCCCTCTTCCTCTTTGTCCTAAGTTCAAGCCTGTGAACCCCCTTCTCCAAGAGGGAGAAGGAAGTCTCTGGAGAAACAAAGTCTATGAAGCGCAGAGTACAGCGCTTCCTAAGCTTAACAGCTTTGCTTCTAGTTTTAAGGACAATAAAATAGAATACTGAGATGAGAAAAATCCCCGAGTCCCTCGAAACATTAAGGGA
Organism: Falco peregrinus; assembly: GCF_023634155.1. Taxonomy (NCBI): domain Eukaryota; kingdom Metazoa; phylum Chordata; class Aves; order Falconiformes; family Falconidae; genus Falco; species Falco peregrinus. The sequence goes on along the minus strand of NC_073725.1, from coordinate 115,547,078 downwards.
AGACACAGTTCTTCAAAGCCAGTTTGAAAGGTTCTTAACCTGAAATACCTAGCTCAAGTTTTAAACAATTTTCAAGTATAAACAGTGAAATAAGAGCTGTAAAAAATCAGGATGTGTAAGGAAAGGCTCTGTACCTCAGGTCCACCTGCTCTGCAAGGAGCTGTGCTAATTGGAACAGGCTTTTCTACACATTATGGACAGAATTTACTAAATAACATTATAACCAGACCTCCCTTCTGTATTTTCCCCCACTTCCCCTCCTGGGATAAGCGATACAAATTTCGCCTTCTCACAAAAAATTTGTCTTTTGGGAATGTAATGATAAACCTGTACTGGAACAAAATTTCATTTTGCAAAACTAAGGGCTAGGAAGCTACAGCCCCCTTAAATGGTTGCTTCACAGGTTACACCAACAACAGCTCCCTAAGCTAAGTTCTACTGCTTGCATCAACTTATAATAGATCCTTCTCACTGAGCAGCAAACCAGACCAACACAACTACAACAACATGGAAGGTGGACATTTCCTTTCATTGTCACAGTCAACATGCAAGTCTGGCATCACTTGCACTTTTACGCAAATTTCCTCAAAGAAAGTACAAAAATTAAAATTGCCTTCATTAGAGCCCTATGCATACAGTTTAACATGCACGCCTATTCTGGTGTTCTGATCACTGATATAGCAGAAACCAAGCGAATTATCTGCTGATCCCAATCAAACAAGTTGCAATCCCATTCTAATTAGGTGCCAGGCTGACTGAGAGCACTCTTCCTCTTTAAAGGCAGACACCAGTCAGACAGATGCCCTGCATACTAGGAGGAGGCACACCACTGATTCCAACAACCTTAAATATTCTGCTCTTACATAATGCCATAGCCCTGTAAACACCACTATACAATACATGGTGCTACAGCATATACCATCCATTAATGCTTGTTTTCGACAAGAGGACGTTAGTTTACAATCCAAAATTTGGGGCACTAAAAAATGTTTGGTGTTCTGGTTTATATGGCCAACAGTGGCTGCAGTCTAATACTGCTTACACAAGCAGCACTTAGTGACAAGTGCAGCTATGCATTTGGAACTAGAAGTCAAAGGCACGTTTGCTGGCCAAAACAGCAGAGGTTAACAGCTACATAAAAGCACACAAAGCAACTATTTTATTTATTCTGTACCTCAGCATAGCACCCTCAACAATAGGCATAAGACTCATCACAGCAGACACAGGTTTTTGTTTTCTTCCTTATGATCTTGAGTAATTAACAAAGCTTAATTTTGCTCATTAGTTCAGTAAAAAAAGTCAAGATCAGAACAAAACACAAAGTTCTGAGCATGCATTAAACACTCAAAACAAACCTTTCTCTCAACAAAATGCTGCCAACACTCACTGGAAGTGGTGAGAAATGTTCATTTCAATGACAGTATTTAAAATGTCAGCATCTCAAGACTTACACCTTCCTTTGAAGAAATGTAAGCAATTTTGACATGAGGAAATAGACTGATTAAAAAACTAAACAAACCACAAGTGACACATATCTAACTCTCAGAATAAAAAAGCCTCTTTAAGTTAATATTTTCCCAATGGCACAATGCTCAATTCCCCTTTTCACAGCACTTCACCATCCTTCACTTTATGCAAAGAACAATCTGCAGTACAGAAGTAGTTACAGTTACATTGGTGCAAGTTGCAGAGCCAAGGCAGACTCATAAGCACAGCATCCTCTCAATTCCTCATCACTGGATTGTCTGGTTTACCTCTCAGATTCTCTCTACACAATCTAGTCTCGAGAAAACAAACTCATTTTTTTAAACTGCTTCATGTATGTAACTCCTATGGGTTTCCAACAGCACCATTGTGTAAATGTGCTATCAACGTTTTGTTAATTTTGCTAGAGGAACATACATCTTGAGAACAGCAAAACAAAACTTACAGGGTTGTATGCCATCATTTTCTAAAGATGCTCTATGAGACTTTACTCAGTTTTTTTCTTTACAGTAGATGTTTGTAATATATGTATATAAGATCGCACATTTATAAAGGGCAGCATCAAAAAGAAATATGTTGCATCCCCTTGCTTAGAGGGAACACATTAAAAACATACCCAAAATACCAATGAAGGAAAATTGCCAAGTGATGAAGTGCATTAAAATTCAGTACTGCAATTTAAGGAGGTTGTGAAATCAAACTGGGACACTGAACAACCTACATCAGCTGTGCTGCATTTCATCAACACTCAAAACTCACAGTCTTGTGAAACCAGAGACAAGAGTCTGTACTTTTCAAGCTCACCTACTACCTAACATATTATCAGCTGCCCCTTTTTTCCACCCAAAATGAGATTTTGGTTTTTCTTTCTCTCTGTCAAATTTTTTAATTCAACTTTTAAGGTCAGATGCTTTTTGTATCAAGCTGCTACAGTAAGCCATCTGAAGTTTATGAAGGATTCTTGCTGTTTCTGTGGGCTTCGACTCAAGGCCTGCTCTCTGAAATCACTGTACTATTTAGAGGCTCATACAAAAATATCTTTAACTATAAACCAACACAACCACCCTTCCAAATAAGGCTACATGTTTTCTCTTATCACTTATCCAACTTAACTATTGCTAATCCATTTTTTCCTGCTCATCAATGATGATCAGTCACCTTTCATCACATCCCACAGTGATGAGTTCCTCATCCTACCACTCTTCCTGAAGAGCATCCTGCTTCTATACCAATGAAGTCCATGATCTTTTAATTTAGCTCTCCTCCTTTTGTCCAAATTACCGGTTTCCAACATCTCCTTGGTACAAGAGATTCAGAATTCATATTGTCTTCTAGCCAGCCTCATGCCACCAGCTGCTCCTAGCAGCTCTGCCATCCACTCGCTCAGGTTTACCATTTGCTTCCTACAGCTTTGATGCCAACAGCGATGGCCCCATCATACATCCTGATCCTCAGGCTACAGCTGGCTGTTGTCCTTACCTCATTTCTCCTTCTTTAGTTCCTAGGGTTGGGGGTACAAATACATATAAGCAGTGTGAGCTCAAAGGGTAGAGTCCTCTAGAGCAAAGATAATCTTCATTTGATACTTTTAGGGTTTGGACTTGATGTACATTCATACTGCTGTACAAACAGCAAATAAGAATTATTAGAATGACCAAATTCCAGGAGCTTTAGGGAACTAAAGCTGTTAACTTGGGGGGGGGGGGCAGGTTAATGTTTAACCACAGGAAGTTCACTATCTATCTGTCATGCTACTAACATCCTCTGCTAGGCTCTCAAAACAACTTTCACTATAGCATACTTTGCTATTAATTTTTTTATGTCCATGTTTGTAGCCCACTGCTTGATTCACAGAGCTTGAAGCAAACTTGACAACAGATGCCAAAAGTAGCTTTAGTGCAACCTATTTACAGACAAAACCTTTCACAAAAGACCACAAAAGGTAAGTGGCAGTTATTAATAAAAATGTGCACTTCTGCTGTCACCAGTCTTACTTTGGAAGGTCATTTAGAACAGTTACCTTTGTTTTACTGGTCTCACTAGCTGTAAAAGCTCAGTCTGCTCAGTTGGCTGCACATGGCCAGAACTCCTCTTTGAAGACCTCATAATGAACAGACTAAAAGAACTAGCTCTTCAAAGCCCTGTGACAGCTAAAACCCTGGCACAGCTAGCCAGATTTCTTCTTCCCCAGATACTTACAGTTGCTACCACTTCTAGAAAATCACACTAAAACCAGCTAACCCAGATAAGTTCCTCTGAAGATGGATCTGCCAAGTCCTCCACTGAAAGTGTGCACAATTCTGCTCGCCCATCTTCTAGAAAGATAAATTAGAAGTAGTGCAGATAAAGGCTATCAGCATGAATGAGGAAATAAAAAACCCAACCAAAGGAGACTGAAAGAGTTCATCTTGCTTAGCCTAGAAATTCAGAAGACATCAGAGCGACTAGCTTCACTGCTTCCACTGGAAAGCTACTGGAAGACAAGAAACCCACTTTCTACCTGAGCTTGTATTTTTTAACACAGTAACAGTTAACACAGTTACTTGTAGCAGCAGAGAACTGGAACTCCTCAATCCAACAGAGCCCCACATCACCCAGTCTGGGCAGTCTATCCTGAGCTGCCACAGCATGGCTACAGGGTCTGCAGGTCACACTGCCTCATCAGAACACGGGGCGATGCATGATACATGGAAATCTGAGGGAAAAGGGCTCCAAGGCACCTTTGCACAGAAAACAATGAAAAGCACTCTCAGTTTGGTGAAACAAGATAGATGGCTTTAACAAGGAAGAGGAAGTTCTGCTCCTCTCTAGGCTGTTTGTAATTCTTATGTATCACAAAGGACTGTAGACATGTTACAGGTAGAGCTGCAAGAGCAAATGTTTCCAAATCCATTTTTCTAGCAAAAAGGTTTTTTATTTACATCTCGGGTATCATAAATTATAGAATCCTACCAAAAAAATAACAGGTATGTTTAATAATTTTTACGTTATAGCCAAGATACACTAAATAATTCCACCAAGAAGACTCTGTACACCACCAGATTATATTTGACCAACATGCAATTTTGTTCTTGTGGGCTGGTTTTTTTTTTTCTTTGTAAAATGTGGAAGCTGTAACAAGTGTTATTTTATTTGGAAAAGAGTTAAGGCTAAAATAAAGCATTCTTCTTAGCATGTTTACAAAAGCAATTATACACACTTTCTGACCCTTTTCCTAGTGCAGCATTCACATACTATCCTCCAGACGCTGAAATAATTCACACAGAAACACATGCCTGCTTCCCTAGCAGAAACCAAGAAAGTTTGGGCTTTTTTTTAGCAAGGGCTGGACCCAAGCAAGAGCAGAGGTGAGGGGAAGCAGCCCAAAGACGCCAGCCATGCCAGCAGAGCCCTCAGCTCTTTCTGTCAGCGCAGCCTTTTTGCATAACAAATAAAAACAATTCCGCAGGACAAAGCCCCTTTTGTCTGCAAAACTGCCTTGTACTAGACCTCAGTTATTTAAGTAAAGGGAGGGGGGAAAAAAAAAAAAAAAAAAAAGAGAGGCAAAGTTTGTTCACAAACTATGGTTTTCAAACGCCACTGCGAAAGTCTTTAGAAGCTGATGACTTGGTTTGCTGCACCTCAAAATAAGGAAAGCCATTAACTCATACAACAGATGGCCTGATACAGCATTGGCCTTAAAAAGAAAAAAAAATACAAAACCAGTGACATTTTTAGGTCTCCCTTCAAGACGCACACACTGAACACAAATGCTCCTTGGAACCAGAGCGTTTTAAAAACACAAGACGCCAAACACCAACAAAAGTAACTAGAAAAGACACTCTGGCCAGCCAGGCTTTGCCGCCCGGCGCTGGGCACTGCTCCAGCGGCTCCGGGGGCTTCTGCCTCCCCCGGGGGCTCAGACCAACCGCCACGGGGCACCGCGACCGCCCGGCTCCGCGGCCCCGAGCACCGGCCCGGCCAGGGGCACCGCTGCACGCGCTCCAGCTCCACAGGCGCCTGAGAGCCCGGGCGAGGGGCTCGGCCCTCGGGGGGGCCGCTAACGGCGGCGTGGCCCGCCTGGCTCCGGCCCCTCACGCCGCTCCCCTCGCACCCCGACCCCGTCGAGACCGGATCGCCCCGGGGAGGGTCTCCCCAGGGCCCAGATCACCCACTGCGGCCCAACCGCAGAGGAGCAGCGGCCGCCCGGGGCTCCCGCTGACAGATACCGCCCGCCGGGGCTCGGCCAGCGCGGCCCCAGCAGACCCCCGGCCCGCTCACCACCGCGCTGGGCGCTGTGCCCCGCCGGCAGCCCGTTGTCGTAGGGCTCCCACGTCTTCTGCAGCGGGTTCTGCGTGAGCTCCCGCGCCCGCGACGCCGCCGCCATCCTCGCCCGCCTCCCCGCTCCCACTGCAGTGGCGGCGGGCGGGGCGGCACCGCCCCCTGAGGCGAGGCCGGGCGCGGGAAGCTGCAGCCCCGCGGCTGCCCCCGCCCCGCCCGCCGCGGCTGCCCCGGCCCAAGCGAGGCCCTCGGCGGGCGGGCCGGGGGCCGGGGCCCAGGGCAGCGCGAGGCCCCTGATGCGGCGGGGGCTTCGCGGCCCGCCTCGCCCCCAGGCCCGAGCGGGCAGCAGTCTGGCAGGCCGAGGCCACGCAGTTTCTTTCCCCCACATCGCCCGAGCGGGGCCGGCGGCGGGCTGCGGGAGGAGGGTCGGGCAGGGCCGCCGGCCGCTCGCGGGGGCAGCTGCGGGCGCCGGTGCGCTGCGTCCGAATGGCCCTTTCCTAAACCCTAAAACCAGCACGGTCAGGGAGTGCGCAGCATGCTTTAAGAAGCCATGCACCGAAGGGTAGATACTCCCCATTAAACTCTATCTTGGCCTGGAGGCTACATTAGTATCAATGCAGAAAGCCAACAACAGCTTTCCCACACCTTGTTTAGCTACCCAAAAAAAACCCCAAGCCACCTTTCTATTGACAAGTTACATTGGAAACCTCCTGTGCTACAGCAAGAGCAGTGGTGTGGCGAAATAAAACATCCAGCTGTTGCAATTCCACATCAGCTTTGCAAGTGAGAGAAGCCCAGCTAACAAACAGGGCTGGGCAGTCCTAAGAAAGCAAGTACATCCCCATTACATAAATCTCTACATTTCACAGGAGATAAACGCAATACACTGAAAACACATTAGTGAAGTGCAATATGCCCTTTCATCATTATTCACTCTGTTATTATGACACTGGCCTAAACAGAAGTGAAGATCAGTACATTTATTTTTTTATGCTAGTCAGACTGAGCACCTGGGGACCACTTTTAGTTTTTCTATTCTACTACAAGCTAAAACATAGCTTTCCGAGCAACAGAAAAATCAGTTATCAGACATTCATTGAGATGCCCTGGGAAAGGTAGCACTGTTTTTCCAAAACCACGTTTGCCTGACCTCTCCTTCCCTCTCTTCAAGTCTGATTACAGTTTTCAGCTGTAGGTGGCTGCACTATATTTTTTACCCTAGCATTTTCTTCCTGATTTTGTTTAGACAGCCAAACCAGGGAGGGGCAGAGTTACAGGGGTTACATTACAACAGTCAGAAAACTAGGAGCAGAGACGTGGAAGGTTTTGAACACTTAAAAGCTTCTTCGTTTCTTCTATGTATTTACTTCCAACAGTTGCCAAAAGAGTTGGGAGCAGGAACAGTTTAATCCGTGTTCCAGGTTAATCCCAGAAGCCTGTCTCCAGTGGACACACAGAACATTGAGACAAACTCATGGCTGACTGCAGGGTAAAGGACGTACACACCTTGCTCCCCTGATTGCAGCAAAGCGTGCTGCCACCAAGATCCTCCAGCTTTCCCAACAGTGCCTCCAGTAAAGCCAGGCAAGTCCATAACAGATGTAATATTGACAGAAATAAGAGATTAACAGGAGTGCTGACTAACAAAATACACTTCCCAGGCTTCTTTTACATACATTAAGTAGAAAAATGTATGAAATCCTTCCAGTCTCCAGAAACAAAGTTTGTATCTCCTTTCTGCAAATCCATGCACATGAACTGAAACTCCACTCAAACACCTGCCTCGCAGCTGAAAACACTGACCTCATGTTGTTCACACAAGAACAGAATTTTTCAGAGGTCTGCAGGGTGACTTACCACATTTCTAAGTCTTGTCCCCCAAGCATGAGGCACTCCACCAGCAAACTCCCTTCTTTCTCAGGCAGATTTAAATCAGTGGCACCTGCGCAAAACTTAAGTAAGGGTTTATCCCAGTGTTTGCAATGACAGAGGTGTGCATGGACACCTGCTAGCCTTTATTTTTGTAAGGTAAAGACTTAACATGTTTGTCAACAATCAAGCTGATCTTGTTGATCAAACTTATTGAAGGGTTAAGGGTGTTTTTTTGTTGTTTCAATAACCTCAGTGCAGTAGTGAGCTATTTGACTGAGGACACAGAGAAAGTAAATACAGAAATCTTATATCACTCCTGAGGTCTCATTTCAAAACACGCTTTTCAAGGATGCTACATTCAATTCCTAGAAAAAGAACAAATAAAAATTGCTCATTAGATTCCCTATAAATGACAAAGATCACCTTCTGCACAATCACATTATCATCAACCGCTGTCCTAACACAAAGGCTTGAGAAGCAGAGCTGATTCCTGCAGGGAAACCACGAATAAGCCTTTACTCCTTGGAAGGCTTTTACCCAAAGCTTCTGCTCTCAGGGCCATGCCGAGCTGAAAGCTCACCTGAAAAAACACCTCTCTGCCAGAGGCACACCATCGAGGGGAAAGGCAGTCTTGAAAAATGAACTGCTGCACAGAACAGAAGGTGTTTGAGCCAAGTAACAGAGTTATGAGCCAAGTAACAGTGTTATGCTTACTCTTTGCAAACGAGTGACTGACAAGACTGGAAACTCTTAGGGTTTAATGCATACAGCAAGTGATATAATTATTTCTGAGACCAAAAGAAAAGAGACTGAACCAAGGCTTTTGTTTGATCATACTGAAACTATACTTTGTATCTGTAAATAAGCTGTATCATATGGTAACCATATAATACAAGTTCCACAATATCTGCTAGCCACTTTTGCCCATCTCATTTCCCTAATGAAAGTAAAGCTTTCATTTTATAGCCTGACAGCCTATAAAACATCCATAAACCACCCAACACATCTGCCTCCTGGCTTTCCACCATCACTATAGTAGCACCAGCTCACTACTTGGAATAAGAAAAGACGATGTTCGGTCCTCCAGGTGCCCACACTCTCGCCACACCAAGCACAGCAGATACAGGTCACAAGAAAACAGTTCACAAACCCTTCTGCTGCACAGGAGATTCAAAAGAGATCTGTAAAATGATGAAAGGATACACAGACACAGCCAGAGGTCACAGCATGTGGTTTATATGCTCAGGACGACCGCAAAGGAGTCCCCACACTGTGCCAGGCCCTGAAGTTGAGCACATGAGATGTTTTGGTGCCACACTTACAGTGCTCACCAGACCACGGCAATATCCTGTCCCTGCTCTCCCAGCAAAGCATCAAGCAGCTTTGGGGGGAAGTTCCTGGAACACAGAGTACAACTTTCAAGATAAAAAGCTGCTAAAGCAGAAGCTTCCCAATTCCCCCGTTCTACTGCCAGAGTTTACAACAAAGCGGTGCTGTTAGCTGTGCTTTCCAAGAAATGGAGCAGCACAGTCAGTCAAACTTGGAAGAACTCACCTCGCGCCTGTACACAATGCAACACAAACTGGAGATATCTACAGAAACCGAGCGCTACAGCAGTTCTCCTCCGCCGTGCACGCCAGCGGGGACCGCGGTGAGCCGCCCTCGGCTTGCGGAAACCCTGCGGTTACCCTCAGCTCCCGGCCCGCCCGCAGCGTCGGGGCGACCGGCTCCGCGACGGGTCCCGCCCGCGCCCGCCAGGCGGCGCCCTGGCACCGCCCGGAGCCCCTTGGGCGGCGGGCACCCCCCGGCGGCGGCAGGGCCAGCAGCATTGCTGGGGCGGGGGGGGCAGGGGGCGAGGGCGTGCGCCCGCAGGGCCCCCGGCTCAGGCAGCAGATGCCTCAGGCACTGCGAGACCAGCCGAGGCGCAGCAGATGGCCTGTACCCAGTCTATCCCCCTGGAAACGTGCAGTAATTCACTCCTACATTTCAGGAACATACAGCTAAGTCGCACTGTAAACACTGTGCCAGGAGCTATCAAGGCCTTACAGAAGGCCAGCATGAAAATACACCAGCTCTTGGCTTTTATGCATCTAAGTGTGCTTAACGTTACAGTTAAGAGTGCTGAAGGTTACAAGTCAGAGGTTACAGAAAGCTACAGGGAAGAAAAGTCTATCTACTAATCCCCAGTGATTTACTCAACCAAATGGAAAAATATGTATCAGAAGGGCAGTCCACACTCAGAACTAAATATCCCCATTTCCTTCTAGATATTAAACAACAACAAATCATATTTCATTATTAATCTAATACTTAAATTCTCTTTCCACAATGGTCATGAATAAATTTTTTTATCCCTTCATTATCAGCTACTTACTCACCACTTGGAGAAAACCAATAGTGTCTGACCCGTACACACACAACTGTCAGTAAACAGCTGGCAAAAACCTAAATCCAAATGATCTCTGCTGCAACTGGCAGGTTACTGTTCTAGCTAGAAGTAACAAACAGAAATTAGTTTAAATGATTCCATCTTGAAAACATTTTCTACATATTGCAGTGCTGAGAGGAGGAGAGATCAGGGCGAAAGGCCTTATTCCTCCTTTAAGAAGGTATATAGAAAGGGTGGGCTGTATGCTTGCCCCAGCTGGCAGCTACTCTGAAAGACTTCAGCCCCACAGCACAATACACATTTTGTTTCAGTACAATTTAAGGAGGTACAGAGGAAACAGAATTTTGCATACACACATTATTCAAGAAATACAGACACACACCAGCACAGGTTTCAGCCACACACATATCTTACATGCCCAGCTTCAACATCCAACCAGTGCTCCCTGATTCCACGTGGACTAGATGGCTCTGACCAGCTAACTGGCAGCCTGCTATGCTGCATCATGGTATTTGTATAAAGCATACAGGATAATTCCTATTGAACTTATAATTGATTTTCTCTTTCAGTGAACAACAACAACAACAAAAAGAGACATCAGGTATACCTTCAGCAGGCTCACGGCAGTCCTTCATCAGCCAAAATATATGCAGCTGGAAGCATCACCAGAGAACAGAACAGCCAGCGACAGCTATCTAATATACAAGGCTGTTACAACACTGCAAGCCAATTAAAAGAGATGGTGACCAAATGCACAACTATGCTTCACCCTTTTTGTTCACAAGTAACAGCATTCCAACATTTCAAAACTGGATTTCAGGTCATATGGGAGAGATTTCCTCCCATGCACCTTATAGGCTGTAATGATGATGGGTTTTGTTTCGACTAAGCACTTGTTACAATGCTCTTACATGGTGAAAATTACCCAGAAAAAGCTTCTGGGTAACGACAGCACCCAAACTTGCAGCTGCACCAAATTTCCACTATAATGACCAAAATTCCTGTAGAGCAGGTGGGACACTTGGCCTGTTCGATCACATCCTTTATTACACTAACACCTCAGCAGGTGACAGACTGCTCCCTCCCCCAGGTAATGCGTTGTATTCCTGAAATACAGATCAAGCCTGGCAGGTTCTTCCCTCACCGTGGAAGAGGAGTTCTTAACAACCTGCCCTATAACACAATGCCAGTCTGCTAGATATGTTATTACCTTTGTAAGGCAAGTACTAACTCAGCGTTGCTCTTCAACTGCCAAGGAAAGCTAGAGATAAAGGAAGCTGCACTAGCAACCAAAAATGTGGCTCTCTTCCTTCAGGGCTACTTCTGAACTCCTGGATGATGACAAAGACTTGGGAACAGTCGTCCTGCAGCAGAGATCCCTCACAAGAGTTGAAAAATTCTCAGCTTCCCACAGAGAACACAGTAAGCTCATTCCTGTGAAGATCTTAGCAAGCACAATGAGCAATCAAGGAAGGGAGATGTTATACTGTATGAGCAAGATTACAAACATTGATTCATGCCTTCTCAGTTCAGTTTCTCAGGACTTTTTGTTATGTCACCTTTGTAAGTGAAGGCTTCCTGTCTCCAGACTGCCTATGGTTTTCTTCTCAACCAAAAGTACCATCCTTTTTGTTTTCCCATAGAATATCCCAGGAGTCAATGCAACAAAAGTGACAAAGAGCCCAGTAAGTCCCCAAAAATTTCAAGCATCCCACATGAAAAGTTCAGCAGGTTCTTCATACCATCTCCACAGGTCCTTCCATTTAGGACTTGATTCCAAACCAGCTGAAACCACAAGGACCATGCCTTGTGATACATGGCCCTAGCACTCACTCCATTTCTTCTGAGCAACAAGTAAGTTTATTACTGGCACCACCCACTTCATATTCTATTTCCTATCACTGCCTAAAGGGAAAAAGTTCCAGTTGTCTTGAAGTAGACTGCTACATCAAAGGCAAGCAAAGCCATTAAGAATTCAGAACTAAAAAAGAATCTGCCCTCAGCAATACACATCTTTAGAAGTTATTTTCTAAGAGTTCATTTTACTATTAGACTTCCTGGCTACAGATAATCTACTAAAGAGATTGAGGGGGAAAATAAAGGTGTGTAATCATGCTTTATATGAGAATAAGCTACTGTTACAAACAAGAAATCTCTTTGGTGCTAATTATGGAATAGATTTAAACAACATCCAATATCCCACACAGACAAAGCTACATAAACACAGATACTAGACAGATCCCTTAAGCTGAAACAAAGTAATATTCCTTAGCATAGGTAAGGAAAAGAAATCATCCAAACAGAAAATGCTGGTATAGAGTAAATCAGAGTGAAAACAAGTTCCCATCTACTCTAACAATCATCAACCCATCTGATACAAGGGAAGGTCTGACAGGGTTCAGGCACTCAGGAGCCTCACATCATACTTCTTTGGCTGGAGAGAGGGCTAATTCCCACACCAATTTGCATTCATTATATTTCCTTCATCGTCCACTGAAACATTGTGATAGTTATTCATCATGTATGCAAAACAGTGGCATATCAATTACAGCAGTGTTTAGGCATGGCTTAATTCCAGCATAGTTATGTGTTATCAAAATCATGACAACCTAACGATCAGGAAACAAGTACTAACTATATGAAGATTTTTATTGTAAGAATTGTACCAATAAAGTCTTGGATAGCTTTCAACAGAACCCACACACTCTATTAAATGCATACAAAATCTATCAGACAATCTAACATTGCTTGGGAAGATACAGGTTATCAGCAGAACATCATGTCACCAACACATGGATTGCATGAGAGCCCCAGAGCATAGACTGAGATTCACACACAGTATTACCAAATTTTTAAAAAATATACCTCACTGCACTGTCTCTGTTCTTTCATTATCTTTATGTGAACCATTCATGAAAGCATGGCCAGAGTATTTTTATTATTTCTAAATACATAAAAATTTAGTTTAGACATTTATCACATCTCAGAAGAAATAATCGCTCTATTTTAAACGCGGGAGAAACCCAGTGTCTGGAGATAACCCTATCAATGCAATGCCATTGTGCTCATGCAAGGAGGTTTACTGTGTTAAGGCTAACGCAAGGCACAGATTTAAGGCTGGTCTGCACTAACTGTATTCTTTCAATCTGAAGTATAAATAACTAATTCTTTACAGCTTCAGTCCCAGCAGTCACCCCCCACCTTTACCTCTGAGAGAACACTGAAATTACTTCCTTGAAAAATAGGCCACATCCTCAAGTGGTGCTTCCAGGTATTAAATTTATAAACTGGGCTTAAAACTCTTTCCATTGTCAGAGGATGAAGCAACATTTTAAATCCTCCTGTTATGATGCAACATAAAAGAAAGATGACATCCATTATTCATGTTTTTAGAGTGCAACCCAGTGTTAAAAATCCCTTTATAGCTTACTGTATACCAGGGACTTCAAACTACTTACATGAGGGGCATGTGCTTCTAAGTAGCACAGAAAGAGGACATTAAAATACATGGCATTTGCACAAATTGCCTATTTACATTCACAGGGCTAGAGGCTAACTGAAAATGCTGAGTTTCCAAGATGGTCACTGTGCTGAGGACAACCGTGCCTACACACTGTTCTGGTAGCATCTGATGTTGTTACTACAGCAACAGCACATACAGCCTTACACAACACCTGGACTGCTGGTGGCATGCCCTGATACGCTCTCCTCTTCCTTGGAAGTGTGATACGGCAACAAGTCTGCTTCTCCACCGCTGCATCAGTTGCCTGGAATCCATGGTACAACCCCAGAAAACCAAGGCTTGATAAATTTGTAATATCTGAAAGATAAGGAAAAGCAAAAACATACTTGTGGCCACTAGAATTTTGCCTTTGTGCCTCTTGAACCTGCATAAAACCAATCTCTACTAAGCCATCCAGATTGTCTCTATCACCTTAAAACTCTCTATTCCTTTCCGGTCACATAAGTGTATCAGAAAAACCTTGCCAGTTCTGACTCTGGGTTTGCTGTTACGAGCAAGAGTATAGTTAAAAGAAGCACAAGGAAAAGGTTGGCAGTTTTAAACAAAACAGACCAGCCTTCTCCATGCTGAAAGGCTTAGGAATTATGCTCATTTACAGCCAGTTTTGTATTAGATATTGTAACATTTATGATGTATACATATCCTTTCTCCTTTCACTCAGCTAGGACGCTATGAATCCCACCTGTTTGCAGCAGCTACATGTAGGTTGCTAAATATAAAAAACAGCACAACAAGGGCAGCTGCTTTCTGAGAGTGGAACTAAAACACTTTACGCCATCTTTAAAACCAAATGCTATCAAGTAACTTCAGAAGTAGAATTTCTCAGGACAGCCACTTTAAAGAAAACCATTTGTAAAATGTATTACAGCATTAGGAGGTTGTCTGATGAGCTGGAAAAGGGGAAATGTATTGATAATAAAGAGTACACAGAATTTGCATGTGATCCAAATGCATGAAGTAAGCCAAGTGAATTATAAAAATCATGAAGGCTTTGGGAAGAAGCCACTGGTCTGGTATCAGCATTTTAAAAGACAAGAGATAAAAAGAACTTAGGAAGCACTGTCTGGGGTTGGAGGCTTGAAATATTGAATGACTACCAATGGAGAAATCAAAGAGAAAAAGGCCAGGAGGAAGCTGCCAGACTGGGTGACAAACAGAGGTGTAGGGTGCATCTGTGAGTCATCAGCGCATAACAGAAGTCAAAGCCATGTGAACATCTGAAATAGAGCATGGAGGCAAGAGCAAGACAAGGTCAAATTGTGGGAGGAGGAGGAGGAAACACCGGACCAGGGATGGGGGGAAGAGCATCATGAAAGAAAGAACAACAATCTGTTAGAAGGAGCAGGTACTGTGCAAAGGGGTCACAGAGAACAGCAACAAAACAGGGGCATTCAAACATTTCAGTGACAGTAACAACATGTACATAGACAAGCACCCAAAATGGGCTCTGGGGAGGCTAAGGTAGAGGTTGTACCACCTCACGTTGTAAGAGGGACTAGACTTGGCTCAGAGCTAGAACAAACAACAAAAAAGCAGGGGTGTGGGGGGGTGAGACTAGAGTTAAAGGTCCAACAGAGTATAGTTCTCCAGCATATATTACCATATGGTATAAGTAAGTCGTTAAGGAAAAAGCCCATGGCAATGGAAGCAAAAGCAAATGAGTTAATGGGGCAGTGACTGGGCCTGAAGTCTTCTACACACACCACAGTTACACTTGGTTTCATGCACGTCCTGTAGGCAACGGAGACAAGGAAGCAAGTTTTTTTGAGTGTAAAGAATAAATCCCTCTGGAAAGACAGCATGGAAAACTGACACTGACACAAGGAGGAAAAAAACTCACAGCATGTGATGCCAGCTGCCTCTGGAAATATTTTTAAGCTTTATGAAAGAGGGGCATATTCATCCAAATAAAAAGACAAGCAAACTAGAACAAAGCTTCTCAGAAGCTGTTGGTGACAGAATTTATAATAAAAGCAAAATTAATCTTAATTTGGCAAAGTGTAATGGTGTCATATAGTCTAAAACCTAGTGCTGAAGGGGAAAAAAGATACAGGCCAGACACATGGAGATCCAGATCACTGGTGAATCTCTGTCTTCAAAAGCCTCAGGGCAGATTTCTCATTTTCAGTGTATTTTGCAAGTACAGCTCGATGGCTTATCAGCTTCCTCAGACTAACAAGATCAATATGTAGATGAAGAAGCTTAATAAGGATAATAAAATTATGACAACCAAAATAATCTAATTTATGGAGTGCAGACAGACTAAATGACACAAATGCTACAAATTAAAGCTCTTGCAAAAGGAAACATTTATCAAGTGAGTCACCCGCATAATATTAGTAAAGAAAACTTTTTTAAACAAAACTCCTGAATTCTCTTTATATTAAAAAAAAAAAAAAATCAGCACAAGAAAATAAATTCTAAAAAATTATTCAGGTGTGCTGAAGGCCTTACTCTGTCACATACAGCATGTGTGACAGCCTTTGGCACCAGAACGTATAAATACACATTCAAAAATTTAAATATAAATTGAAAGCTAAACATATACTGGATATAAAGGGTTTAAAGGATGTAAAGATGGAAAACAAAACAAAAACAAACAAACAAACAAACAAACAAAAGAATCAAAAGCAAATATGCACACCAGCCCTCACCCTTGCCACTTCCAGTGAAACACCAGCTGTCCAGGCTTGCTGGCTCCAGCCACGGCACAGTGGGTTGGTCTGTGTCCTCCTCAGGTCTCCCACTCACCACCAATGATGTCTGAAGCCACTGACTGATTTGAACCTTATTTGACATGGGATAGAGGTCTCAGAAACACTAGTCTCCTACATTTTAGTGACAACCGGCTACCAAGAGAGACAAGCTGCCCTGCCAACGCTCCCAAACTGCTTTGACCTGTCCCATCAGACACAAGATGGACACCAGGTAAGCCCAAGTCCTTGGAACTGACCCAACCTGGGTAAGAAAAAGCAAGTGCAACCCCAAGACATAAATCCACAGGAGACATCTCTTCCAGAACTGCTTGAGTTTTAAGCTCCTGTATTCTAATCCCTGAACAGAGCATGTCTCAGAAAAAAAAAAAAAAAATCAAAACAAACAAACAGCTAGATCAGTCTCCTACCCAAAATGAGTAATAAGCTCAGCTCTAACAGGAGCACTTGTTTCCTCCACAGCAAGGGCTGCCTTGCTGCTTTTTTTCCCCATCCTCCTCCTTCGCCCCATCAGTCTGCCTCTCTGACAAGTAATCTGAAATTTTTTAATTGAAAAAGGTCACGAACCCCTGAGATCTCCCCATTGTTTTGGGGAAACCAGTTTCACACTGTTAGTAGAAAAATGACAAAGCTCTTCTATTTTTTCCCATCCCTAATGCAGAAGGTAAATGTTGCAGAGCTCCATGTTTAAGAATATCCATAGGGTTCCCATGAACAACAAATTATTGTTGGTTAATAACCACCAACATCATTTAGATTTCAGGGATATATGATCATAAAAGAAAACATAAAAGGAAGAAAAAGCTAGCTTTAAATCCACATATTGTTAAGGCAATGATAATCAGTCAGAAACCATTTCAGACACATTAAACCAACTCCTGTTTGTTGTGCTCCTTGATTAATTTATGTCAAAGGGGGAGGGGGGGTGTAGTCATATGGAAGTTTTTAACTATAAATAAATCACCACAAATACTTTGTCCCTTGCATCCTTTGATTTAAACTACCCACTGGTAAACTGTATATAATCCAGTTGATGCTTAAGGAAACCTTCCTATTTACACAGCTAAAATACAGGCAGGATCAAACCAAACCTCTGCAGTTTCAGCACAGGCTAACCCACCTAACAAAGCACGCTGCTGTCTGTAGACTGAGAAATAATTCATATGTTGCATCTTTTGAAATGGATTCACAACACAAGTGGCTTTTCCCAGGAAGGCAGAAACAGCACATCTAAGTCACTTTTAGATGTCACTTCAGTGATATGTACCAGCCCCAGAACAGTCCTGCAGCTGGCAGGGGCACGTCATGTAACTCTGGAAGAGAACAGCCACCAGGGAGCCCAGTCACAGCTCTCTCAGCAGCCCAGCGATTCCTGGCACCAAGGCACAACATGCCTGAATCCAGCTCCTAAACCATGACACAAAAACTTGATACTATGCAGAAAGATAAGAAAATTCATATTCTGAAAAACAGTTGCTCAGGAACATGTTAGGTCATCAAGTTTAGAGTGAAAAAGGGAGATAAGAACTGTAAACTCCCATTCTGATTTACCCTTTCCTAACACCTTCCACTTGTGCATGGCCTGTAAACAAGGTGGTAACGTAGTGAACCTGGAAACTAATGCCACACAGTCATTTCAGATGTCCAAGGAACTAGTCACACTGAAACTATACCGACACATACAAATTTAAAGCTGTAACAGGCACCTTATTTCCACAAGGTCACTCATGACAAATCCATCCCAATTTATTAATATTACAAAACAACCCTTTTACCCATCAGATGGGTAAAAGTTAGCTGCAGTTAGGAGACTTATCATTTGCGTTCAGGACCTACCATGGCAGCTACACACTTCAAGACTTCAGGATTGATTCTGGTGCGTTACCTCAGATCCTGAAACACTGCAGACGCTGCCATCCAGAAGAGCCCTGCCATCCACCAGCCTCTCAAATGAGAGATGAGTTTGTTTGACATAATCAAAACACAACCATAAAGGACTTACAACTGTGCTGTTACCACAGCACAGGCAAGTTCACACATTTTATGCAAAAACACAAGCATTTTTCCTCTTCGCAGACACAAATTCTCCAGCCCACCACTTTCCAGTGACTTTACTTAGAACAGCCACATTGCACACAGCACCACCTGACAGCTACAAGGTCAGTACTTCATTGGGTAATACGTTAAGTACATCTGGAGATTAGTATTCATAATTAGCATGCAATTACAATATTTACGGCCAGGTTTTGGCAGGCACCCAAGAACAAGCCTGGTTATTAGCCAATCTGGCCCCACATGCTATCTTGTTGGAGTCAGCTAGGCCAGCGTTCCCCCTGAAACTACCCCTCTGGACAACCAAATCATACCTGAAATAAATCCACCACCTCCGAAAAAACCTGTCTGAAGCAGCATGGGACACTCACATCCTCAATTTGAGCACTTGATAAAAATTGAGTACTACCAGAAATCAGCTTAAATTATTTAATTTCAGCCATTGGAGAGGCCAACTAGACAGACTAGTGAGTTTGGAGCTCATTATTCTCCTTTATTCCCTTACACAATTTAATTACTTAAACTCTTAGGCTCCCAGAGACCACAGGTCAAGTGTTATGTCTGTGACAAAAGGTTAACAGGCTAATTATTTGACCTAAAGTGGGGGGAAAAAAGACTTCTGGGGAAAACTAGAGCAGAACCACGGAACCCAGAGCTTCTCAGACCCATGGCTGGTGCTTCCTTAGTTGCATTTTGAGAATTTTTACCTGATTACATTCCCCTTGCGACTCTTCCCAAGAACTTGCCCCACCCAGGGAGTGGGGATACAAGCTTAAACCATATTCAGTAAATTAAAACAAATTAAAACAAACAAAAGAAAGAAAGCACACAGAGTGAGAAGGTGAGAGCACTCCACTAAGTCCCTTCCTTCAGAAGAAAGCCAAAACACTCCCCAAATATATGTTTTCAAGCATTTGAAGTCTAATGTTTATATTAGCCTCAAAGAAAATCTGTGGACATTACGCAAGAGGTTAAGCCCCAAGGAAACCACGCAACTTCAGTGAGCAATTTAGAACACATCCATAATGTTTCATCAGCAATTAGGTATCATCCACAACTTGGATTTACCAAATCTCTTACTCATAAGAGCAGAAGGAACACTGACGCAATCAAATTGAGAAAAATACTGGTGTAACCAGGCTGTTTTTTTAAAATTAGACAGATGATACATTAAAAAAAAAAAAAAAAGGTGCTAAAAGCACTTAATTCAACAATATTCTACTACTGGTAAGAGTTTTATTTATAACTTAGTACTTTTTCATTAACAAAATGTCCTATTGCAAAGCAGACCCTTACTTCAAATGACCTCAAAAATGTTTGAAAACAAAATGCTCACTGAAACGCTCTCAGCTTTGGGCCCTCATCCTGCATAACTATCCCTACAGGAATGCTCTCATTAGATGATGTGACGATTTAAAAGGACCGGCACCTTATGTAAATTTATGCTATTGCTTTTAATTGCAGCTATAATTATGGGAGTGCCTCACAGCTGAGTAAGGCCACATTAAGCAAACTTACTGGAAACTTCACAAACTGCTCCTCAACACATTGGGCAAGCACCAGGATGCCCACAAACAGTATTTATTCAGCCCCATCTTCAGCTCTCTGCAGAGTACTACAAAATCAGTTGACCTATAGGGGATTGCTTCAAGTTGTACTTGGGTTAGTATGTCTTTGCCTTCATGTTAACAAGTTTCTCTTCGACATTTACGAATATGAAAGGTTTAAATCAGAATTAATGTTTTTAAATATTTTAAAATCTTAAAAGTAATCAAGTTTCTGCAACATTTAACTTTTCTCTTCCCCTCCCCACACTCCCAAGAGCCACACAAGCACAATGGGAACCTACTACAGAATCAACACCGAGCCAAGCTATGAGGTGTTGAAATCAAAGAGCAAGAGCAGTGTCCATTTCAGCAGCTCTCCACCACAGCCAACAAACTGAAGACGCTCACTGAAAATGCTGGCGCAAACATGCCGTGAATGACCCAAGGAGCAACGAAGGGTTTTCCAGTTCAGCTGTGGGCAAGCAGTGGCCCATCACAGCTGGATCAGGGTCCCCCTCTTTGTCTGGGTGGTTTAGAAACCACCAACCTTAACAAACTCCATTTCCATGCCCTGGGTTGGAGTCAGGCATGGATAAAGTAGGCGGCTGCCTACTATAACGTCAGCAGAAGCCAAGCAATGTCTGCAAACAAGAGCAATCCTTTGAGTCACCCGGCAGGAGTCACAGCTGCTCTACACCCAGTGACACCCCGTTTCCTACAGCAGCAGGTGGCTCAGGGTGCCAGGCCAAGGCTCCCCGGCCCCGTTATCACACCCTCACACACCATCCCTCTGCTTCTGCCTCCCTGGCTGGCCCCACGCCTGCAGGAGAGCCCAGGAAGGCACCAGGTTTGCCCTCCAGCCTACATAACAGTTTTCGTGGAAAGGGGGAAAAACACCCACTGGTGACAAGACTGAACGTCCATGTCGGTGCATGTGCACGACAGCTCTCACCCCACAGGACACCCGGTGCCCAGCGCACAGGCCAGGCCTGGGTACCCCTGGGAACTGCAGTCCTTCCTGGGAAAGGCTCCAGCCAGCCAGCAGCCACAGCTCACAGGGCGAGGAGGTACAAAAGATGCAGATTACATGCTTTTATGGCATTGCCATTAGGAATAGAAGAACAACTAACTGGTCGGGTCACCACTTGCCAAAACACTGACTTTACAGCCTTCTTTGGCCAACGGAGAGCATAAGCGCTCGCCAGAGCGCGATGTAAATATGCCTTCCCACAGACAGTGGGGAAAAAAACCCAACCCCAATCCTCACGGCAAAGCAATTTCCAAAAATAACTGGGAAAGCAAAGAGCCACTGGTACGGTAGGCTCCCTCTTCCTATGCCGCATCTCCCAAGCCTGCCCATGCCTCGGGCTGCTCCCGGCAGCAGCCGCCGTTCCCACTTGCCGTCTCCCGAGCCGCTGAGGGGCCGGTCGCTTCCCGGCGGGGCCGGGAAGCAAAACTCAGCCCGCGGCGTCCGAGCCCACGAGCGGCCCCCCGAGCCCTGCCCCGACGCCCCCCGACATACGTGGGCTCGCCGGGGCCGGGGCCCGCCCCGCGACGCCCCGCAGCCCCGGGTGGGAAGGTCGGGCGCCCGGCCCCGGCCCGCGGGGAGGCCGCGGAAGGCCCCGGCGGCCGGGGCTCCTACCTCGGCAGTGCCGGCCCTGCGGGCAGCCGCCGCCACGGCGGCAGCGCCACATCAGCGGCGGCGCCTCAGCTCCGGCGGAGGACGGCCCGGCCCGGCTGGTGCGCGGCCGCGGAGAACCCGCCGGCAGCCGCTCGGCACGGCGGAGCCAGGTCCTGGCCGCGGCGCCCCGCGGGGATGCCCGCGGGTGTGCGCGCCCCGCGCGGGGCGGGGCGGGGCGGCGGAGATCGGAGCCCCCGGGGCTGGGGCCGCCGGCTCGGCCGCCGCTCGGGCGTCTCCTCCTGAAGCAGGGATTTGTTAACCAATACCGCAAATAAGCAGAGGAGGTGGGGCGGCCGTGGGCAGCGTGCAGCCTGGTGGAGGCTGGGGATCGCCAGCCCCCCCGGGGGAAAGGGGGCTTCCTCAGCGGGGGGGCCGGGCTGGGGGCCCGCAGGCAGGAGCCACCCCGGCACCTCAGCAATCCCCCAGTTCCTTACACTGTCCCTGAGGTGATACCGAAGGCTGTATGTTACCTTGTTCAAGCAGGGACTGATTATTTTTATGGCTTGGCTTCATTAGTAGCTTCTTAATTTTATTAGGCTGTCAGTCTGAGGTAAGCGTGGCGTAATGGAACACGCAGGGAAGCCTTGGGGTGGTTATCTTTCCACAGGTCAGCAGGCGAGGTGAGCAGCCGAGGAGGCAGCACTGTTCTGCTCCAGAGATGTCATCTGTTCTTCTGCTCGGGAGCTGTCATCTGTTCCTCTGCTCCGGAGTTGTCATCTGTCCTGCTCCAGAGATGTCATCTGTCCTTCAGCGCGCTGGGCCTGCAAGGATGGGCAAACAAGTTTGGGGAGGGGGAAACACCACTGCTAACAAAACAGGGGTCAACCAGAAAATGTAGGAAGCTTAAGGAAGCAACAGTCTAAAATCTGTTCTGATTCTAAAACTGAATCTAAAAACTGAAAAATCAGAATAATTTTCCTTTAAGATGAAAATGATTGACATGAGCAACTGCATTACGATTTTTAGGTTTGGGGTTTTTTTTGCATTTTTGCTTAAAATTTGCATGCAAGTTTTCTTTACCTGGGCAGGATGACTTTTCATCATCCTTGTTGTTCTTCCCAGGCTCCCTCCAAGTGATGCCAGGCCTAAGTTCGCTGTTTGGGCAGTCGTTTTCAGACCCCCACTGGTAACACAAGCACTGTAACTGTGCTGCTCTGCCTGGGCATCATTTGATGCTTTAAAACTTTAGTTAACAAAGTACAGCTTCTTAAATGCTAATCACTTACAGAAATCAAGCCACATGAAAGAAAGGGGGGTTATGCTTGTAAATAGGGAGCTTTGCTGCTTATCTCCAGATGATGATGCCTCCTGTAATGAGGACACTGGGCGGCTGAGGTCAGTGCTGCACTCGGCACTCGGTATCGCTTCCTTGAAGTGTGTGTGCAGGGATCCGAAGCAAGGGTTGAGTTACTCAGGCTGCAAGACCTCCAGCCCTAGCTGTATCAAAAAAGAACCGTCAAAGTAAGATCCAGGTCCTTGTGCAGCCCCTAGAAAGCTGAACAGTGCAAGTGTTTGGCTCTCTGGAGATGGAACTTGTCTGTGTCTACTGTCTGGACAACATGTAATCCTTACTAACTCCCTCTGATTTAATCTGAAGTATTAATAATTCATTTGCTTTATCTTCATAAGAAGCTCAAGTGACTATGGAACTGTGGCCTTTTCTGCATTAGCAAGCTTCGTTGCCCAAGAAGAGGGATGACATGGTGCATGCACACAGTCACCATGCCGCCGGTGCTGGTCTGGAGCACAGCGTTGATCTCTGGCACAGATGGCATAGCTCAAAACTTGATGTAGATAGCTCTGGGTTTGGTATACAACTTCTTCCAGCTTAAGCCAGTTGCTGGAGTTGTTTGAGAGTAAGAAATGTCCTGCGGTGGTGAGCCACTGGGGCAGGGGAGAGGCCCCTAGTCTCATCTGCTCTTCCCTTGAAATATGTTACAGTCACAGACAGAGGCCAGCAATGAAGCTCAGGCAGACTGGGCACTGCAGCAGCTCACCCTCCTGTCCTTGGCCTTAAAATAAAGAAAAACCAACAAAATCAAATGGCTGCAAGGATTCCTTACTGCTTAATGTTGGTGTCAGGGTTCAAAGTGCCACCACTTTCCCCCCACCCAGTGAGAAATAGCTCAGCAACCACCAGACATTTCAACTCCTCTTTAAGCAGAAGAAAAGGTCCCGAGTACCAGTTGCGACGGCAACTGATGGGCTGGTGGTCAGAGCCTTACTGCATGATCAACCAGGGCGCTCGTGTTTTCTTTTGGTGGTTTTTGCCTTCTCCCTAACCATGTTTATCCTCCTCCACAGCCTTTCTTCAAGGTGGGAAGGCAAACCTTAGCCCTCAGCCCCTGTGATGTTCCTCCCCTTGTCTGCTTGTGATTGGGCTTGTCCCTTCTTGTCCCAGGCAGTTTGCCTTTGTGCAGCTGGCTGCAGTCCCAGAAAAGCTGTACTGCAGGATACTAACTTTGCAGAGGACTTAAATGTTCTTAAAAGCAAAACACACCAAATCACTGATAAACCAGCACAGCTGTTAATAGCAAGAATTGCTCAAAGTCTTGGGTTTCACTCAAGATCTGTGCAGCCAGCCGTTGACCAGGTTGGTGAGTTTTGTTCCAAGCTAGGGTGGTATAATTACTTAGATAAGCAGAGCTAGGAATAGATTCACAGAAAAAAAAAAAATTATTCTGATCATTTATTTGCATTTAGGAGGACTCGGCAGGAAAGAAGAGAGTACAAGATCAGTACTCGCAAAGTTTCTGCCTGGGTGTTTGGTCACAGCTTGTGCTCACTGAGCAAGCAGGGTCATCCATTTGGAAAATGTTTTGCTTAGTCCTGTGCCTCTCTCAACAACACCTAAATCGGAAACGTTTCCACACTTTCAGACCTTGGATAATCTTTTGCCCTAAATGTGCTTTTGTGGCTTCCAAGACCTACTGCCCAGCATGGATTTCTGCCCTGAGACTGGAGGAAAGGCCACAAACCGACAGTCTGCCTTCAGCTGCTTCGCAAGGGAAAGCATCTGATCAGGCTTATAAGAACAACGTTGCTGTGACGGGCGTCAACTGCTTGGGGACACTGATGCTATTTCAAGTGACTTTTCTCCTACTTTAGTGTGAGCCAGCAATTTTTATCTCTGGATGACAGTAACTTAAAGATGGCTAAATCAATGTTTGGTAACTATTTTGGCTAAGTTTGGGTCAAGTTCCTCAGTTTTGTTAGGAGGTTTAAGCTCTTGGGTCCTCTGTTAAATTTCCTGGGAATTGGGCATATGTAGGACTGTTGCATTCAGTCAAGCCAGGTAACACAACTCTGCCTTTTTCTTAAAGATACTTTGTAGTCTTTACTCAGATGAATTGCAAGTGTGCAGAAGAATAAAAGGCAGAAACACTAATTGGTGAGCTGGCATGCAAAAGTTAATGCAATAAAATCATTCATGTAATTGTGTCGTACCTCATTTTTTTCCTTCTGAGCTATTTCACCTGCCCAGCAGACTACAAGATCTTAAAAAATTAGGTGAACCTTTGTCCTGAAGCATAGGAGCATGTTAACATACTCCAGGTTTGGGATGCCTTATCTTGGTGAGTGGCAATTGTCGTCTCAAACCTGGTCAGACCCTCTGGGCTTGCCTGGCCTTTCTCAGGCTCTTTGCAAAGAAGGAATCTTATGTGCATTGCTGGAGTGTTTGTCTGGCTATTTTTACGCCACTTGTTTTCTGTATGTGCAGCTGTAGTCAAGTGCTGCTGCTTGATCCCAGACAACTGAGATTTTCCATAACATTTGACTAAGAAAAAACTTGTCTTTCATCACAGCTCCCCTTCACAACAGGCAGCATCTAAAAGGATTATATAAATATTGTATCAAGCACATTTTTGGCAAACTGCTTGCATTGGTGTTGCATTTTTTTCCACTACTGTCTGTGTAGTAGGAGAAATAAATGGCACGCTCAGACCATGATAGAAATTAATACTTTCATGTACGTTCCTTCTGTTTCACTTGGGGGTTCCTCATCAGTTAACTGCCTTATTATTTTAACTCTTAAATCAATTTATCTAGCAAGAACTCAGACTGAGGCATTCTAAAGATGGGTTCCCCTAACTCTGTGTTAGTGGTAGGTATTTCTACGTAAACCTGCATATGTAGAAATAGTTTCTGCCTGCTTAGAAAACAAAGGTATGGCTTGCTTTGATAGCTAACAGAAAACAAGCACTCACATTACACCTTCTAGCCATAACTGAAGAGGAAAAGGTTTCATGATCCTTCTGACCAACACCCTGAAGAGTAGCTGCTAGTGGATTTTGGTGGTGGTTCTTGGTTCACCTGATTTCATACACTGATGGGGAGAATGCAGCTTTTCAAATGAATTTGTTCAACTTGAATGTAATTACTGATACAGTAAATTCTAAAGGCAGGTTGTCCAAGCAAACTGATAAAGTGTTACTACATGAAATAAAAAGCATCAAAGGTATTTTTCAATATGAATAAATGCAGTATGGATTTTGGACAGAAAATCTGCTCCATCTAACTAATTTTGATAGGGTGGCAGAGATACAGGGAGAAAAATGGGTAGGGTTTTTTAGTGAGTCTTTTCTGTTCTAGGCCAGTGGATATAAAGGGTCATTTGTGCCCCAAGAGCTGGTTTATGCAGTCAGGGAGAGCTGGCAGGTTTCAGATGACCGTATTCAAAAAGCTCACCACCTCCACCATTTTATGAAAGAATAAAATTAAATACAGACTACCCCTTCCCCCAGCTGCCCTGAAGACAAGGAAGCAAACACATGCCTTCCTGGCATTGTATATATCCTGTTGACGCTTTGCACAGTGCACAGTCTGCAGAATATGGAGGATATTCATGTTCAGACACCCACTCTAGTTTTGCATCCTGCACCAGGCTCATATATAATATACTCTGGCAAAAGTCAGTCTTCCAACAACACTGCACCTGCTATGCTGGATGCTGCAAGCTGCCTGTGTCCTCTTACCCTCTTTATAGATTTGTTGTTATGAGGAAAGTCAGGCCTCAAACATTGAACTCCCTGTTATCTCAGCTGGTACCTGCTGTGCGCAGGTATCAGTTGGTGCGTATTAAAACAAGTAAGATAATAAAGAGTATATGCTTTGTGCTGAGGGCAGGTTCAGTTTCAAAGTTGGTACAGGGTGTTGGTTTGGTTTGGGTTTGGGTTTTTTTGGCTTGTCCCCCCTGGCTCCAATTCCAGCCTGGTTTGTTTTTGCTGAAACTAACCCCAAACTCTGCCCAACAGCACAGAAGATTACAGCTGTTTACGTTTTAAATTGTGAATTATGGGCAGTAATTTGTTAAATCAAGCTCTTCCTCCTGAGAAGAGGTACAATCAAATGCAGGGCAGCACATGCAAAATGTTTTTCTGTAATATTCAGCATTCACTCTAAGTCTTTGCTCAAATCTTTCTTTGCAGATCAGAGCAGCATTTGGAGCCCTGCATGTTTTTAGGCTTAACGTGTCATTGGAGGGAAATTAGTTTGCAAGGTGGTGTACCCAACTCAGGCAATGGCTTCACTGGAGTCAGTGCGCAAGGCCTGACTCTGACTCCCTTCAGGCTGTTGATAACATTCCTGCTGGCTTACCACAGATTAACCTATTTTTAAAATCCCAGGGTGGAAAATAACTAGGAGAGGAGTTAGTGCCAAACTGAAGCAGCAGAGGTGCTGCAAATAGCACAAGTGTTCTGCCTCTGACAGTCCCGCTGACAGTGAAAACCACAAACCACGTGTTCCACTAACAGAAAATGTGGAAGCCCTTGCAACCCACACACCAGCACAGCACTTGAAACACTTGCAAAAAAGTAGCTGCTCCTGTACCTGCATTTTTGTGGTGGAAGTCCTGTTCTGGTGCCCAGACCCATCAATGATAGATTTGAAAAATAACGGAACAAAGCAGGACAAGCTTCCAAATGCAGAGGCAATTTGGTTTCTTTAACCTGAAGCAGGGTCTGCTGTTTGTGCAGGATGTTTAAACACTTGTTGAGAGCCCATGAACTGTGCTTCAGGCTCTACTTTTTTTTTTTTTTTTTTTTCCTCCAAATAACTTCTGAAATCTGTTGAACCACAGGAATGCTGACTGATACCCCTCCTAGTGCTCTGAAAGAAGGTATGTCAAATCCAGGGCAGCAGCAGCCTGTGGCTCCTGAAGACCATTTTAGATCTTTCTTAGACCTTTTTTCAGATGTTTTCAGAACTTCCCTAGAAATACCTGAGCAGGAGAAAAGGTAAAAAGTGGGCAATTTTTCAAAAACAAAATCCAAATGCAAAGAGACTGTAAGGAAGAGCCACTTTCACTCGAGGTAACTGGTAGCCAGAAGATCTTGTGTTCAAGTCAGTGCTGCTCTGAGTGAGCGAAGGATGACAGACTGAGCTGGGTTTTGGGTACAGGGTCTTACATTCAAACTTCTGGAAATTATTTCTGTAGGGGTTGGTATTTCACTTTTGAAATGGTAATCGGAAGTGAGCTTCAACACTGCGTGTGAAAAAGAAGTGGAAAATTTTATTTTGAAGTATTAATCAATAGGAAAGCAATGAAGACTGGTGCATACCCACAATGCTATTGGCATATATGGGGGTATGCTTTATGGAAAGCCAGCAAAACCTGTGTTGCTCTGGGTAGCATCTTGAGCTGCTCACTCACTCAAGTGTCCTTGGAGGCAGTTTGTGTCCTGCCGCCTCCTCCTGGTCTGAGATACCCCTCCCCAAGTCCTCTTAGTTGCTATGGTTGGCTCACCTGTAAACTTTGGATACAGCAAAGCGGTGCTTGACTGGTAGTTAGGTGGCTTTCTGTGACCGCAGCTAAACAGAGCAACCAAACCCCGTTCCCAGACCTGCACATCCCCATGCTTCAGCACTAATCAGAACGGCTCTCGCTGCCGGTCCTGCCTCTCCTCTGACTGCCACGTCTTGCGCTGAACTTGTTTTGGATTAAGGGTGGTTTTGTACACACCAAGAGTTTTGCAGTCGCTTCATGCAGCCTGACATGGTGTCAGTTGTAAGAACACATTTTTATTCGCTTCTTATCCCCAAGGCTGTGCTAATTTACATGCAGGTAGCAGGTGCTCACTAGTCCAGAAACCTCAGCCGAAAGCATGTCTCTGTTCAGATGCTTCTGACACAACCAAGCTGGCACTGATTATCAGCATCTTCTCCAGAAGTGAAGCACCCAGCACTCCTCTGTCTTCCTTTAGCTGCAGCATGCTTGCACACCTATCAAGCAACCTGAGCTCTTAGGCAGTGATCAGCGAGTGCCACAAGCACTCTGCCATCAGTGGAACAAAAGGCATTTTAAAGACCCACATGTTATCTAGTTTCAAACCATACAGTTACTGGGGAGGATTTGTGTCTTCCAAAAGAGCTTTGTACATCTATGTTGAGGCCACAGGCCACAGGAGAAGCTCAGCAGCGAGGTACAAGGGCTGCGGGAGAAGCAGTCTGGAAGACCTTGCTTCCCATTCTTCTGATTATGTTTTTTTGACTTCTGGCCTAAGCTTTGGATGAAGTGCAATGGCATTTGATGCAATGCAGTAATGACTAGCAGGGTCCTAAAACAACTGCTGAGGTCTCAAAAGTACAGTCACCCTCTTGGCCATCTAACCACAGGCATGGGCTCTTACTGCAAAGACAAAAGTGAAAACAATATCTTAGCGTCTGACCACACTGACATTTAAAAAATGTGAGAAATTTCTCTGTCTTTGCCGATTTGGATGTTTTTAGTCAGGGAACAAGACAGATGAGAACTTTTCTTATTAGCTGATTAGGAAGCCTCTAATTTCCAACTTGTATCTGAAAAGCCTGTGGATTGTTTGGGAGGGCTTTCTTCTGTCTGTTTTATGCAAGACAACCTACACCTTGCCATGCAGCTAAACTACTTTATGTCCTAGTCATATTGAAGCATTTCAAGGCTTCTCACTATTAGCATGTTCATTCTAGATCATAAAATAATCTTTTTAATTTCAGAGCAATCAGCAGTTCAGTTTTCTGTGGGATAATTAACCACAGTAAGTATTTACAATAAATTTTTTTGGCGATAACATGTGGCTTATGCTACTCAGACAAAAAATACCCAGATGTTGAAATGAAAAACTAGGCAACATAAAGACAGTTTCAAGTGACAAACTACCCTTATTTCTTGAAGCAGCATGTGGAAAAACCCTAGAAATCAATTTTGTGCAAACCTTGCAATGCAGCAGGCAAGCGAGCTCTAAGCACAGCAGATTCCTCAGTCATCCTGAGCCCAGAAAACAGGAGATGGCGTGATGGCACCATAAGCATACTCCACCCAGGAGACATGGAGCAGCCAGAAACGTGAACCACACAAAGGCCCAGGGCTGCTGTTGGATGGCTGCTGGCACCTCTTGCTTTGGCTCCTCTCCAGCATGCTCCCGCGGGCTCTCTTTGGCACATTTACAAGGCATAGCGTGGTTTTCAGACCTGAAAAAACCCAACCCAGCAGCTGTTCAGTGCTTCTAAGTTGTCTGTTGGCACGATGTGCAGTGTCTTTCTAGTCACTGTTACTCAGAGCTAGGAGAAAGACAAGCTAAATGACATGAAATCCAGTGTCTTGGGTGTCTTTAGATATACTATAAGGAGCAAGGACTAAGGAACAGCTACAATAAGTAGGATGAATAAAACAAATCCTCTTACACATTTAAAACTATTACTTGAAGGTGACAAGCTGTGTTCGTGCCCAAGCTTGCACTGTTTCAACAACAAGAAAAAAAGCTGGTGCAGGTTTCTAGCCTCACTTTTAAGACAAGGCACAAGCCAGCACCTAGAGGCAGGGTTTCTTGCAGTGCTTATGCAGCTTCTGACAGTGTTAGACCCTTCTGCAACTCCAGAGGAAGCATCTTTTTTTGCCACTGCCCACTCCAACACTTGGTTCAGTTAATGGATTGAGATAACATAAATTTTGGTGCCCAGCAGAACCCCAAACCAGCCACTATTAGCAACAGGTACTCAGAAGGTGAACACTTGAAGCGTATTAAATGACTAAAAGCTCCAAGCACACAGTGTGATACCCTCCAGGCATAAAAAGGATTTGAAATCCAGAGTAATTTTCTTTGTGTGAATAGCAAGGTGAACTTTGCTTTCAATTCCAGCATTTAGTACAGAGCAAGTAACAGATTCTCTTCAGCTTGGGAGGAGTGTGTTCAAGCGTTCATCAAGTTAAATCACATTCCACGTGCAACAAATATTAAGATAATATTGTTTCCACCATTTACACCCAACATTTACCAAGCTGTCTGTCTAAGAATTAAACTAAACAATTAATTCTGGGCCAAAATCCAATTATGACTAATTATTTCAAGGGCTCAGCAAATAGGTTGGTAATAAACCAGTACATGTTTCTGAAAGCTGTAACTGGGGAATCCAAAGGTCTAATCATTTCTCCATTGGTACCTTCTCAGATCCTTATTCAATGTAACAAAAAGAAATGAAAAAAACAGCTGTACTAACTCCACAGAAAGCAAGTACTGGTTATCACTGGGGTCTGTGTGAGGGCTGGGGGATGCTCACAACCCCAAGGCATTCTAGCCAGGAAGTTCAAAAAGCAACTGCTTTTTGAAAGACATTTGTGCCATG
Source organism: Falco peregrinus (assembly GCF_023634155.1). Classification (NCBI taxonomy): domain Eukaryota; kingdom Metazoa; phylum Chordata; class Aves; order Falconiformes; family Falconidae; genus Falco; species Falco peregrinus. The sequence continues at coordinate 115,515,955 of NC_073725.1, read as the reverse complement.
GAGCAAGCATCTTTAAAAACAATGTTTGGAAACATTTTCATGGCTATACAGTTTTGTTGCCAAAACTGATGCAAGTGTCACCTGTACAAGCTCTCCTGCCTGTCACGCTTCGTGCTTCTGCATTGCCCCAGCCCAGTGAGGAGGCAGGAGCCACCCTGACCCCAGGAGGGAAGAGAAATATCAAGTCTCTACCAAGAAGTTTCTCCTCCTTCTTGCTTTCTGCTCTTGAGGAAAAGCCATCACCCTGGTCTGTCTCTCTATTGCAGTGCCACTTGAAAAAGAGCAGGACCAGAGGAATCCTCCTCCTTTCCCTGTGTCCTGTGTGACCTCCAGTGCCTGGCAGAGGCTCCTTCCTGCACACTTGCCACTGCTCTTCGCATTCATTTAACAGCTTGGCTGATGCTTCCTTAGTCAGCATCCAGTGATAAGACAACAAAGACCATCAGGGTGTTTCTGCAGGTGTCAGAGGTACCCAGATGGAAAGCTTCCCAAACGGGGCACTGGGATGCCCAATGCCACTGCCATCCCCGCTCCTCCCTGCAGGCCCACCCCTGGATGCAGCCAGACACAGCACTGTCCCCTCATTGCCCACAGCCATTCAATACAGCTTCATTGCCTTCGGGACCCTACAGTCCCGCCATCACTGCCTCTGCCAGTGAAAAACAGCAAATGCCCTTCAGCAATTTCTCCTCCAGCTGCTCCTTTCTGCCAGGCCACTGTTTTCAAACATCACCATCCTCCAGCTGCTCCTTTCTGCCAGGCCACCGTTTTCAAACATCACCATGACGTCGCATTGTGATGTTACTACTGTGCAGCATGGACATCACAATGACATGCCGGAATATCCTGCTGGTACCCACAGTCAGCCAGTGCCAGCTGGCCTTTGCTTGCTGACTGGCAGGACGAGGTCTGGCGGTCCAGGGCGGTGGCTGCCAAGGCAAGCTTTGGTCTGGCTGAGACAAAAGCAATGGAACAGGAGCTGTCTGCTCAAGTAACACCATCCCTGTCTGCTCCAGACGAGCTGGGGCAGTCAGCAGGCCTGACTTCTCCTGGCCCTCCAGGACAGGGGGAAGGAGCCTCCCGGGATGCTGCCGTGTGAGCAATAGGGAAGGAGTGGCACGTCCAACCAGGCGGTGACAGACACGAGACCAAACCAGTCCCTCCTGCTTCCAGTGAGAGCGCAGGTGAAGGCAGCTGGCTACTGTCCCTCTGCTTTCCACAGAAGCTTTGGAGGATGGTGGAAAGCAACCAGTTTCAGTCCATTTGGTGGAGCAAGGGGTGGAAAATGCATGGCCATCAATGAGGAGCTCTTCAAAGAGGAGGTGCTGGGCCGGGGAGAACCTCTGCAGGTTTTTACCAGGCAGAGCATGAAGAATTTCCTTCAGGCAGATGAACTGCTATGGATTCATCAAAATGCAAGAGGATGCCAAAAGATCTGCCTTCCTGCCTGAGTTCCTGTCAGAAGAAGCAGAAGCTTCTGCTCACAGCAAGGTACAGCAGTCGCTCCGCACATCAACTAATGCTCGCAGGAGTCTTGGGGGAGAGACGGACCTTCACATTGCATAAGGCCTCACAATAGAGGGGATGGGGATGGCAGCCAGTGGTCTGGTTTTAGTTTCCTCCTCAGGTTATTTTCAGGAAGGTTTGAGTTAGTCTTTCTGACTAGTGGAAACACAGATAAAATACAGCTTGGCTATACCTGCTTAGTTTGAACCTGTTACACGGAAAGACAGACTCAGTATAATCACATTGCTCTGAATGTCTTTGCTATGTGTCTTGCTGCACCAAACCTGAAACCTTCCTGCTGAATACCGAGAGGATGCACACATTTAAGGACCCCAGTATTACCTCCCTGCTCATACCCATGCTGAAGTTGCTGAAAAGTCATGGCATTTGGCTTTTGAAAGCAGTTCTTGTGCTTTTGAAAAGCCTACACTGTTTTTGCTGCCAGGGGTGATGGTGACTGAACAGAATGTTTCACGTAACCTTTCAGCCACAGCTTTAGGTTTCAAACACCCTGCGAGTCCCTTCCAATACCCATGTTTGTCTTGTGAAATTCAGAGTCTTGGTTCTCATAGCTTGGGGTTTTTCCAGGCTTGGAATGGTGGCAACTAACTCTTCTCCTTTGCTTTTTCTAGATACTCTACTACTATAACCCCCTCTTCAACAGAGGGCATCCCCACCTGCTGGAAAAGTGCAGGAGAAGAGCTGGCCTCAAGCGGAAAGCCCTGGAGATGGAGAGGCACCCTTTCAGAAGCCTGGGTGGCCAGCCTGCAGGGGACATGCCGGCGTCTCCACCCGTGATGACAGCATCCACCAAATGATGTGCTGAAGCACCTCCTGGCCTCGGCAGCACCTGTCTGTCTCCACCAGCAGCTGCTCCCACGCTTCCAGAGCCAGCCGGAGCAGCAGGCAGCAAAAGCTTCATCCCTCGGGCCCTCTTCTACCCAATACCACTCTCAGCTCTGCCAAGGCTAACATCACTCTGTGGCCAAAGACCACCACTCCCCCACTGCCCCACCTGCACATGCAGCCTCAGGGGTGCAGATGCAGGCGATGACATCAGACCCCAGTGCAGCACGTCCTGGACAGGCAGAGTCAGCAGCCAGTCAGTGGTATTGAATGGAGTTGTTAGTACATAGAGCTTAGTAGAGCTGGCAATAAACTGTTGGAGCAGTAATGCTTTTCCAGCTGCCCTGTCCTCTTTGCACAGCACAGCGCCAGGTGAGTTCCTATTCCACCACCCAAACACCAAGCAGAAGCAGCTGATCCACCAGCAGCAGAACCATTTCTGACCAGAGCTCAGCCCGGTTTCTCAGTCCTAGAGAGTAAAACCCAGGATGAAGGTTGCACAGTGCATGCCCTGGGGATGCTCTTCCCCTTTGCAGTCTGTGGCCAGGAGGTCCTCTCATTCCTCTGCAGAGGCATTCTCCCAAGGCCACACCAGGCTACTAGGAGCTCACAAGTCCTGGTACTCTGCAGGGGGTTCAGCCAGGCCATAGAGCTTTCCACAGGAGGAGGCCACCCATTACCCATTGACTGGAGGAAGAATCTCTGATAAGAGCATTTACCAAGGCCCAGTTTAGCAAAGAGGTTTTAACTGAAGCATCTAAACCAGACACTGCTTTGTGCTGCCCTTCCTTCCCACTGAGCGGGAGTTTGCTACTTGGTGAGAGCTGGCTTGGCACACGTGCCACAGAGGATGGGCTGTGCCTTGCAGTGGTTTGCATTCACCAGCATAAGAAATAAGGGTGCAAGTCTGTAAGTCTGCAGCAAACGCACAGTGCTGTGCAGCACAGTCCCATCATGGAGAGGTTGCCTAAACTTGGGCATAAGAGCAGAGACACAAGTCTGTGATTTCCCCAGCCCAAGCTGAACGTCCAGGTGAAGGTGGCAACATCTTCCTTCATCGCAGCTGGGCCGGGGAAGCAGTGTTTCATCTCATGCCTGCTCCCAATCGCTTTAAAAACCAGATATTGCTGAGTCAGCAGCCTGGGATACAGAAAACAGTGCTCTTGTCTCATTCAAGGGCTGAACTGGTTTACATATAACCATCCAAGAGAAAATCAAAGTGGGGGCACTGGTTTCACACCGCAGCCCTCTATGCCCAGCGAGGGGCTGGGGGACCCACACTTCCCAGCTACAGCCACATCTTTTCACCCCTATCGTCTCCGCTTTCTGGCTGCTCCCCATCATTCCCCCTTCTTTCATCCTTGTCCCCCATTAACCCCCTTCCTATGTCTTTCCCCATAAATTTCCCTCTTGTTTTGTGGCTTCCCTGTGGTGTTACATTCCCAGGCACCCTGGCCTGACGCACAGCCCTCGGCAGCATTGCAAGGCACTGCCAGTGTCACCAGGGGACCCTCCCACCCCAGACCGTGCTGCAGTGGAAGACAAGGAGAAGCTTGCAGGCACCTACCAGTTTTATTAGCAGCCCCATAGTGGGGGTCCCAACTGCACAGTAAGGGTATGGGGTGGTGTCACCCTGCCCACACCAGTGTCCCTGGCATGGTCTCGCGGGGGTGTCACTCAGCGAAGCCCTGGGTGTCACAGTGGGGCCCCTGCCACTCGTTGTAGCACTGGCAGCTGAACTCCTCCGCCAGCCGGGCGACGTCGTCATCAGGCTCCAGGCTCTGGGCCACCAGCCAGGGCCTGCCCACTTGCAGGTCGATGGCAAAGCGGAAGGGGTCGAGGTGGAGGAAGCCCTGCTTGTTCTCCCGACGCACACAGCGGCCCTGACCGGAGCATAGGCTCTGGCTGCACAGGTCAGCACTGGCCGTCACGTTGACAATGTAGTGGCCCAGGGGCCCCTCCACATACTTCTTCAGCCTCAGGCACATCTCCTGCAACAGCACACTGTGTCACAGCTCTGCGTGGCTGGGGAACAGGGATCCCCATGGGCAGTGGCATGGTGCCGCCCGCCATACTCACCTTGGAGGTGCTGTAGTTGAGGCTGCCCCAGAGGATGATGCCGGCAGCACCCTGAGCAGCGCTCTCCCCGATGGTGTTCATCAGGTCCTCCTGCACCCAGGTAAAGAGAAGTCAACAGTGCCCAAAGCCCCTGCACAGCCCCGGCAGAGCTAAAGACTCCCCAGCACCAACCCACCAGCCCGAGAGATGCCCACCGTTCCCACATCCCCATCACCTGGGAGAGGAAGTCAATGGTGCGGTCAAAGGCGATCTGGGAGTAGGGCAGGACAGGGATGCCACTGTCAAGGACACCGCGCTGGACAGCAAAAGCCTCAGCCACACGGTGCCGAACATAGGGGAGCGCCTTGTTGGTGCCGTTGAATTGGGGGGACAGGTAGATGCTGGGGTAGAGCGCCCGGCTGCTCTCCCAGAGCCACTGCAGCTCCTTGTTCCTTTGCTGCTCTACCACCGGGCACCTCCCAGTGTAGGGCAGGCTGTTGAAGTCATTGTTGTAGCAGTTGGGGAAGCCATAGAAACCCCAGTAACCATCGGAACGGAGGGTCTCACCCAGTTGCAGGGTTTGCTCCATGAAGTTGCGGGCGCTCTGCTCAAACTGCTTCTTGGCTGTCTCCTTCACCAGCTTGGGGGGCCATTGCGGGTGCTGCTGCCACACCAGATCCTCTGACTTATGCTGGTAGATGTCCATGGAGGCCCAGTTGCGGACCCACAGCGGGCGCCACTTCTCCCAGTCGATGACAGCCAGCCCCCTGTAGGCAGGGTTGGGCAGGGTAACCTTGATGTCCTGGGTGGCCTGGTGGAGGTGGGCCTCCAGGCTGGCATTTTGGGGGAGCCCCCCGTTCACTGGCAACCCGTTGGATGTGTAGTAGGGGAGGAGTCCCAACTCCTTGGTGTAGAAGAGGGTGATGTCCTGCCCAATGAAGGACTGCTGGTCGTTGGCCAACACATCGAAGATCTCCAGGTTGAGGGTGACATTGTATTTCTTGGTGCAGTGCTCAGTGGGGATGTTCCAGACGGTGATGAAGGGGCGGTTGACAAGGACAGGGCCAGGTGCCCCAGTGCAGGTCAGGGCAGGCAGAAGCAGCAGGAGGACCCAGCAGGGCCACCCTGATGCCATGGCGCTGGCGGGCACGGGATGGGAGCCAGAGCTGCCTGGGGAGAGCCGAGACGGGCTGAGACCTGGGCAGACTTCGATGCTTTTATCCCCACGCGAAGCCAGGGCCAGCGTTAATCCACGCCCCTGTCCCCGAGTGCTACCAGTCACGCAGGGTCACCTCTCCCACCTCCTGACGTGATATCCCCAAAGTTATCAGGAGCTGGAGCCCAGCACGGCGGCCCCAGAGCAGGGACAGCAGCGTGCCAGCCCCGGTTAATGGCTGGCAGCGGCAGGCCCGGCTGCGGAGGAATGTGCAGAGTCAACACCCAGTGACTGACCGGCCGATGAGCTGGGCTGGAAAGACAAACAGACGCGGGGTGGGGGGTGGGGGGTGTCAAGGCCACGGTGACGGACACGGGGTGCACCGGATGGGCGCCACTGGGGAAGCGCAGAGCATCGGCCATGGGGTGCTGGGAGGAGGGCACTGCTGGGCAGAAGCACACAGCATCGGGCAGGACACAGTGATGGCACAGCCTGGGGACACGCGGGCGCGGAGAGCCCTCCGCACCAGGCACGGGGTGGCAGCAGTGGGGTGGCCATGCCCACGGGGCAGCGGCGGGGCCAGGACACGGCTCGGCGACACAGGGGCGCCCCCGGCCCCCGCAGAGATGTGCCCGCCCCCGCCACCGCCCCGGGTGGGCTCCGCCCCCGCAGCCCGGAGAGCGCCCTGCCCACGGCCGCGCGGCGGAGAGGCGTGTCCAAGGGGAGGGCGAGGCGGGGCAACCCCAGCCTCCACGTGGGTGGCCCGGCCGTAGCCGCGTTCCGCCGCTCCCACGCGGGAAGTTCCAACCCCTGCGGCGCCTTCCCCGCACCGCACACCCACCGCCCCACGCCCCTGGCGAGGCCACAGCAGGGTGACCGGCGCCCTCACCCCCTCCCCCAAACCAGCCCACACCCCACTCACGCTCTGCCCAGCTTTATTCAAGGTAAAGCACTTCGGTGTGGGGCAGCACACAGGGGCTCAGCACCACACAGCACCCACTCCCTGCTCCCATCCTTCTCCTTACAACAGGAGAGGCCTCCTCCACCCACACTCATGGGGGGCACCTGCCCCACGGCAGGGAGGGCAAAAGTGGGGCAACCACACAGCTCTGCCCCTACAGTGAGGGCCAGCCCCTTCCTCCACCCCACCCCACCAAGCTACCTCACAGGCAGGGCAGGGATATCTTAAATCCCCTACACCACACCAGAGAAGGGGTGCCAGGGAGCAGATCAGTCCAGGGGGGGTTAGCACCAGCTTGCCACCAGCAACAGTACCACCCCAAGTCCCAGTGGTGTCCGGGGGGCAGGGGCACCACCGTGGGGGCCGGCAGGTTCCTGGCAGCTACTGCCTTGCCAACCCTGGTAGCAGTGGCAGTGGAAGTGGGTCCGTAGGAAAAGGGTGTCAGCAGAGGACAGCTGGCCCTCCGCCCAGAAGAGGGGGTGCTGGGGGCGGTCCTCATCCTGTCGCCGCAGCTGGAAGCTGGTGGAGTTGAGATGGAGGAAGACGTCGGCAGTGCTGTCCTGGCGCAGGCAGCGGCCCCTGCCCTGGCACAGTGCCGTGCTACAGAGCTGCGCCGCAGTTGTTACATTTGTGATGTAGCGGCCCAGGTCCCCCTCCAGGTAGTTCTTGATGATCTGGCATGACTCCTGGAGGAAGCAGGTGTGGGAGTGGGTGGGTGGTATCAGGGACATGTTGGGATGCCCCAGGGAGAGAAGCACCCGAGGTAAAGAGAACACCCCAGCCCTGAGCCACTGGTCCCCCTCTAGGGGCAGGTGACCCCTCCCATCCATCATGCACCTCTCCAGGGGCACAATGACCCCAAACATACCCGGTTTTTGGTGTAGTCTGCATCACCCCAGAAAATGGCCCCGGCTGCACCCAGGGCCGCGCTCTCTCCGATGGTGGAGATCAGGTCTGGCTGCAGGGACAGAGCCTGGTTAGTACCCACAGACCCCACACAGCACCCACACCCCCAGCACAGTGTGCTCCAAAGAGCCCACTGCAGGGTCAGGGAGGCAAGACCCATCACTACTCCAGGTCACAGGGAGAGGGGACTGTCCCAGCTCCTCGGGGACAAGGCTTCCCAACACCAACCTCCTTCTGCACCCAACACCACCCACCAGCATGGAGTGGGCTCACATACCTCAGGGATCCAGCTGCTAGGACACAGGAGTCCTGCAGCACCTCCCAGGCACTCCCTTGGTGATGGTGACCATTGGTGTCAGTCCTCCTGCCAGACACCTTGCTCATTGGGGGGGTAGTTTTGTGGCTCCCCATCATCTACCAACAGGTGGGCTGAGCTGGGGGTACCCACACCATGACCCCCACCTTAGAGGGAGAGAGGTAGAGCTGGGCACCTCTCCTGCTCCCCAGAGCCAACCCATGCCATGGGGTACTGCTCCCCACCCTAGGAGTGGGCAAACAAAGTTTGGAGACTGCCAAACCACAGGGTGCCAGTAACACCATAAGGATGGGCATCAGCCTCCAGAGCCACCCTGCTCCAGGGGACCTAGATGGGAGAAGGGCAGAGGGACCACCTCGGCTGACCCCAGAGCCCAGGCACCTGGGGCTTGGGACAAGGACATCCCAGTGGCACAGCCCTACCTGGCTGAGCACATCCAGCTTGCGGATGTAGGTGGGTCGGGTGTAGACGAAGACTGGCAGGGAGTAGCCATCATGGTGCTGCTGTGAGATGCGCATAGCCTCCCTCACCCGTGCTCGCACAAACTTGCGGCTGTTGGGGGTGGAGGCCAGGAGCTGGTCAAGGTAGATGGAGGGGTAGAGAGCTGTGCTTTCCCTCCAGAGCCATGCCAGCTGGTCATTGCGCGTCTTCTCCACATCTGGGCACTGCCCAGTGTAGGTCTCTTTATTCTTGCTGTAGTCATGGTTGTAGCAGTCAGGGAAGAGGTAGAACCCCCAGAGCTGCTTGGGTCGGAAGCTCTTGGCCATACGCAGGGTGCTCACCATGAACTGCCGGGCAGCTGACTCGAACTCAAAGATCGCCTGCTTGTTCACCTCCTCACGGGACCAGGTGGGCTGCCACTGGTACACCAGCTGCTGCGACACCTCCCGGTAGATGTCCTTGGGCTTCCAGTTGCGAGCCCAGATGGGCCGCCACTCCTCCCAGTCGATGACAGCCAGCCCCTCCTTGGCGGGCGAGCGGATGTACTTGCTGATGCCCTCGTGGAGGCGGGCCAGGTGCTCAGACAGGCTGCTGTTCTGGGGGACACCGCCGTTGACGGCCACATGCTTGCTGGTATAGTAGGGGTAGAGCCCCAGGCGCTCCTTGTAGAAGATGGTGAGGTTCTGCCCCACGAAGCCCTCGTTGGGGGAGGCCTGCAGGTCGAAGAGGCTGTAGTCCAGAGGCACCTTGAAGCGGGGCTTGCAGTCCTGGGTGGGCACGTTCCAGGCCACCAGGAAGGGCCGGCGGGTGAGCAGAGGGGCGGCCGCCGGCTTCTCGGGGGGCTGTCGGGCCAGGGCCAGCAGGGCCAGCCAGGGCACGGCCACGGCCGCCGCGCAGCCCCCGCGCATCCTGCCCGGCGGGGGCCTGGGGCAGCTGGAGAGCGGGCTCAGCAGGGGGCGGCTCTGCCCGCACCGCCCCCCGAGGTGGACACTGCCCCGAGCCCCCGCCCCACAACTCTCGCCCGGGGCAGAGGGGGTCCCGGGCTGAGCACCCGGGGGCGGGGGGGGGGGGGGCGGATTCCCGAGAATCCCGGTCCTAAGCGGCTCCGCCCGCTTCCGATCGCTTCCCCCCCCGCCGCCGGTCCCGCTCCTCCGAGTGCCGGCGCGGCGCCGCCTTTGTCCGAGAGCGGTGCACAAAGCGCCGGGGCGCAGCCCCCCGCGGCCAGGCGCGGCCCGGCCCGGCCCGGCCCCGCTCGTCCCGTCCCGTCCCGTCCCGTCCCGCTCCCCACCCGGCTCTCACCGCCACTCACTCCATTCCCCACCACAAGCTCTCACCAACCCCACCTCCCCCCGCCGCCCGCTTTAAACCTCCCCGGCGCGCACCACCCGCGGGGGCGCCGCCTCCCCGCCCCGGCCGGCCCCGCCCCGACCGCGGCGCGATGGGGCGGGGCGGGGAGCGGAGTGGACCACAGAGGGGCCCCGGGGGCGCGGGCCGGCGGCGGACTCACACGTACGTGGGGCCGCGGCACGGGGCGAGGCGAGTCACACAGGCACACAACCCCCGCCGCGCATGGTACGGCCCGTGAGGCCCAGCCCCCCGGGCAGTAGATGGGGGCGGGGCGGGGCCGCGGGGACGCCGACAGGGGGCGCCGCGGGGCGCAGGGGGGACGCGGCGCACTGCGGCGCTCGGCGGGGCAGGGGGTGCACAGGGCGGCGGTGACCCCAAAATGGTGGTGTCCCCAGGCACATGGTCACTCCGAAATGGTGGTCACTGCAGAACAATGGTTGACCCCAGGATGATGACCCCAGGGTGGTGGTGACACCAGAACAATGGCAACCCCAGGATGGTGGCGTTCCCCAGTTGGTGGTGTCCCCAGGTTGGTGGTGACCCTAGGGTGGTGGTGAACCCAGAACAATGGGGACCTCAGAACAGTGGTGACCCCAGGATGGTGGCCCCATAACAATGACGACCCAGGAGGTGTCCCCTGGTTGGTGGTGACCCCAGGATGGTGGTGACCTCAGAACAGTGGTGATCCCAGGATGGTGTCCTCAGAATGGTGGTGACCCCAGGATCATGCTGTCCCCAGAGCAGTGGCAACCTCAGAGTGATGGTATACCCCGGGTGGTGCTGTTCCAGGCAGGACATCCTGTGTGGGGCTGGGGCAGTCGGTGCTGCTGACTCAGCCATGGCCCCGTGGGTTTCCTGACCAGGAGGGACTAGGGGGGGCACAGGGGCAGCAGGACTGGGGGGGCTTCCTTCCTGGGCGCCACTGAGGCTCCAGTGGGTCGCCCCAGGCAGGGCAGCAGGACAAGCAGGACCCAGGGACCCCTCCCATGTCCTGCCTGTCCCCTGCCTGCTCTGGCCAGGGCTGGCCCTGGCCATAGCATGGCTGGGGGCCACGGGGGTGCCCCCGCCGAGAAAGCGCTGGGGCCGGAGCACAAGGGTGTGCTGGGGCCGGCAGGGGAAGGAAGTGGGACTGAATTTACGGAAGCGCTCCCCAGCCGCCGTCAGCTCCTGGGGGAGCGGGCAGGAGTGCCGAGCCCAGCATTGTTCGGTGCCGGCACAGTGCCAAGCCCAGCACCACAGGCACCACAGATGGCTCCAGTTAGTGGAACTCGCCTGCGTGTCAGCTTTCGTGGCAAAGCTCCCACGAAGAGGGTGACAGCACCACAAGGGACGAGCACAGCGACCAGGCTGACTGCACCCCACGCTCGGCCCAGCCTGTGGTCACTGCTGAGCACCAGCCAGGAGGGGCAGGGACTGGCCAGGCGTTGGCCACCAAAGCCCTCGGGAGAGATTGTGGGTAGCCAAGAAATCCCAGTGCCAGCAGGCAGTAAACAAGCTAAAATTTTCCATCCTCCACAGCCTCACACAGCAAAGGTAACAGCCCCACCGGCAGCAGGGTGGCCTCAGGGGTCACAGCTCTATGCTGCCGAGAGGACTGGAAGCCTTCAATGAAGCACAGCTTCCTGCTGCTGCCCCGCAGGAGGGCTCGGCATCACCTGCCTCGGCTTCCCTCCTCCCTTCCCACAGTGAAGACCCTGGATTTTGGGAGGGGGCAGCTGGCTACATCCAGCCTCCCCTCTGGGCTCTCGCCCTGCTGAGCATGAGGTGACTTGAAGCCATTCCTAGTCAGGCACGAGAGCGAGGGGACACAGGGTGGCAGTGGCAGGGACAGTGGCTGGGGTGAGCCAAGCCGGGGAGCTGCCCCACGCAGGCAACCCGATGGCTGCACATCCCCCGTGGGTGCCAGATAACAGGGCGTTAGTCACACCCGCTCATGCCAGACAGGTCTGGGCGAGGTGCAAGAGGAGCTCGGCTGGTGACTGAGCAGCGGTGGAGCCAGAGGGGAGGTCAGCATCCACCTGCGCCCCGGGCTGGGGGCTGTGGGCACAGCAGGAGGGGACCAGGGTGGCCACGGGAGATGCTCACGGTGCTGGCAGGACGCAGCCACTGCCCTGTTTAACCTCGCTGAGCTGTAACGCCCTGTGCAGTCCACCCAGTCCCCCTTGAGGCCATCACGATCTGTCCCTCCTGGGGCTGGGGCCCCTACAGATCAATGGGCAAAAGTCCCAGAGCCTTGTCCCCCACAAGCTGCGGTGCTGGCAGAACACATCGCACCACTCACTCTCATTACAGCTTTCGTCAGCAGCTCGTTTCCGAGCCGGCTTGCGCGGAGGAAATGATGATAGGTGGTGGTGGCTGCAGGAAAACATTTGCTGGGCTGCCAGGGACAGGACACAAGGCACAAAAGTGAGATCACACTCACCCCATGGACGACTAGCATCCCGTCATGGGGTCATGCTGGTTTCTAGAAAGTCATCAGGCCCTGGTGATTAATAAGGCACGGATCTGACAGGGCAGGTGATGAAGGAGTGGACAGGCAGATCCTCTCCTCCGCAGGGCGTAGGGCTCAGGGTTCCAGTGGAGGGATGGGAAGAGGTCAGCTTGAAGCTGGGCAGCCCACAACACCTGGGTCCCTCAGCCCTCCCTCCCCACATAGAAAGGGAGAGGGGCCCAAGCTCCAGACGTACTGGGCTGAACAAGCAAATTACATATATTTATATAAACACATTTTAGTTATGCATTTAAAGGATGTCACAGCAGCTATAAGCAGAGTCACAGCCTGACAAAGCCACCAGCTCCTGCCAGCACCAGTACCAAACTGGAGCACCTGGCAATGGCCATGACTCATGGCTCCTTCACCACCAGTACCGCCCAGTGTGCAAACATCGTTCTCCCAAAAAAACCAGGGGTCTCAAAGTGCCAGCAGCAAACAGACCAGCACGACAAAGCCCACCTCCCCTTGGATCTCCTAGCATCTCCTCCCTCCACCCATAAGCACAGCTGCTCGCCTACGCACCCTCCCATGTAAGACAGCTCTTGGGACTTGTGGGGTCTACAAATAATTTTATTGAAATTTAACAAAAGTGGACAGATGCACTAGGAGGAAGGACCATAAACAGTGTGCATTTCCCACATCCATGGGTCCTACCCACACATTAAAGGAGCAAGGAGCCTAGTATCAGTGAGTATGGTTTGGCTATACATCCACACAAGAAAGCACATCACACAGAAATTGTAAAAAAAAAAAAATTTAGAAAGGAATTGTGTTTTTTTTTTCTTTATCCAACACCACAGTGGACACAGATACTATTTACAGCGACCTTCACATTTTTAGATCCCTCCAGGTGCTCCCAAGGCCCTGCTGCAGGAGGGCTACAGGCCAGCGGAAGGGAGGGGGTATGGGGGCTGGTTGCTCAGGAGACCAGCCTGGGAAGAAGCAGGGCACCACGCAGCTTGTGGGCAGCCTCCAGAGGTTTGCTGCCACTCCAATGACATGGGGAGGGGGTGGTGGGAGAAGGCGTGTTTTTTTGGGGAAGCATGTTTGATGCCCTGGGGGAAGGGTGGGCAGCCTGTCAGGGAGGACAAAAGCATCCTTGCTAAGCTGGTCTCAGTCTCTACCCCCCCCTTCCCAGGCATTCAGGCCAGTAGCCAGATTTTTGGCCAGTAGCCAGGCAAGGGGCACCCTGTTAGGGCAGGCAAATTGCACCAGCCCCTTCCCCACTCCTCTTCCACTTTCCCTGTATTCTCCTGTACCAGAGACAGATTTGGTGCAGCTTCCCGTGCCCTCAGATAGCATCAGGGCAAGGTGGCACAGGCAGCCCAGCTGCGGCTTTCTCTCCTCTCCTCTTCCTGGGGACAGCAGCTCCTGCTCTCCTGTGGAGCCCAAGGGATGCCCTTCCCAGGGAGATCCAGCCCAGGAGAAACTCGAGAGCAGGTGGTGCAAATAAGAAACACTTCAGTGGGGGATTGTTTTAAGACAAGACTTTCAAGCAAGCAGGAGAACAAAAGATGTTGAAAGAAGCGCCCAGCATCACAGTGTAGACCACAGCCCTGCCCTCCTGCTTCCCTGCCCAGTGGCAGCCAGCATATCCGCTTTACCCTCCATGCTCGCTCCTGTCGATGGGAACAGTGGGTGGGGGGACACAGAGGGAAGAGGTGGTGACAGGAAGACAGCAACAGCCTTGCTGCTGTTACCTCCCCAAAGCTGGGAATGTGGCCCTACGCCCGGGGCGGCTCTCAGCGGGCGTGGGGATGGATACATCCAACACAGAGGCCGACAGGGCTGGCAGCCAAGAGCCAGCAGCCTAAATTAAAAATCGAGGTAGCAAACATCTGAAGTGCTTAGAAAGTAAGTTCTAGAACGAAAGAGGAGGAAAGCCAAGCCAGCTGCTGTGGGCAGCGGGCTCTGACCCAGTTTAACGCTGTGACCGCTGACCGTCTTCCTCTACCTGCCCGGTCTGGGGGCAGCTAAGCAGGGAGGCAGTGGCTCATAATGCTGGCGAGGGGTGGTATGGGTCAGGCCTCTCCCCGGCCCTGAGGCAGCTGGCTCAGCACCCCGGGGCCTCTGCGCAGGGGTGAGAGGCTTTTTGGTGCTGCCAAGCCAACCTCAACCTTCTCAAACAGGAGGAAAGAGGAGAAAAGAGCAGGACCTTCAGAGATGGAGCAGAAAGCCTCCCTTTAAAGTGCATCGCATTTCTCCTCCTGCCACCAGCTGTGATGCGGGAGGAACCGTAGTTCACATTGCCAGGGAGATTTCCAAGCCAGATAGGGATACCAATCGATTGTTTTTGGGGGATGGGGAACGAAGAGATGATTTTCTTCCTGCTTGGCTCTGTCAAGGCCCACCCCACCAGGAGGTACTTTCAAGATGGCTGCAGGGGGAGGAGACACCTTGCCCAGCAGCCCAGCCCCACAGTGGGCGAGGGACAGGGCTCAGCAGAAGCCCACTTGCTAACAGGGGTGGCATGTCTGCTGCAGAGCTGGGGACCTCGCTGCCATCAGCAGTAGCCACGGACCACAGAGATCTCCTGCAGGAAGGGGGACTGCAGGCAGTGGCAAAGCCAACCTCCCCACAGCTGGCATAAATGGGAAACATACACGGGGAAGAAACCGAGGTCCAAGACAGCAGCATCTGATCTCCGTCCCTTTCCCAAGAGGAGCGCAACAGCTAGCCAAATGTGCTTCAAGACCAGCCCCACCTTGGCCTGCCCCATTTATCCTCCATCAACGGACCCATCCAGGGGAGCAGCACCTAACACCCATGGTCAAGCACCATGCCGCAACACTGGCCATCTAAACACCAGGCCCAAGGGACCTTGGGGCCCCAGGCAGCACATTACCTTGCCTTGGCTCTCCCTGGGCCGCATACCTGAGAAGCAGAGGGTTTTCTCTGGTGAGAAGTGCAGGCTCACTCTCCCTTTAACAGCTCAAACACAGCAGCTTGTTTGCAATTCCAGTTACCCATCAAATGTCAGCTAGAGGCTACAAAAGGTATTTTAAGTCTTCTGACTCAAGCGAGGATGTTTTTAAGCAGTTGTTGCACAAGGCCACTCATCTCCTGTGAGGAGTGCTAGCCAAGCCCAGCCTGGCCTGCTCTGTCCCACCTCACCTCCAGGAGAGGGGAAAGCCCCTGTCCCTGCCGCATGGTCAGAGTCTTCCTTGGGTGGGAACGCAACACAGCCTCACCTGGTGAGGCTGGGGGTGGTGAGGCAGGGCCTCCTGCCTGCGGGCAGCAATGTCTGGCAACTCACACCTCGCAGATGATCACAGGGAAATCCACGTGAATGCGAGGGTGCTCCAGTTTCACTATGCCCTGAAAGAAGAATCATAGTGGTGAGCAGAAGAGACCATCCAACAACAGCCACAAGCCTTGTGAGTACAACAGAGGATACCACACCCTCAAGGAACAGGAGTCTATAAAGCTGCTTTGGCACCAGGTACTCCTGGAGAACAGCACATGGTGAAAGCACTTTGCCCTTCGAACCGGTCCCTGGAGAGCCAAGGGCGGCACGGATGGCTGCCACACATGGCGGGTCTGGAGCTCAGCAGGGTGAGAAAGGAGGGAGCTGCTCTGCCAGGCACTGCCCGTGCAGCAGCTGGTGCGTGACTGGCAGATATTGGCTGTCTGGGCTTTTCATCCAGCACCTTTCATTCACGGGATTTAAAAGAATGAAAAGAGCTCTATGAGAGAAAGCAGCCAGGGCAGCTGGCACACAAGAAAAGCAGCTTTCTATCCAGAGGGGAGGCTGCTGAATGCACACTCCCTCCACGCCAGCTACAGGCGCTTTTCCCATGCCCTGTTCAAGCCTTCTCCTGTTACAGCACCGGGAGAACATGCTGGCAGGTGGGGGCTGGGAGGAGAGGGGGGAGCAGGGGCTTGGGGCTGGGCCTGTACACGCAGAGCCAGAGAAAAGCCTGGACTAGCAAAGAGCTATTTAGTGCCAGTACCTGCTCTCTCCAGCCTGGTGAGTTTCAAGCCACATTGTTGAGGAGTCAGCCCCACCACCCAAGCCTGCCTCTGTGAGAACGCCAGCCTGGGGAGTGGCACTGTATGCTTCCCCCCATAACTGGTTGTGCAGCACTCAGAGGGGTCCTGTTCCACTGGAGGTCTGCCCAGCCCTCAGAGCACACCGACAGCTCACCCCAGGCACTTGCTAAAGCCATGCCTTTCTGCTTATGTGGTTAAGACTCCTGCAGGGTCTCTCTCCAGCACTGGTTTGATCCGCCCCTTTTCTCCATTTATACCCCCAGAAGCTTCCCTACAGGCAGGCTATCCTTTTGTAGTGAGACTCTCAATCAGTGCCCCAGCCCCTGCCCAGCTTGACCACAGTTGCTTATTTTAAGAGGAGAGTTTTGCAAAACACATAGGTGTCAACACCACTGTCACTGCCAAGTGTCTGGGGGGAACACACACACTCTCATTAGCAGGTGATGGGCTTTGGCTGCTGCTCCCAAAGCCGGGGTCTGGCCCTCTGCAGCAACAGGACACTGGCTGAGCGAGCACAGCACCCCACACCTTGGAGAAGGTGCTCAGCAATGGGACATCATGGCCACGGAGGGCTGCCTGGCACTCTGCGCCCCACAACACACACCCAGGCGACTTATCTTCCCCATCCTGGCAGCTCTAAAGGGCTGGAGTACCGCTTCCCTTTGGAAACGTGAGCTGGAAGGTGTCACCAGCTATGCCTCTCCTGTCTCAGCCTCATGCTGTGATGTGCATGTAAGCCAGGACACACAGGAGTCACAGCTCTGAAGCAGAAGCTGGGGGGGAGGGGGGGGGGGGGCGGGGGGCACTGCAGAAAGCCTTCACCTTCCCAGCAAGCCCGGCAAGAAGATGCCCCCGAGGAAGAAGGCCCACGTGCTGCACAGCTGGGTCTTCAGCTGTCACTGTGGCACTTCCGGCACTCGCTTTTCCCCACCCTTCTCCACGCACTACCTGAGGTATCAGGTTCTTGTGGATCCTCTTCAGCTTGGCGCGCTTCCTCCCGTTCTTGGTAACGATTGTCTCCTCGTAGAACTCGTGAGCGAGATCCCCGTCCTCATCGTAGTACATGGAGCTGCCGAGAGGAGAGGGGAGGCGAGTAGGTAAGAGCCTGCCGCCAGCTGCCGCAGGAACCCCCGAGCCGGGAGGGGGCTGGGGCAGGCCGACACCGCTACCCCCGGAGAGCCGCGGGGGCCGGCCGCTGCCGGCCCAGCGGCTGTCGGGGTCGGCCCCTTTCGCCCCCCGGTCCCCCCGCCGCAGGCCAGGGCCTGTCCTCCCGCGCCTTGCCGGTGCCCGTGTAGGCCCGAGCCGACCCAGCAGCGAAACACCCCACCCGGCTGCTACGGCAACTGCCCCCCGGCCTCTCACCCGCGCCGTGTGAAGACGAAGGGGGTGGCGGCCCGCGCCCGGGCCAGGGCCTGCTGCCCGCCGGGGCCCTCAGCGCCGCCGCCGCCCGCCGCCTGGGAGGCGAAGGGCCACAGCCCCCGCGACTTAGAGCCGCTGGCGCCCATGGCGGCGGCGGGGGCGGCGGGAGCGGGACCGGGGTTGGGGGGGGTGGGGGGAGGGGGGGAGCGGCCCAGAGCTCGGCGACACCGAGCGAGCACCGCCCTTGCGTGCGCTGCCGCGCTACGACACTTCCGGCACGCGCAGCGCCCCCCGCACGTGACCGGGGAGGGAGGATCTGCCCTGGTCACGTGAGCACGGCGCGTGAGCGTGCCCTCCCCAGCTGCCGCCCCGCTCGCACCCGGTGGCTCCTCGCGTCCCGTCCCAGCCACCCCACCCCGGCCTCCCCGCCAAGGACACGCCGCAGGCCAGGCCTCGTCACCAAGATGCCTTTATTGGTGCTCGCCACCCCGCCTACCCCCGGGGACACTCGCCCCCCTGGGCACACCCACTCCCCCGGGGACACTCGTTCTCCCCGGGGACCCCACTCCCCGGGCCAGCCCCACGGGGGTTGTGTCGGCCCGGTGGGTCCCGGGGTGCCCCCTTCCACCCCCCCTGCCTTGTGCCCCCACCCGCCGGCAGGCGAGGGTCCCGGCGCGCTGGCTGGCCACGGGCACGGGTGGCATGGTGGTCACCCTGGTGTGCGTGTGGCCAGTGCCTCTTGCATCTTCTGGCGGCAGCGGGCATAGCGGTGCCGCAGCCGGCGCACGTGCTCCTCCTCCTCCCGCTGCAGGATGCGCAGGAAGTTGTGCAGCTCCGGCAGTGTGAAGGCGTCCCACTGCAGGCACATGGGCTGCCATCGCAACGGGGACACAGCACGTTCCCCCGTGGCCACATCCTCTGGGGGTGTGGGTGCCAGTCCCCTCCCTGTCCCCGTACTCACATTCACCTCCCCAGTCTCATTCTCCTTCAGGATGAAACTGAGCACCTTCTCGCTGGGGCCAGCCAGCAGCCGCAGCCGCAGCGGCTGCTCCTCGTCAGCCAGCTTCCGCAGGTACACTGCAACGGCAGCCACATGTCATGGCGGAAGGGACACCACCACCATGGGGACACTGCCACTACAGGGACATCACTGTCACTGTGGGGACACTGCTGCTACAGGGATGCTGCTACCATAAGGATGCTGCCACTACAGGAACATCACCACCTTGGGGAACACCACTGCCATGGGGGACATGTCCATGGTGACAGGGGACACTGTCACCAAGAGGGTACCACTGCTACTGGGATGCTGCCACTATGGGGAACATTGCTGCCATAGGGGATACTGCTGCCGTGGGGGACACCTCCACAACCACTGGGGACACCACCACCAAGGCAGATACCTCCGTAACAGGGATGGTGACACCACGTGGATGTGGCTGCCTAGGGGAACCTGCCACTATGGGGACATCACTGCCACAAGGATGCTGCCACCATGGACAGTGCCACCAGGGGGACACCACTGCCATGGGGATGCTGCCACCATAAGGCCACCACCACCCAGGGGAAACTGCCACCACGGGGACTCAGCCACCACTATAGGGACAGGGATACTCCAGAGCACTCACTACCTTGCTCATCCTTCTCAGACCTCTCGAAGAGGGCGAACTTGTGGGGGTTATCCACAACGGTGAACTTGCGGAGGAGGGCATCGATGACCTCGCTGGCACGGGTGTGCGAGAGGATGTGCAGGTGCTTGACAGTCCCCTTGGGCAGGTAGAAGGATGTGCGGCGCTTCACCCCCTGGGTGTGCGGCCCCATCCGCCCTGCCTGCAGGGAGGGGACCCGCTTGGTGGCCGGCACCGAGACAGGGCGCACCAGCTTCAGCTGCACCTTGATAAAGCCAGTGTAGGAGCCATCCTTGTTCTGGGAGACACCAGTGGGGGGGGTGAGTGGGGCCAGGGCAGGGCACCGCTGACCCCCTGGCCCCACACTGACCCCACACTGACTCCATACCAGGCTCATGAAGAGGTTGCTGTTGATTTGGCTGTTGTACTCCTTGATCCGCTGCTCCACCTGTGCCTGGTCCAGCTCTGCCTTCTCCCACTCACTAGGCTCATCCTGCACAACAGAAGCTGGACTGAGCAGCACTGTGGCCAGGAGGACCCCCCTGTGCCTGCCCTGGCATGCTGCTGGCCCCCCAGCCCACCCTGGAACACCGGCTGACACACATGCTGGTAGTTGTGCAGGGCTGCATCAGCCCAGCTGGCGTGGAGCTGAGCTGTGCCGGGGAAGCACGGCTGAGCTCAGCACAGCCCCAGCCCTGCTCCAAGGGTACTGGCACCAGACACCCCCTGCCCCCAGCCCTCGGCCCTGGGGCTGCAGGGATGGGTGAACCTGCTGCGAGGACACTCTGGGGCTGGGCATCTTCTTCCAGAACCCCAGATCAGAGAAGCATTCCCAAGTCAGGGTGCCGGCAGCCCAGCACCAGGGCAAGTGCCAGGGGGATGCCCCAGGATCCCAGGCAGCAGGGCTGGGCTGGGCTAGGGGTGCAGCCCATCCATGCCGCCAGCACCTGCTTCCAAGTACTGGCCCCACACCGGGGACACACAGGCGTCCTGGCTCAGCATCCCCACCGCCAGCACCCACTAATGAGTATTTATGTAGGGCTGTGGGGCCACCGTATGGAGCTGCACATGTCCCTACGGTGCTGGGGGGCTGGGGAGCACCCGGGGCTCCCAGCCCTACCGGCCATCCCGTGGCATGCAGGCACTGCCCGACCCTGCAGGGGTCCACACGGGGTGGGGACAGCTGTAAGACTGCCCCAGGGAGCTCACCCTGGCACTCCCAAGCAGCGTCCCTTGCCCCCTCTGGGGGCAGCTCCAGCCTGGGGGGCCATGGGATGGCCAAGCCAGGCAGCAGAGCCCTGCTCAGCCCACA
Organism: Falco peregrinus; assembly: GCF_023634155.1. Lineage (NCBI taxonomy): Eukaryota > Metazoa > Chordata > Aves > Falconiformes > Falconidae > Falco > Falco peregrinus. The sequence goes on along the minus strand of NC_073725.1, from coordinate 115,495,632 downwards.
GTGCCTTGCTTGCTCCACCACACTTGCATCCATCCAACTGGACAGAGCCACCATGCCCCACGGCATGGCCACATTTGCTCCCACACTTGCCCCATAGCAAGACCATGCTTAGCCCCACAGCAGAGCCATGCTAAGCTCCAAGACAAGACCGCCTGCCCCCCACGTTCTCCTCACGACAGGGCGACAACCGGCCCCACACCAAGCTCACCCTCGCTTGTCCCCCAGCACCCAGCCCGGGGGCCGTGTGCGCGCTCCCCCCGGCTGACGTCATCCCCCCCCCCCCCCGTGACGTCACGGCCGGCGGCCCGGGACCGACCTGGCGGCGGCGCGGGCGGCGGCCGAGGGAGGTGCGGGCTGTGTAGAAGAGCTCGGGCTCGGAGTCGGAGTCCTCCTGGCTGCAGTAGCCGCTGCTCGCCGTGCTGCCCCCCGTGCCGTCCCGCCGCAGCGCCAGCGCCGCCGCCGCCCCGCAGCCCCCGGCCCCGCCGCCCCCGGCCACAGGCACGGCCACGGCGGCGGCCGCAGCCCGCTCCGCCCGCCCCGCGGCCCCGCTGAGCCCGCGGGCACACGGGCACACCCGGCCACGCGCCAGCCCGGCCGGTCCCCGGGCTGCGGCCCGGCTCGGTCCGCTCCCGGCTCGGCTCAGCCCGGTCCTTGGCCCGGCCCGGCTCGGCGCGCCCCCGGCTCGGCTCGGCCCGGTGCCTGTCCTGGCTCGGCTCGGCCCGGCTCACTCCTTGTCCCGGCTCGGCTCCGCCCGGTCCCTGTCGCGGTGCTGTCCCGGCTCGGCGCGGTCCCCGTCCGTGCCCAGCTCCCGCTGTCGGCCCCGCCCCGGCTGGGGGGGTGACGTGGGAGGGGGGCGGCGCGGCGCGGTCCCGCTTCCGGCGGTGATTTCACCCGCGCCCGGACCCGCCCGTGCCTCGGCCCGGCGAGCACGGACTGTCCGGGCACAGCCCAGGCCAGCGCAGCTCAGCTGGGCACAGCTTAGCCTGGCACGGCACAGCACAGCACGGTTCGGCACAGCCCAGCATGGCAAAGCACAGTGAAGGCCAGCATGGCTTGGCACAGCCCAGTGTGGCATAGCCCGGCATGGCACGCACGGCACAGCACAGCGTGGCTCGACACTGCCTGGCACAGCACAGCACAGCATCGTTTGGCTTGGTGCAGCACAGCACCAACACAGCAAGGCTTGGTACAACCTGGCATGGTGCAGCCTGGCATGGCACAGCACAGGCCAGCCCAGCAGCACATCAAAGCCCAGTGTGGCTCGACACAAGCTGATATAGCACAGCTTGGCACGGCACAGCCTGCCCTGACATGGCGTGGCCTCACATGGCACAGCATGGCACAGCCAACCCCTGCCCACGCCCTCCCTCGCAGACATGGGCCAGGCCCTACCACGTTGGTGTCCTTCTCCAGTGCCTGCTCGTTGCCATCGTCCTCATCGCTGGTGCTCGGGGGGCCGCTGCAGTCCAGCCGCACCAAGGCCCGGCACCGGTAGTGGCAGATGAAGCTGCAGTCTGGGGATGGGGACAGGAACAGTGTCACCACCACGGCGCTGGGTATCAGGGTCCGTGGCTGCACCGGGGGGGGTACTGGTGCCTGGTGGGGCAAGGGCTGGTGCATAGTGCCAGTATGTCCAGCTGCCTGCCCATGCCGTGTCAGTGCTGCGGGCTCAGGGGGCAGCACCCACATGGGACACTGCTGTGCCATGCTGCTGGCCAGCACCGCAGTGCCCGTGCTCCCTGGACTGGCCAGTGTGGGCACCTGATGGCTGGGATGCTCAGTGCCCGGTACCGGGATGCCCACTACCTGGTGGGGTACATGGTGCCGGGCTGCCCAGTGTGGGTGCCCAGTACCAGGATGTGCAGTGCCTGAAGGGGTATTCAGCAGGGGACTGCCCAGTTCCCAGTGTGTGTGCCCAGTATGGAGGTGTCTGGTGCCTGATAGTGGTGCCTGGTGCCCAGAGGCCCAGTGCTCAGTGTGTGTGCCCAGTACAGGGATGCCCAGCTCTCAGTGGCCTTGTCTGGTACCAGGATGCCCAGTGTGAGTCATCAGTACTGAGCTGCCCGTGCCCAGTGGGGATGCTCAGTGCTGGGATGCCTGCGCCCAGTGCAGGTGCCTGGTACTGGGATGCATGGTACCTGGTGGGGGTGCCTAGTAACACGATGCTCAGTGCCTGGTGTGCGTGGCCGGTGCCAGGATACTTCTGCCCAGTGGTGGGAGACTTGCTGCGCAGTCAGGGTGCTCACTACCAGGATGCCCAGTGCCCGGTGGGAGTGTGTGGTGGTGGGGAGCCTGGCACCCCGTCAGGGTGCCCGGTGGCAGGATGCCCCGTGCCCTGTCAGGGGTGCTTTCTGGAGGGATGCCCGTTGTGCCATCGGGGTGCCCAGGGGCAGGGTGCCCGGTGTTGGGATGCTTGGTGGTGGGGGTGCCCGCTGGCGGGATGGCCAGTGCCCTGTTGGGGTGCCCGGTGGTGGGGGTGCCCGCTGGTGGGATGCCCCGTGGGGGTGCCGGGAGGCCCGGGGCGCGGCGCGGTACTCACGGCGGCACTGGAGGCTCTTCCTGCCGCCGCCCCAGACGAAGTCCCCGCAGAGGTCGCACCAGGTGTGGAGCCCGCGGCGCCGGGGCTCGAAGCGGTGCCCGGCGCCCGGTGCCGCCGTCAGTCGCGGGTCGGGGTGCGTGCCGGGGCCGGGCCGTCGGGCCGGGCTGATGCGCAACGCGTTGGTCCGTTCCAGGCGGCCCCGGGCCGGCCGCGGCTCCGGCTGCAGCTCTCGCAGCTCGATGAGCTCCATGGCCCGGCGGTCGCGGGCGCTGCGCGGCGCCGACGCGGGGGCCGGCAGCGGGGCTGGGGCGGGGACCGGGAGGGGCCGCCCCGTCCGGCCACCGCAGGGGAAACTGAGGCAGGAGCGGGGTGTAGAGGGGGGACAGCCGCGCAGGCGCCCCGGGGTCCCGACCGTCACCCCCGGTCCCGGCAAGCCCGGCGGGGCGGGCTGGAGGCGGGGAAGAGGCTCCCGGAGCCGCCGCCGGGTAAGGGGGGCCCCACTCGGGCAGCCCCGCTCCCTCCCAGGGCCGGGGCAAGCCTCGCTCCGTGCCTCAGTTTCCCAGCGGCGAAGGGGCCCGGGGGAAGCTCTGGCAGCGGGTGAGCAGCAGCCGAAGCTCCCCCGGAGAGCCTCCGTGCTTGGAGTAAACTCCTCACCCCCAGCGTGGGCTGCTCGCTGTGGCTGCAGCTGGACCCAAGATGGTTTCCTGCCTGTGGGTCCTACAGCAACAGCACTGGGGCGTGCTTTGGGGCGCCTGCTTTTGGGGCGTGGGGGGTGTGTCTCAGACACCCCATCAGAAAAGGGGCACAGCACTGCCAACCTTTCCCAGCCACGCTCAGCACAAGGCCCCAGCCCTCTGGCAGCAGCTGCTGGCTGGGAAAGGTGGAAGGCACCCCAAGGCACAGCAGACCACCCCCACACCCTGCAGAGAGATGCTGGTAGGCAGGGGGCCAAACCCTTGGTGCTAATATCACATCACCTGGGAGGGGAGGGGGGAAACCATCCCTATGAGATGGCAGGTAACAAACACCCGAGAAACTCATTGCTTTCTCACAGCGAGGTGCTTGGGCTAACCACATCCTCTGCCTGCCCCTGCTGCTCTAATGTAACAGCCAAAAGGTAAGGAGAGGTGGCAAGGAGGCCTTTTTGCCCCCTTTCCCGCCCCAGCTCACGGGCCTTGACCACCGAGGGCTTGGTCCTTCTGGTAACCACAGCCTTATTGGCTCTTTTTTCAGGTTCTCTGGGATTTCTGTTGTTGCAGAGAGGAGTAATGAAAACCTCCCCCTCTCCCAAGGTACAAGGGAGGGGAAGAAGCTATTGCACATCTTCCGCTAGGAGAAAAAAACGCAGGAGCCAAGCAGCAGCAGGGTGCAGAAGGAGGTTTATTGATGAAAGCTGCACAATGGGGTGGCGGTAGAGGAAAGACCAAGCTCAGCCAGTGCTGCCCAGGGCTGGGAGCAGGCAGAGGGGGCCTTTGCTGGCTTCTCCCCTCCGGTCACTGGGCTGTATGCAGCGGGGAGCCTTGCCAAGCCACGGGCCACGTGCCAATCACCGCTCCTCTTACAGGTCATCCACACTCCTCAGCACCCCGGCCATCAGGTTGCAGGCAACCTTGTGCTTCTGCCAGTGCTGGACCTGGCACGCCCTGCGCAGGGGAAGGCTGCTGCTCAGGGGCCCTGCCGTGAAGTGGGCTGCTCGCAGCTTGAGCAGGGATATAGTGGTGCCACATCCATCCCCAGGAGCAAAGCAGTGACAAGGACAAACCCCAGCACTGCACTCCTCTGGGCACTGGAGGGGAGCTGGCACAGCCAAGCATTAGCCCAACAGGGAGGTGGATGTGGCCCCCGGTTCTGGGGGCTAAGATGGTTTAACACCAGACCTTGCCAGACGATTCAGGACCAGAGAAGATTTAAATTTACTGCTACCACCCCAGCTGCCACATCCCAGCTTGTTACCTGCACCCACAGAGCCATAGGTGCTTTCCTCTCCACCTGCCCCACCAAGGTGCAGGGGAGGGAGACAGTCACCATGGAACACCCAGCCTGTTGCTGCTGTTGGTGTGGGCACTGGCAGCTCAGCACCTCGCAGCAGCAAAACAACACTCACCAGCATCTCCTCCACCAGTGTCCCGGCACATCAGCCTCACCAGAAGATTGGGACAGGTATGTGGCAAGTGGAGAGCCACCAGTGCTGAGCAGCAGTGGGACCCCTGGCTTCCCTTGGCCCTTTCACAGCATCCTCTGATGAGGTCTGGGGTGCTCTGGGGAGCAGGGGCACTGGGGGGGCTGCAGGGGACATAGGGGGGTGGCAGGGCTCCCTTACCGTGTGCAGTACCACTCGTTCTGGCAGCGAGAGCACCGTTTGGCTGCCTCTGCACCACACACCCTACAGCAGGGTTTGTCAGGGGCTAGAGCTTCCATCATGTCCAGGCTGTAGGTCTGTGCCCACCTGCAGCAGGCAGAAAAGGGGGTGAGGCTGCTCCCAGGGAACTGCCAACAAGCAGCAAGCTGTCCCCACTGCACCCCACTACTGAGGTGGTAACATTCCCAGCCAGTACCACAGACCACTCCATCCTCTCAGTGCTGAGTTTCAGCCCCTGCTAATGGGGATACTGGCTCCACTGGGCACCCTGTATGCATGTGCCAGGGCCTTACCTGCGTGCCTGAAGCTTCAGCTCCTCCTCAGTGGGACTGAAGACATGCTTCACCTGGTGCTTGGCAATGGCCTCCCACTTCCCAGTGTTTTTCTTGAGGATATAGTCCCAGATGATGGGAACCTGGTGGGAAAGGCAGAAGGGGAGGAAAAGGGTGCTCACAGCCCAGTCAAAAGCACCGCAGTATGGGGTGTCTGGGGGGCAGCCAGCCCCAGGTATGAGAAGCGTGCCCCTCCAGGAGCGTGAGTGGAGGCAGCACGGGAAAAGGCAAAGGTGCAGAGAGCCAGGGTGTGCTTTTGGGTACACAGAGGGGATGGATCCATTTGCCAGCAAGCGTTAGGTGAAACAAGGCAAAACCTTCAGGGCCCGGTTGCAAGTGAGAGTTCAGCCCCAAGGCTCCTGAGCAGAAAACCCTGGGATCTCAGTGCCCCATGTGCCGGCAGCAGTGTGAACCCCGTGCTCTGGAGCCATTTGCCTGAGCAGATTTTTCCACTCGTCATTTCCCTGAAGATGAACACCCAGGGAAGGGCTGGCCAGCACGAAAAGGAAAGCACCAGCCAAGAGCAGCGTGGGGATTTCAGACTCTGGAGTGGATGATGCTACTTCAAACAGCACTGCCTTCTCCAGCAGAGTAAAAATAGCCAGGCCTGGAAAGGGGAGGAGGCTGCTCCAGGAGCAGCCAAATGGAAAAACTCCTTTCCTCAGCTTGGCTTGGTGACAAGGAGTGAGTTCACCTCTTTCTGGGCAGAGCAGGGAGCCCATGTGTTTGCTTCGAGCTGGCTCCCCCTGCCTACTTCCTGGGGTTCAGCCCCAGCCCTTGGCAGAGGCAGAAGCAGCCCCAGCACAAAAGCAGAGCTACAGAGAAGGGCAGCAGCCCAGACAGGGGCTGGATGAGGTCCCCAGTGCGGCAGCTGCCTGTCCCTGCCCCACTGACACGCTGGCAGTTGAGGCATGTGGAGCGAATCCATAACCACCTCCACCCTGCTGCCATTCTCAGCCCCAGCCACTTGGCTTACTGATCTGCAGCCTTTCCCTGCGTCCAGCCACCCACAGCCAGCTCCGGCTGGGGCACATCACCCTCCACCAGGGCCATGCAGCCAGCCATACTGGGGGCAGCGTGTTCCCTCTCTGCACAGCCCCAGGGATCGCTGCCCGACCGACCCATCCACTCTGGAAAGTGGTGTGGGAGCCTCCAGCAGCGGGGTAGAGCCTCTGCTCTCCCAGATGCCTCTTTGCAGATATTCCCCCTGCCCCCAGTTTCTCCTCTCAGCCCAGGAGAAGCAGAAACACTTTGCTCAAGAGGTTACCACTGCATGGATTAAACACCCCAAGAACCTCACACTGTCTGAAGACCCTCAGGGCCCAACTCCCAAGCTGTTAACAGTCAAAACAAGCCAGGGGTTATCTCTGTCCCATGCCGTCACCACCCCAGGAACTCGATGCAGTCTAGAGAGCTGTTTATAACCCAGCATTTATGCCTTTAGATGTGACTGCTTGGCCACTGTGGCAGCAGGACAAGGCTCCCATGTCACACACAGGCAACTTTGCTGGCAAGAAAGGTGTAACTGTGAAATGGGTGCTCAGCGGCTTTACCAGGGCACCACCTCTCCAGAGCTGAGCTTGGTGGGAGGAAAAGGGGTCAGGGGAGCTATCAGGCTTAAAGCAGAGCAGCTAGAGAGGTGGAGGCAGAGCCACAGGATACCTGCTCCAGGATGAGGTCCTTTTTGGGGGGAGCTGGCTCTGTCATTGCAAGGTGGCTCAGAAATCTCTGCATCTCCACCAGGCTGGGCAGCTGGTCAATGAGGATGTCCGTCAGGAATGCACGGAGCTGTGGTCACGGAGAAGGGAGTGAATGGAGAGGGGTCAAGACAAGGGAGCCAGAGCTGGTGAAGCAGTGTGGCAAGAGCAGGGATCTGTGGGGCACTGGCAGAGTGACCCATGGGGGTCCCACAAGGTGCAAACACAAGCTTTGCTGCTGCTGGCATGGTGACAGACCCTGCTGTTCTCCCACCACTGGCTCCTAGGAGCCCATAGTGGGGATGGGGAGAGATGCCGGAGGTGCCCAGTGCAGGCAAGGTCCTACTCTGTGCTGCAGAGCCTGTGGCCTTCGTGGTGTAGGGTCTTACCTTGAGGAGCTGGCTCTTGTTGAAGCCATCAAAGTGGTATTTGCGCTGGCATTCAGGGCTCAGCAGGAGGTTGAGCAGGGCAAGCCACACCTGCCCATCGAGTTTCGTCATCTTCACCTGGTCTTCAGGGGGCATCACGTGCCATGCACCATTCTCAAACTTCTTGAGCTTGCCTGAGGGACAGAACACACAATTCCAGGAAGAGTCAGTGCTGCCTGAGGGAAGACAGCTGAGAGGTGGGGACGCTGGCCTATGCTCACTGCCTCACTTCACCACAAGCAAGCCCCTCTGCTTCTGCCTGCTTCTGTTTCCCCACCCCTTTGCTCAGCAAAGCAGCCTACTTGGTACTGAGACAAAATACTACAGAGCATGAAAAGCATAAAGAACATGTTTTAAAACAATAGGACTACGGCAGGAATGGAAAAATCCCTGAGATAGCTTCCTCCATACTTGGTCAGGAGTGTAGAGCACCGGTAGGTGGTGGGGGAGCCCATGTTGCAACAACAGAGTGGCTGGAGAGGCATGTTTTGGGGTACCAGCGTGGCCAATACCCAGTCTTCTGGAGTTACTTCTGCTGGTGGAAGCCGGAAGTAGTATGAATATAACAGAAGTGATAAAACAAGCTCCAGGAGCTGCTGTGCTGCTCTGGGGGATGGAGGAGGATGTAACTCTGCATCTGCACAGCCTGGAAATATCTTTGCACTCTTGTTCCTTTCCTATCCCTCCCTTGGGGCCCTGGATCAAAGCTCCCTCTGACACCCCCAGCACACAGGCAGAGAGAAGCAATGCGTTTCCTGGCTGGAGGAAGGAGGAAAGCTCCCACATCCAGCTGGGCTCTTCTCGGCAGGCACAGAGCCATGTGCTTCCCAGCATCTCTTCTGCCCCTGCACGCACCATGACCCACCTTGGTGCAGGGCTGGGGAGAGGCATGTGGGTTCCCACACCCCAGGCTGTGCCCCACCACTGCTCAGAGGCAGGCAGTGGGGAAGCTGGGGGGCTGCAGGGGGGCACACCTGGCTGCAGAGGTGTGGGAGGCAGGGCTGATGGCACAGGTGATGGCTGATGGGCACAACCTGATCAGGAAGGCCTTTGGCAAGAGCAGAGCTCAATAACCAGCAGCTTCGGGGCAATCAGTTTGCTCCCTGGGAGAGCCCATGTCTGGCTCTAATTCTTAGTGTTGTCCCAGAAAGGTGCAGACAGGCTGGGACTGACACTCTGGCCTTTCTGTGTCTGAGACAAGACTCCTCAGAGCAGCAGGTGGGGCTGTCAGACATGCTACGCTCCTGGTCTGTCCACGATCAGCTCAGAAGACACTGCCCTGTGTGAGGACTGGCTTTTGGGAGCACTGCTGGGCTCCCAGCTCAGCTGTGCTGCAGCTGCTTTCAGGCTGAACAACTTCAGGCACTAGTGAGGAGCAAGGGGAGGGGATGCTGGAGGGGGAATAGCTTTCTGCAAGGCCTCCTACAGCAGAGCCATAAGAGGCTGGATGTCCCAGCATACCACCACAGTGCCCCAGGTACCACAGGGCACAATCCATACCTGCTTCCCGGCAGCTCCAGGGGCAATGCTCCACCAGCTCGACAAGGAGGCAGGGCAGGTTGTGGGTGTTCAGCATTCGTGTCAGTGCACTCAGGGGCAGACTGGAGATGGGACAGAAAGGGTGAAATGGTGCTTGAAGACAAGTGCCAAAACAGATACAAAGCTCCCTGAGGCAACTGAGCAAGGCAGGAAAAAAAACCAATAAGCTGGGTTCCCAGGAGTGCCATGGAGCAGGGTGGAGCACTGCTTCATTTGCCTCCTGGGCCACAGTGCCACTGCCACCATGGATACAGCCAGCTGCTGAAAGGGGTCCAGGCACCTGCTGTGACCCCACAGGAATCTCAACTGGAGAGCCTGGCACCTCTGCTGCTCCTGGGCACCTACCTCTCTACCTGATCGGTGATGAATCGCAGCACAGACAGGGCTTTCAGGGAAATCTCAAACTCCATCATCTCTGCCTGCTTCTGCAGCTCCTGTGGAGGGACAAACATAGCCTCAGGATTTCAGGCCCCATTTCCCAGGAGCTACAGGGAGGCAGGCTGTTGGTGGTGCATCAGTAACCACAGACTGGGGAGGAAACCAGAACCCTGCAAATCAAACTGCTTCTCATCTCAACTGTGCCACTGTTGCTCGTTTGCAAGGGCAAATGCAGAAGTGGTCGCAGCCCATTGTTGTTTGTCCCTCATCTCTCTCGCCCTAACAGGTCACGGGTGGCTACTGGCAGCAGTGCCCTGGCACAGGGACACCCCCTGAAAGAGGCCAGTACCAGACCACTCTTCTCTGCCCTTCTGGGATCATCTTGTGGCCCATGGGCCTGAAGAGACCTGTGAAGCTAGGAAGGGGGGAGCTGCACGATCAGCAGAGGAGGAAGGAACTCGGCCCTGGCACAGCTGCAGTCCTACATCCACCCTTCCTGGATCTGCCTCTCCCCTCCAGCTAAATATCAGCCTGTGGTTATCCCAGCCCGCAGCTATGCCATGCTCACCAGCCACCCAGCCTCCTTCCCTTCGCAGGTGGTGTGGAGCCCCATTTATCCCCCCACATGCTCAGGCTAACAGCCTGACCACCCTCTGACCCAGCCTCTTTTGAGACTATCGGGATGCTAGGCTGAGAGGTGTCAAGTCCTTCTCCCTGGCCCAGACTGAACTTCTCCTCTTAAGTCCCAGATGCTCAGCACCTCACATTTTTCGTGTGCAGAGCACTGACCTCAGCAACTCTTACTTCTCTGAAGTGCCACTGCAACAGTTTTTTTCCAAATTCCTGCAGTAAGAAGGCCTGTGCTCCCCATACCAGTGCCCCACATGCTACTAAGAAAGCCTTACAGTCTCTTCCCCCTGACCTCCCTCTCCAAACTCCCCTGGTGAGGCTGTTTCCTACAGCTCCTCCTGATATCCAGACCTCATCGCTGCTACCTTTGGGCAGGGACTATCTTTTGCCTGTGCTTCTGGGGGGCAGCAGAACAGGTCCTGCTCCAGGGGTTACCACCATGCACAGTCACAAAGGGCAACAGGCTCCACAACACAGGAGAGGGCAGGAACAGGTTTTTCATAAGGGGTTATTGTATGCAGAGTCAGGAGGGCCTGGAATGAATCAGAGGAAACCAGGGTCCTTGCAAGAGAAGCCCTTTTTAGAACCCTATTGGCTAGAAAAGGACATTTTTTTAACCTGAGCCATGTCAAAGCACTGACAGAGACACCCCCTTCCCCTCCCCAGCTGGGAAAACATTTCCTGGAAAACATCTCTATTGTGCTCCAGAGCCCTCCACTTCCTTCCCTTTTCTGGAAGAGGAGCATGTGCTTGGGCAACAAGCCAAAGGATGGAGGCAACACAGGGAGGTATAGCCAAGCTTGCAGGCTATCACTTTAACTCTGCTTCTCCAGATGCTCCTTGTGGTGTGCACAGTTTGAAAACTCCAGGTGCTGAGAAGTACCAGAAGAAGAGACATCCCACACCAGAAAGGTGGGCATGGCAGCCCAGGGGCACCTGACTAGGAACAACTCCAGGCTTGCTGTTGGCTCAGACCAGCACAGAGAGGAGGTATTTCTCAAACAGCTGAGGAAGCTGGGGGGAAACAGATTAGGATAATTCCTAGTCATATTGCACATTGATTTAGGGAAGGATCCGTCTCATGGTTAACCCTGGCTGGCTCCAGCAGCAGCCTGAACTAAGGGGGTTTCACAGGCTCCCACACAGCTTTCAAGAGCAACAGCAAATGGCCAAAACCCCTGTACTGCATATTTTGCCTAACTGTCATCTCTCCAGCATCCCCCACCCCTCAGAGTTCAGACTGTGTCCTGCAGGAGGCTTCAAGCTGGCACTGTCACAAGGGAGGGTGAAAGAGTGGCTGCAAGGTGGAGGAAGATTGGTGCAGCTGCTGGCCCAGCAGACAAGCATCAGCACCAGACACCCTCTGAGATGGCTGGGAGGTGCCACAGCCGCAGCCAAAGTGATCTCCATGGGAAGGCCCCCCCCTGTGCCTCTTCAGGCTGCCCATATCCTCCATCATATGTGACCCCAATGAGCTACAGGACTTTCTCCTCACCTTCATAGATGAGGGGCTGGCCAGATCCTCAGGATGCAGCTCCACCGGGGTTGCTGTCTGTCCATTGGTGCTCTGAGCTGCGAGCAGGGTCAGTTTTCGGTGGCAATAATCAATTAAATCCAGAATGCTGTCCTCTGCTGACTCACAGATCTCCTTCACAATAACAAGAGTTTCACAGAGGGCCAGGCCCCACTGCTGTGGCTTTCCACCCCCAAGGGTGTTACACTGAAGAAAGCTGAACCTGCCTCTTACCTTGTAAAAAAACACTGTCTCCAAGAGGTTAATGATGGAGGCTTCATGATGCAGCTGTGGGAGGAAAATGGCAAAAGTGAGGCAACAGCAGAGCAGCCACCAGTACTGAGGCCACAGGCAATGGGACTGGGAAAAGCGCTCTTCTAAGAAGCTGCTTATGTAATTGTGGCCAAACAGAAGTCCAAGAGCCAAATACAAGTGATGTAATCTTTAGAACAACTCCAGTTCATGCAGTTCATATTAATATTTATGTTAACATGCCTATGACACTATAAAATGCTGACAGAGAACCATGCTTCCCAGCAGGCAGGGCTTTTCAGGGCTCTGCCTCTGCACTACAGTGGCAATACAACCACAGCCCTTGGGCAAGCTGCAGCCCCTGTCACCGGCACAGAGCCACTGCCTGAGATTGGACAGTGCTCCGTATGGCTGTGCTGCTCTTAGCCCCCTGGGACCAGAGCAGACAGCCTTGTTCCGACTGGGAACCAGGAGGTAACTGCCTTGAGGCAATGCTCCAGGCAAACAGCTGCCCAGGGAAGCAACCACTTTGCCCCAGCAAGATGTTGCCCTGGACTGAAAATGGGCTAAAACTTCCAAGCCTTGGGCCGATGTCTCTTAGGTCAAGGGCTGCATCCTTCCACAGGGAAGTCCAGCTCCCCGAAATCGCTCCCTTGCTAAGAATGGCCCAAGGGACTGTTGCACCCAGGAGCGCAGTAAGAAAAAAAGCTACATTTTTCTTACACTTTCTCCAGAGGCAGATAACCTCGGAGAGCCCTCTGGTTAGAGGTACCAGAGAAAAACAGTATTCAGGGGGGGCCAAAAACCTCAGGGGCATTGTTGCCTGGGAGTGCAGGTAGCACTGAGTCACTGGGAGCTGCAAGCCAGGAGCACAGCTGCCTCAGGGAGCAGCTTTTGTTACATCCAGCAGCTCTCGCAAGCCCTTGTGCGGGATTAGGCAGGGGCACAGACCTCCACAGAGCTGAGTTTCCCTGGGAGTAGGTCCCTGTCCCTCCTGGGGGCAAGCATATGGCCTTGTTGCCACAGCTTTGGGAAACCACGTGCTTCCCACTGTGTCACACTGTCCACTGCAGCTTCTTAGTCTGGTGAGATATAAAACCCTAGCTCTGAGATCTCCAGGGTGAGATTTATTTTTAAGCATAGTGGTACCTGCCCAATTTCCAGGCTTGCTCCCACTGCCCCCTCTACTCACCACCACATAGATGGGGAAGGTATTTCTTGGCTTGAAGTCCTCCAGCCGGCACAGCACAGGAAAGATCTTGTGTTTCCAGATCTCCACAGAAATCAGCTCCCCAATGAGAACAGGAATCTAGACAGGGAACGGATGGGGGAATCAAGCCCTTCAGACCAGTGCTGCAGAGGCAACTAGTTTTATTGGTAATGCTCAGCCACACAGATTTTGGAGTTAGCCCCCAAAGAGGGGCAGCCTTGGGACACACCGTGTGTGTATTCACCCAGCTCACAAATTGTTAGCTTTTCATCCACAGACCAACGGGCAGAAAGAGCTCCTGTGGTTGCAAAGGGGAAAGATGACCCTGAGGAGCTGGGCAGGTCCTGAGCACCACACATCCTGGTGCAGTCCAGCACATTCTGGGGCTGGGACACCTCAGGTATAAGGCAGAGATCTGCAGTCAGAGGGGCCCACGCATGAGATCAAAACAAAACTCCAAGAGAGGAACCGGAGACCAGCAAGTAGAAATACCACAGCTTGACCTTTAATATTTTTAAAAAGCAAAACTGGCAAACCAGCAGTCAAAAGTCTTTCCCGGAAACAGATTCTTCACCGGTTTATTCCAAAAATTACACACTGTCCATTAGACAACCCTAGCTCGAGGCTGAAGGCCTGGCATGGGCATCACTACTGCACCCAAGGAGGCTCACCTTGGCGTAGGTGACCAGCAGCTCAGTGAGGAGCTGCTCCTGACCCATGGAGGCACTCAGGATGGCGTGCATGTTGAGCTTCTCCACACACTCGTGCTGCGAAAGCCATCTGCAGGGCAGCCAGCAAGGACATCAGTGCCAGAGACCTCTGGCCACCAGCCCTGGGGCTCCACTGCACTCCTGGAGAGGGACCCCCATACAGGGGAACCTGCTGCTGGCACCCTCATCCCTAGGAAATGCCCCAAGCCTGCCAGACACCCCCAAACCCCACGGTGTCCCCTAAGCCTGCGCTCCCTGGGGCAGCCCCAAACCCACTGCTGTCCCATTTGACCCCAACACCTACACTGTGAGACCCCAAAACTGGACATCCTCCCTTCCACCACCTCTACCCGCACTGATGCCCTGGGGACACCCTAGGCCTGGGATCCCACTCTCTCCCCCGGTCCTTGCAGGAAGGCTCCAGAATGGGGGCCTCTCCTCTACCCCCACCCCACCTTGACTTTCTGGAGTCACCTCAAAACTGGGCCACTCCTCTCCACCCTAGACCTCCCGGGAAGCCCTCCTACTCCACAGCCGACCCTCTGGGGAGGCCCCAGAACCGGTGCCTCCCCTCTCCCCCCACAGCCCCTGTGGGAACACTCCAAATGCAGAACCCCTTTTTCGCCTTCACCCCTCCCAGACCAGGCCCCCTCGCTCCAGACCCCGTCTCCGCACCCCTGCCCGCCGATGTCCCGCAGCTCGGTGCCCCCGCAGCGCCCGCACCAGCGCCTCGGCCTCGGCGGGCAGCAGCGGCGCCGGCCCGGCGGCGGCGGCCATGGCGGCGACGTCCCTATAGCAACGGGGGCCCCTGGCGGCGCCTCCACCGCCCCCTGGCGGCGCGGGGGAGCGACCGCGGCCAGCGGGGCGCAGTGGGCTCCAGGGACACGCACGGCGGACGCGCAGGGGACACCTGAGCCCCGGGGCGGGCCCCGGCTGCCATCCCTGCCGTCACTTCCAGCACACGATGATGTTGGGGTCGTTCTCCAGGCGCTCATCCAGTTCCTTGTAACTCATGCCTGGGGTGGGCAAGGCAGCAGGTTGTTAGGGGGGTGCCCAGAAGCAGTGTTGGGGGGCTGGCTGGGCTCCCCCACTCTCCCCCTAGCAGCATGGGCTTGGCAGCCCAGCTCAGCACAGAACCTAGCCCCGAGTCCCATCTCCCTGCAGTCTGAAGGCTCCAAAAGGGGCAAGGGAGACCCCAAAACCAGTGCACTGCCCTGGGCACACAGGCAGCCCTCTGCCTCCCATTGGCCCCAAGCATCATGCAGAGGAGCCTGGACCCTTACCGGTCTTGCAGCAGATCTCATCATAGCTGTGGCAGCCTGTGTACAGCCGAGCTGGGTGGCTCCGCTCATCCCGGGCGACCTTGACAGGGTATTTCTGAAGCCGCCGGATAAGACCCTTCATCAAACCAAACTGGATAAGCCTCCTGGGGATGAGGAGGGAAGAGACCGGGACCACAATGCTGAGGTGTCAGACACCCCAGCTCCCTCACTCCTTTCTGGTTCCACCATGCCATTTCACTGCCTCATGTTTTCCCACCTACAGACAGAGGGGTTGGGTACACCCCCTTCAATACCCCACACTCGCCCTGCCACCCCTGGTGTCACCGCTGCCCTCAGGGACTGAGCAGGAGAGTACTGGCTCTGACCTCTCATCCACCCTCTGGAGCTGCAGGGTGTAGCGGGAGATGAGGTCTCGCACTGTCGTGCCAGGGCTCAGCCCACAGTACAGCTGGAAGACGTCTCTGAGGCTGGCTCGCTTGTGCCCTGCAGGGACAAGACACCAGTCAGCTTCCCTCTCCCCCCGCCTCTGCCAGCAGCCCAGCACAGGGTCACCGTACCTTGTTTGGTGACATAGGACAGACACTCCTCCTGGAGACACTTGTCATCCACCAAGTCCTGGACCTTTGGTGTGGTACAGTAGACGTTGGAGTACTGGAGGGCAAGGGAAAACTAGTTCTGCTCTGCCACGGCTCCAGGAAAGACCCGCCCTGCTCTGAACCCCATTGTCCCCCCTACATGGCCACTCTGATGGTGTAGCCACTGCCCGAATCCCACTTGCAGCCCCACACTCCATGGCTGGACCCACCTGGAGTATGGAGACGAGTGTGACAACCCCATAGTACCTGCAGATGGACAGGGAAACGTGAGACGCCCTCTCTGACAGCACCCACCACCCCACCTCCTGCAGCTGAACAGGCCTCCTTCCACGCACTCACAGCAGGTTTTGCACAGCAATGCGCACCAAGTTCAGCTCCACATCAGCTTCTGCAGAAATCTTCTGGACGTGCCGAAAACCATCAATGTAGGGCAGGATCTAGAAGGGGAGGAAGTGATTGCTGATGGCAGACAGCAGAGGGGCCCAAGGCATCACCCTTAAGCCTAAGAAACTCCCCTGTGTCTGGGAGCACACTGGCACAGGCAGGTTCCATCCCCAGCAGATTTTATCCTTGTCTTGGGTGAATGGGTTGCTTGCGGGACCAAGCACAAAGACAAGGGGAGCACCAAACCATGCTCATTAATGCAGTGATCTCTGGGACAGCCTGACTCTCCTCTGCCTCCAGGTAGGCTGGAAACAGATCCCATTCAAAGCATGCTGCCCCCAGTTAAGGACACGGACCTGCTGCGTGGTGAGATCCCACTGGGAGTTGAAGAAGTCATCCTTGTCTTGGGTAAAGACAGGGACATCGTACTCCTGCACGATGGGGGGGTCTGGGCGCTGCTCGATCACCTTCAGGTGGATGGTGTTCGACTCATCTGTCCAGGGAAAGGGAAGTGCTCAGTCCCCACAAAAACCTTTGCTCCCTTGGGAGTTTGTGAACAACAGCCCCAGGACACCACCATGCTGCACAGAGGAAGGTGGCTGCAGCCCCATAACCTCCCGGCCCTTCAAGCCACCCAGGGCAAGGCTGGCGCAGATGCCCCCCCAGCTCCAAGGGCAGACAGGGAGGGAGCTGCCAGAAGCAGTATAGGCAGAGCCAACCTGTGCGGGGGGTGCCCCAGCTGCCCCCCAACACCACCCTGCCCTGCTCCTGCCCTCACCACCAGGCTGGTGTGGTTGCCATACCTATGGGCAGGGTGCACTTTCCTTTGGCGTTCAGCTCCTCCAGAAGGATGGTCATAATGGGAACCAGCTTCTGTTTACTCTCCTCGTTGGAGATAAAGCCACTTTCCAGCTAAACAGAGCAGAAAATCGAGCCAGCTCCTCCCCACAGGATTACCGGCTATAGGAACCATACATCCCAGATCCTGTCCTCCCTAAAACTTCAAGTGATGTGTGGGTAAAGCCAGCATGATCCCCTCCTTGCTGTATACCTGGCCCCCACCCCAGTAATGCCGCGATCCACAATATGTGCCAGGATACCAGTGACTCTGTGGAGTGGATTGTGAGGCAGCTGGCCTCTGCTTATATTGGCTCGGGCCTCACCTCAAGGGTGGTGAGGTAGCCGGCCAGCTTCTTCACTATGGGCTCCAGCGCACAGGCCTTGGCTCTAGCATCGCACACGAAGCCCAGGTTGAAAAGAAGAGCATTTCGGCTGTACTTCTTGTGCTCGATACACACGGGGCAGCCGATCAGTTTCTTCTCCATGGCCGTCCTGTCAGAAGACAAGTATAAATGCACCTACGCCCTCAGGGAGGCCTGAGCCCCACACAAGGCTAGTGTTCAGTCAGCTCTGGAAGTGGGGGCTTCTCTGCTTCACAGGAAAAATTATGTCTAATCCCCAAATGCTCAGAGTGCAAAATACAGTCTGAAGAAGGGAAGAAAATAGGGTCAACCATCAGAAAAGAAAACTGCCTCCCTTCAAAAGTGGCACAGCTCTTGGGACTTGTTTGACTTTCCTGGATTTGAGGCTGATGGAGAAGCATGTGCAGCACCAGCCACCCCCAGAATCAGGTACCCATCCCCCATGCACGGGTAATTGCAGGCATAGGAATGGACCTGCTGAGTGCTGGGACAGACATCCCTGTGGGCTCAGAGCTGACAGCCGGCACTGCCACATCACCCAGCTGCTGTCTCCTGCTGGCACAGCCTTGCCGAGGTCAGGACTGGGCAGTGACATGCCCTCCCCCCGGAAGGGCCCGGTGGCCGGCCACACTCACACGGTGATCAGTTTGTTCTGTAGCTCGGGCTTCGTGATGACATACACCTGGATGGTGTCAAAGAGCTCCCGAGAGATGAAATCCTCCGGCACCTGCAGTGGCACAGAAGGCTCCACTCCAGCCTCAGCCGGCTGCTGAGCCCGCCCCAGCCCCGTGCCCCCAACGGGGCCGGCCCCCACCGGGGCAGCCCCGCCGCCCCCTCCCTGCTCCCCTCAGGGCGCTACCAGGCCGCAGCCGCAGCCCCGCCGGCGGGCCCCGGCCCCTCAGGCCCAGCGCGCCCGCACCTGGTAGGTGATCTTGGGCCCCAGCGTGGGGTGGAATTCGCTGAAGAAGACGCACTCAATCCTGCCGCCCATGGCGGCCCAAGAAGAGACCGGGCTGGACCCGAGGCGGCAGCGGGGCGGTAGAGCGGCGGGGCGATAGAGCGGCAGGCACCACGCATGCGCCCCGACCCCTGCCGGCCACCGTAGCGTCCATCCTGCAGGACGGAACGTCACATGGCCGCGCCGATAGAGGCGGGCTCTCACCCTGAGCGACAGAGCGACCACCCATTCAGCAACGGCATGGCGCGGAGGAGGCGGGCCCTAGCGCGGACTGGCCCAATCGGGGGCCGCGCCCCGGCCCGCCCGTCTCGGCGGCGGCGGCGGCTCCCCCCTCGGCCGCCATGGCCCTGACAGCCGAGACCGAGTCCCGGCTGTACCGCTCGCTGCGCGCCGCCGCCGGCGCCGCCGCCCACCTCGTGGCGCTGGGCTTCCCCACCGCCGTGGCCGTGCTGGCGCGGCCCGGATCCAGTGAGTGCCGGGGCGGGGCGGGACGGGGCGGGGCGGGCCGGGCCTCAGCTCAGCTCACCTCAGCGCCTGCCCTTCTCTTGCAGGCCTCTTCTCCTGGCACCCGCTGCTCATGGCCCTCGCGGTAAGTCCCGCCATCCCCACCGCCCCGGTTACCGGCCACCTCCCCGTGCTGCCCTCCTGCCACGGACACCTTGCTGGGCGAGAGAAAGGGGCCCTGCTGGCTGATGGCAGCTGGCACAGAGGGTCAAGCCTCTCAGCTGCCTGTGGGTGGTGGGACGCCGAGCCCCGGGGGACACAGACCCGCTGCCGGTTCTGCCCCCGGCCGTGGCAGAGGGGTGGGGGCAGCCAATGCCAATCCTCCTGCCTCTGTCTCCCAGTTCTCATTCCTGATGACGGAAGCCCTGCTGATATTCTCCCCGGAGATCTCGCTGCTCCGCTCCTTCTCCCGCAAAGTCAAAGTGCGGGTGCACTGGGCCCTCCAGCTGCTCGCTCTCCTCTGCGCCCTCCTGGGTCTGGGCATCATCGCCTACAACAAGCACCTGAACGGCAAGGCCCACTTAGTGACCTGGCATGGCCTGATGGGGCTGCTGACCGTGCTGTATGCCAGTGGGCAGTGTGCTGGGGGGGTGCTTTTGCTCTACCCCAAACTGATGAAGAACTGGACGCTGGCTAAGCTCAAGCTGTACCACGCAACCTCAGGGCTGGTAGGCTACCTGCTGGGCTGTGCCAGCCTGATGCTGGGCATGTGTTCTCTGTGGTTCACCACCTCGGTGACCAGTGTCTCCTGGTACCTTGCCATGCTGTGTCCCCTTCTCACCAGCTTGGTTATCATGAACCAGGTGAGCAATGCTTACCTGTACCGCAAGCGGAGCCAGCACTAATGGCCTAGCACAGATTCGAACTTCCTCTGTGCGAGTGAGTGAGGCCAGGGCTCCCCCTTGCAGCCCCCCTCTGGGGTCCCCCACTTGCATAGGGTCTTCTCAGAACTCAGTTTCTACCTACTCGTCTCTCATTAGTCCTGGATTGTCCGTAGTGTCTTGTCCCCGGGTAGCAGCTACAATGTGCATGAGGAGCTGCCCACCTCATGCCTGCCTGCCTTGGTAGGGATGTTTCCCAGCACAGGTAAAGCTGCTGGTCCCCATGACAGCTTGGTGCTCAGTGCTAGGAACTGGAGGGTTCATTCAGGATTCCTGCTCCTTTTCCCTTCCCTTGCTACCCAAGGCTGCTTCAGAGCAGGCAGGACAGATGCTGTCACATTCCTGGTGAGGAGGGCAGGGAGTCCCTGCTCACCCCAGAGGCTACAGCGGGCACCATGCTGCCTCTCCTACCACAAAGGCAGCTTGGCCAGTAAAAGCACAGGGCATGGTTGTGGCTTCAGCCTCAGGAGGGCCAAAGCAAGGTGACAGCACCCAAGGCAGATGCAATGGTACAGCAGCACATCTGTCCCCATGGCACAGACCCATGCAGGGACTTGTGTGGTCTCCAGGACTGGTGCAGTGAGCCCTGTCCAACAGCTGTGGATCTGGGCACCCATTGCCACGCACAAATCCTTCCCACAGGCTGGGACAGCAAAGCTTCAGCCTGGCAGGAGGTGGGGGTCATTTTACAGAGAAAATTACTGAGCCAGGCTGCATACTGGCAGCCTGCAAAGGCCTGTTTTGTCCCTCTGAGGGGCACAAGGAACAGTGCAAGCACAGGGGAAGCAGGGCTTGGTGTGGGCCTGGGGGATGAGCCCTTGAGCCAGCCTGTGAAACAGCCCTTAGGAAGGCAGAAAGGAACCTCCTCACCTCTCCTCTCGCCAGCACAACAACCTTCCTTCCAGCCTGCTCACCACTGGGGCAGCTGGGTGCTGTGAGGCTGTCTGCTGCAGCACCCCCATGGCTCCTCTGGCACATACCCTGCTCGGCAGGGCTGGAAAGCTGGGAGTAGCTCCCAGGCTGGGAAATTCCTCTGTATCCAGAGCTTTTATTCAATAAAGATTTCAGGCAGCTACAGCACAACAAGTCCTCTTTACTGCCTGGGCAGGACTTTTGGGGTGTGGGCAGACATGTCCCCTGCAGATTTCCCACCTGCTCATAAAGGGTCTCTCCCAGCCTGGTGGGAGCACCTGGGAAGAAATCCCCTCCCCGGGCTCCTGCACAAGAGCACTCAGGGGCTGCTCTGTGCCTGGCCCCCTGCCTGTGCTCTGCTATGGGAGCCAACTCTTTCAAAGAACTCTTTATTGATACCGAAACATCTGTGTTTTTCCTGGTTGACAAAACCTTCTTGTGTGGTCCTTTAAAAAAATAATCACAACACTATCAAGCCACATCCCGGGCTGGGGACTGCCTGGGGCATCAGAAGCTTTGAGGAGGCTATCGCAAGGAGCATCCTCTCCATCCAGGAAAAAAAAAAAAAAAAAAAAAAAGAAGCCCATCAACACAGAGGGAGGGAAAGAGAAGGGGGAGCCCATATTCTACCCGCAAGAAAAAAACCTTGCTGCCGGAGGAAGCAGCGAGAGCCCCACCGTAAAAATTAATTCCAGCTTCTAGTGTAATCTGACAAATGGATTAGCTGGGGAGCAGCCAAGGGCACCGGCTCCTCGCAGGGCTGGCTTCGGGGGTGGGAGAGGGAGGAGGAGAGAACCCCCCATGCACAAAGCCCAAAGCTGGTGGCACCGGACCACTGCTGTTAGGGGCTGAGTGTCACCCTCTGCCCAGCAGACCTCTCACCAGTCAGGATGAGCTCCTGCCAGGGGTGGGGGAAGGTTCCCCACAAGAAAGGAATTTGGAAATGAAACCCACCAGCCTTCCTGTTCCCTTGGGTGGGGACAAAACTACCTTCAGAAGGAGAAAATAAGAGTTGAGCGCTCTGACCAACCCCCAGCACACAGGAGAAGCAAGGAAGTGCTGCTGACTTTGCTCCTGTGTGGGCAAGTGCAGTAGCCTCAGGGCAGGGATCAGCTCCGCGTCCCCCTCCTGGAACAGCCCCCGCTGCTGGTACCGACATCCACAGCCTTGTGCCAAGGCGAACAGCTCGAGGAATCCATCCTTGTGGTGGCAGCAGCGTCTAGTCCCCCCAGGTGCTCAGTGCTGGCCACAAACAGCAACGAAGCATTGGAATGAGGTAGCCCCCCTGCCTCTGCTGCTGGAGGAGTCCCTGCTCCCCGCCGAGCGTCCCAGCTGTTCGGGGGACACGAGGGGGCTTAGCAGCTCTTCGATGGAGACAGGGCGGGGAAGGGGGGACGGCATTTCGGCTGGTCACAGCTGGGATGGGACATCTTGGAAGGTGATGAGGTTGGACTCCTGGCCAGCACCCTTCCCAGCTGTGCCAGGGTCGGGCAGCAGCGGGCTGTTGGCCTTCACTGCTGCCTCCTCCTCCTCCTCGTCCTCCATGCTAGGCCAGGCTGACTGGTCCTCCACACGCTTCAGTCGCTCGTTCAGGGCCTTCAGGGCCAGTTGCCTGTGGGGCAAGGGCAGATGGGTGGGTTAACCCTGGGTCCAATGGGCAGAGCAAGGGTTAAAAGCTCTGCCCCACGGGGCAACTGTGCAAGCCTTCCCTGCCTTCTTCCCGGCAGGAGAGGGTGGATTCAGCAGTGCTGGGGATGACCCAGAGTGCCTGGGACTGCCTCACAGAAGCCCACTCGTGCTCCCAGACTACAATACACAGAGTTTTCATGCCACGTGGTGCGCTCAGAAGCTATCAGATGGCACACAGACCGCTCCGCTCCGGGAACAGGGGAAGAAAGGCATAAAACAGGGCAAGGGAAAGCAGAGCGCCAATACCTTGTCCAAATCTTCCGGCAGGGAGTCAGGAAGGCTAACGCCAGGCACATGGGAAGGCTGGGGCGCAGGGCTGACTCACTGCCTTCCCCTGCACCAGGATGAATGAGTGCAGGGCTGCCACGAACTGAGCCCGGAGCCTGCACCTCCCCAGGCAGCTGACAACCCCCTTCCTTCTGCAGGGACCCCGAACCCCGCCTGCCCCCTTGCCAGGATCTCTCTGCTCTTCCCCTGCATGTCGACTACCACTCCATGCTGTGAAGTGCAGGACAACATCCCACCAGCCCTCCAAAATGCTCCCCACCCCTTCTGTGGCAGGGAGGGCAGCTCCCAGTAGACCCCTTGGAGAAGGCCCCCCCACAGCACCCTGCACCCAAATCTCCCTGCTCCTCCTTGTCTCGGTTTTAAACCCGACCCTCATTACCCATACTCATGGAAGCAGGGCAAGCGGTACCTCCTCCTCTCGGCGTCCTGAGGGTCTGTCCCCGGCAGGCTTATAGTGATGGATGACGGGGCACCCACGTCGTAGCGTTTGACTGTCTTGCGGCAGACCTTCACCTTCACCAAGATGCCATGCACCAGGTTGGCCACCAGCCCCACCACGGGCTGCAGGATCTCGGGGAAGAAAGTGGCGAAGGCGAAGTGGTCAGACATGTCTCCACGGCCTCTACTGTGCCGCTGGTAGAACCGGAGATAGACCCAGCTGGAGAGGAGCCCGAAGCCATACGAGGCCAGTACATTGCTCTCGATGAGGACAGCAAGCCGCAGCAGAGCCAGGAGAAGGAGCAGGAGCATGGGGACAGCCTTCATTCTGACTTGGGGCACCTTCAGGACGGTGCTGTCCCCCATCGTCTGCTTGAGGGCCACCAAAACTCCCCCGAGGAAGCCCAGCCCGCCGTGGATGCGGACAGCGAACAGGTAGGGGAGGTGGAAGGAGGCCACATAGGTGAGGAAGTAAGCAAGGGCCCCCAGGAGCCCCACCGCGACGTTCACCACCGCGAAGAAGACCAGCAGCTCCAGAGCACCCCAGAGGGGCTCCAGCAGCCGCCCGGCCGCCCCCAGCGTGGCCAGGCTGGCCGCCAGGCCCCAGGCCCGCTCCTCCACCAGCCCGTGCGTCAGCAGTGTCCAGACCCAGAAGTTGGGGGGCAGGAGGTAGCCGGGGGTCACCCCCAGGCCGTAGGCCGTGTCCAGGCCGAAGGAGAGCAGGTAGAGGAGGACGACGGCGGCGCTCAACGACTTCACAACCACGCTGGTGCCGGCCAGCGCCGCCAGGAAGTGCTGCCGGGCCACTGGCAGGTACCGCCGCATCTTCGGCCCCCGCCGGCGGCACGAGGCTGCCCCGCGGGGGCTACAGCGCCCAGCCTCCCCGCGCCAGGGCCGCCTCCCCGCACCGAGGCCCGCTCAACCCCCGCCCACGCCCGGGCCCCTCTAGCCGCCGCCGCAGGCCAGGCCGCGCTGGGCCCCGCTGCTGGGCCAGGCCGGGCGCGGACAAACAGCGGCTCTGCGCATGCGTGGGCGGTGCGGGGGCGGTGCCGGCTTCTCCAGGTGGGGCCGGAGTCCCGCCGCAAAGCACGTCGGGACGCGTAGTCCGGCCCCGCGGGGGGCGGCACGGCGGGGAGGCCCGGGCCTCATGGACAGAGGAGCGGGGCTGTGGGGCCACTCGGGGGACAGGCATGGGGTTGTGGGCACAGACGCTGGAGGGAACACTCACTCACACACACACACACGACACGGACACGGGTGGGCTGGACACGGGGGGCACTCGGGGACATTGACCCCCCCAAGACAGGGGGACGGGGATGTGGGGACGCGGGCGCAAGAGGACAGAGGCATGGAGGGAGGGCTGTGGCACAGGGGACAGGGACGTGGGGAAGGGGTGACACGGTCCTGCGGGGACAGACAAGGGGGATGGGGGGGGCTACGTGGGGGGGCTGAGCCCCTGTTGCCCCACAGCCCCCCCCTGCGCAGCGGGTGGGTGCCTGTACCCCTGCCTGTGTCCCTGCGCACCAGCCCCCTGGCTGAGGTGCAGGCAGTGGCCCCCCATATCCTGCCAGACCCCCACCCCGTGCTGTGCCCCCCCCCCCCGGCCGTGGCCACGTACACGGGCAATGACTCAGCCACCACCTGTGAAGTGAAAATATGAACATTATTTAATAACTGAGTCTCTGTAATAAACCATTTGAAAATATTTTACAAGGAGTCACACGCACGATATCTTACAAATTGTCTTTTTGTTGTTTTTTTAAGTTTTCCAACTCTTCTGTACAAAAAAAAATTAAAACCCAAAGAAATAAAAAATAAATTAAAGAAAATCAATTAAAACCCCAATGCCTTTGAATGAGCAGAGAGAAGCTTTCAGG
This sequence comes from Falco peregrinus, assembly GCF_023634155.1. Taxonomy (NCBI): domain Eukaryota; kingdom Metazoa; phylum Chordata; class Aves; order Falconiformes; family Falconidae; genus Falco; species Falco peregrinus. Next base: position 115,471,033 of record NC_073725.1, on the reverse strand, counting down.
TGGGGATGGGGCAGGACGCGACCCCGGTGGGATGGGGGGCCTGGGGCCACGCTGCCTCTTCATCTCATTGGTTTTTAACTTAAAATAGACTATATATGTATATATTTATAGGTATGTATAGTGGTGGTTTTCTGGCAGAGCACCTAACTAGACTACAGAAGTACACACACTCCCGGTAACACAGAGCCATCTGTTCAAACACAGTTCCCAGAGACAGTAACCAAACACACACTGAAAAAGCTACAAGCAGAATGACCATTAATTAACCCCAGCACTAATTAGTGCCTGGCACCCTCCCCAGCCCCACCCGGGGTGGCCATGCCGAGGGGGCTCCCCCAGACCCAGTTGATGGGGTGGCTCTGAGCAGGGTCCCCATGGGGGTGAGTGTCCCCCGAGGCAGCCCACCCAGGCAGGGGCCCCCCTGGCGCTGCCGGGAGCAGTGGGGGCGTGGATGGTGGGTATGGCACCCCCTGCACTGCAGCACCCTGGAGTGTCACGGCTGGGCACCCTGCACTGGGCCCCCCCCAGCCCTGTGGCAGTTCTCCTGGCTGGGGTGGTGGGGTGCAGTGGGGTGCTGTGGCTGAGCAGCTGCTCCATCTCCCTCCTTGGCACCCAGTGTTTTGGCTGGGGGGACGACACCCCCACCTGAGTGCCCTGGGGTGAGCCCCAGCACCCTAGGACACTGCGCTGCCGAGGCACCTCCTGCCCTCCCAGCACTGGGTGCCCTCATCTGGGACGTCAGCAGCACCCCTGGAAGCAGCTACCCTCGCTGCGGCCGGCCAGCAGCCCCCGTGCTAGTGCCATGAGGGATGGGCATGGGAGCCTGGCATGTCCCTCTGGGGACGTGTGGCAGCTTCTGCTCCACCTCCCGCTCAGGGATGCGAGGCACATCCCGCCGGAGCAGTGCCATGTCCCCTCATGGACAAGCAGCACCGTTTCTTTGGCAGGGCTACCGCGGGGGGGGGTGGGTGGGCAAGGGGCGAGGGTGGCTGGGGGGCCCGGGCAGGGCTGGGGTGGGCAGGGCAGGATTTCACAGTGATCTGCAGAACGGAAAAGAAACAAAATACATTCCACGCCCCCCCATCCCCCTGCCCCGTTTTTCAACCCAGTATCTGTGCCCAAGGACGCATGGAGCGGCTGAGCCCAGTGCAGGTATCAGGGCTCCATCCCACCCCAATCATGGTCAGCAGCTCCCCCCTCCCCCTCCGCCTCTGCCCCTGCCCCCAAGGATTCTGGAGCCACCCACTGCCCTGCATGCCTGCGGGGCCGGGGGGGAGGGGGCCGGTACTCGCTGGAAAAAATAATACTGACCCACATAGTCAAGTCAAGTCCTTTTTTCTTCCCCCCCCCCCCCCCCCCCCTTTTTTTTTTTTCTATGTGTCCTTGTTGCTGACAATAAACACCGCCGGTCTCCAGGCGAAAATGTTGGAAACTCAATGTATAAAGATCTGCTTTAAAATCTTCAGGCTAAAAAAATAGGCGAGGTGGATGGAGGGGTCGTGGGTAGAGGGTGCTGACACCACTTTCCAAGTCCCAAGCGGCTGGGCGGGCATGACGCTGGGGCACTGACCCGGTCCCCGCTCTGCCGGGGAGCCCCTGCCCACACCCCAACTCTTCTTTGGCTGCGGCCGGTGGGGAGCGTGGGCGGCATCACAGGGGTCCCCAAGGAGGCAGAGGGGACGTTGCTCCACTGGGCCAGGGAGGGGGATGGAGATGGAGCTTGAAAGAAAAGAGAGCTAGTGGGGGTGGCCAGGGGGGCTAAAGGCAGACGGCCGGGGGCAGTGGGTGCTGGCTGGCGCTGGAGTAGAGAAGCAGCAGCTGCAGGGAGAGCAGGACCCCCAGGGAGGGGGCAAAGGAAGCCCCTCGGCCACAGTCTGAGGTATCTTCCTGGGGAAGGGGTCAAAGGGAGAGGGGCCATGGGGCACCCCAGCAGTACCTCGGCACTCCAGGGGCATCCACTGCCCTGGCAGGGGCACCCACCACCCCCCTGCAGCCCTGCTGCACCTCCTGTCCCAGAACCCCAGTAGCAGTGCCCCCCTGGGAGACCCTCCACAATGCTCCTCTCCCTGGGACCCCCCGTGGCTTTGGTCCCCTCCAGGAGGGCACCCACCCCATGGCATTGCTCTGCTAGAGACTCCCCTATGGCTCTGACCTCCCCAGGGGCCACCCCAAAGCTCCTGATCCCATCCAGGTCCTCCCAGGGCACCAAATCCCCATCAGCAGTCTCCCCCCATGGTACTGCACCCCCAGGATCCCCCCACGGTTCTGTTCCCCTCAGGGGGACACCCCACGGGGTCTGTTCCCCTCCGGGGGGTACTCACTCCTCTATTCTCCCAAGGTGGGCACCCCACAGCTCTGCTCCCCTGGGGACCCCCCATGGCTCTGCTCCACTGCCTCAGGGGGAACCCCCTTCCCTCCAACCCACCCCAGGGCCCCCCACAGCTCCACTCCCCCCTTCCCCCCCTGCCCCCCACGTACTGTTGCATTGTAGTCAAAGCAGATGTGGGGGCCTTTCCGGTAGCGGGGCCTGTCCACCAGCTCACACTGGTTGGGGTCCCTCGGGGGGGCTTTGCAGGTCAAGGAAACCAGCAGGGACAGGGTGCCAGGGGCCCATGGGGCACCCCATGTCTACCCCCATCCCCTCTAGCCATGGGCCAGCTCCCTCCACCTTTGCCAGACCCTGCAGCTCCTGGCACCCCTGCCCTGCCCCAGACCCCGCCTGCCCTTCTACCCCTCTGCCACCGTGTCCTGGTGGGATGCAGCCAGGACACCAAAGGATACCTCTTACCTCTGCCTGCAGCAGCTTGATGGACTCGCACTGGCTGCAGAGAGGCTTGTCAGCCACCACAAAGAGCAGGTTGGTGTTGGCCAGCCTCTGTGCGTGGAAAAGCCTGGGGGTGCGATGGTAGCAGGGACCCCAGTTACCCTGTGCCCCGTTTGACCCCCGGCCCCTTTTGCCAGCCCTGCTGGCAGATGGCTCTGGGGAGGCCAAGCCAGCAGGGCATCCCCATCCCTATCCCCAACCCTGTCCCCGTCCCCATCCTTGTCCCCATCTCCATCCTCAACCCCATCCCTGTCCCGAAGCCAAGGGGCTGCCCAGGGAACTGGCACTGATGGACTTTTGGGGCTTGGTCCCACTTGGAGGAGCTCTGGGGACGTCACCATCACCCCACAGCCCACAGGGTTGCTACCACTGCTCTCTGTCCCCACTGCCCAGGTACCACAGCCCCTTGAGCGCTGCACGGCATCTCCCATCGCCCCTAGGCAGGTGGAGGTCCTGGCAAAGGCAGCCTACGGGGTGTCCCCAACCCTGCCAAGGTGGTGGGATGGCAGGGATGGACCCACCTGGAGCAGTTGCCGCAGTCAATGATGGCATTGTAGGTGGCGTTGACAGTGCTGAAGTAGTACTGCGTCTGCTTCATGATGCAGCTTGTCTCCCTGGCCTCCATGCTGTCTCCTGCCACCTCCTCTGTGCCAGCACAGTGCCGTGGGACAAGGGCCATGGACCGCCCCGCCATGTGCCCCCACCACATCCCCTGCCCACCCCCAGCCTGGGGCTCCCAAGGGACTCACCCGTCTGGAACCAGCTGCTGTAGGTGAGGCCATAGAGGAACTGCTGGAAGAGGGACCTGGGGAAGGAGAGCACAGCCACGCTGGCTGTCCCAGCCCCAGGGATGTACTGGTGACACCCCCCAATGGAAACAGCCCCCGGGGAGGGGCTGTGGCAGGACTCACCAGGCTGTGGCTGAAGTCCACCAGGCGAGGTTCAGGAGATCGGCCACAGTGGGCTGTGGGAAAAGAGGGGGGGCAGTGAGCCAGCAGGTCCCTGTATGAGGTGCTGGGGACACACCCATGAGTGTCAGCTCCTGGCCCACCAGGAAGCCACCATCCCCGTGGGTACTCACCACGAAGACGCCACGGGGCGCAGCACCCGTGTTGCTCTGGGCCTCGGGGGCACAGACTGACTGGAAGTCATAGGACTCTTTGCGGGCATAGAAGGAGTTGTTGTAGAGAGCGGACATCAGGTTGGCATCCACTTCACTGAAGAACTTGCCCACCTGGGATTGGGACACCCAGTCTGCACCTAAACGCCACCTCGACTGCGGGTCTCCCCCATAGGGACTTGAGCAGGGCTGTGTCATGCTATCCATGACACGAGCTCAAAAGTCTCAGCTCCCTGCTTGCATCACAGGTTCAGGAGAGCTGCCACCTGGGCACCGCTCACCTGGTACCAGTGGTCCTCCTGGTTGGAGAGCACCAGAAAGCCCCCATCATCGATGAGGACACAGATGAGGTCCTGCAGAAGGAGGGCAGTGTCACCCACCCACTGGCCATGCCCAGACCAAGACAGGACAGGCAGGGCCGGGGTGGGTGATGGGCAGTCAGGCAGGGGGCTGGTATGGTGTCCCCAAGCGTGGGGGCTGCTCAGGAGCATCCTGGTGCTGGAAGCACCCGTGCTGAGAGGGTGCAGGGAACAAGAACCACTGCCCACACTGTGGGGATTAACAGCCCCCTCAGGGGGGTGGCCATGGTCCAGGGCATAACCCCTGGGGCTTCATCCCTGCAAGAGGGGTCAGGGGCTGGCTGAGCTTTGGGATCAGCAGGGGCACAGGGCAGGAGCGCTCACCCAGATGGCACAGGCAGGGTGGGCAAGAGACGGGGACCCTGCCCAGCCATCCCCTGCTCCCCCTGCCTGCTGTTCCCTGCTGCCTCCACCCCTGCCCACCACCCACCTTGTTGTTGGCCTCACAGTCCATCTCGCAGCTGGTCGAGGGGTCGCACTGTCAAGTGAAACCAGGGCAGAGGGACAGGTTAGCAGGAGGACTGTCTTTCCCACCCAGAGTTTTCCTCCTGGACAGGAGGGGACACATGGGGTGGTGTGCCCTGGACAGGGTGACAGGAAGGGCTGTGCAGGAGGTACAAGCCCAGGGGGGCCACAGGCACTGTGTCCCAGCAGTGCTCCCCAGCCACGTCCCCAGCAAGCAGAGCTCCCTTCCTGTCCCTGTCCCCATCCCCATCCCCATCCCCATCCCCATCCCCATCCCCATCCCCATCCCCATCCCCATCCCCACACAGTGCCAGCACCACAGGAGCTCCAAGAGACGTACCCGGCGGGCGCCCAGCTGGTCACGGTCTGTCCGGTTGCTTGCCAGCACTTTGAACTTCTCAGCCCAGGCCTCCAAGTCCAGCTTCACCCCCACCACTGGGGCAGCAGGGAGATGGGGTGAGCCCCGGCATTGGGGGGGGACGACGGGGACACCCCCAGCCTGGTGGTGGGGCTCCCAGTCCCCTGCCTACCTGCTGGCTTCAGTGTCTTGCCCCCGATGCTGAGCTCCACAGCGGTGCTCACCAGGATCCCGATGGTGTTGTTCTCCAGGTCCAGCGCCCGGTAGCCGGCTGCAGAGGGCAGGGGTGGCATCAGGGGACATGCGGGACTAGCAGCAGCCTACGCCAGCCCCAGCCACCCCAAGCTTTCACCCACCATCCCGGTAGGGCGGCTTGAAGATGTAGCCTTTGTTGTCCAGGCTCCTCCGGTAGAAGCTGGCGTTGAAGGGCTCTGGTTCCTCCTCCCAGTCATCTGCAGCCCTGGAGGGGAGCAGCCATGGCCAGGACTAACACTTGGCTCTGGTCCCACCAGAGATGGCCCCGCAGGAGCAGACCCCTGTGCGGGGCTGGGCACACACATGCCCCCGGACACTCACTTGTTAGGGAAGACGCGGGTGATGCCCCCATCAGTGGCTGCGAAGACAGCCAAGAGGCTGTACCTGCAAGGAGAGGGGGCAGGCACACTGGGTACCAGCGGGGTTTTGCTCTGCTCTTGTCCCTGTGCCCATAGCCCATCCCAATCCCCCTCTGTCCTCAGCCAGCACTGCCCATCCTGGGCCACTTTGCCTTCACCTACGTGTTCAGGTCCTGGTCCTTCCAGACCCGCTCCACCAGCTGCTGTGTGATGCCTGTGTCCAGGATCAGGTTGTGCAGGAGGAAGTTGTCACCTTGGGAGGAAGATGGAAAGGAAGAGGAGGAGGAGGAGGTGAGGGCTGACCCTGTGGGGGCCACCTGTGCCCTCCTGCCCTGCCCTCGCACCCACCCTGTGGTGGCTCCTGGGACCTGAACCCCGACACAGTTCACCCCCTGCCCCATCTCCCCCTGCACCCTTTCCCCCCCAACCCCCCCATCAGCCCCACCACCAGCTGTCCCCAGCTACTCACACTGCTTGGAGTCTGGGGTCACTTTTTCCATGAGGGCAATAAAGTTTTCCAGGAACTCGGTGTTGTTATCCGACAAGTCGAGGTCTTTGCAATACTCTCTGGGGTTTGGGGGACAAGGTTTGTCGTTTGCGAGGATGGAAAAGGCAAGGTCAGTTCTCCCCCAGGGCCGGCAGGGTAGGTGCTGGCCATGCTGTCAGCATGCGGGCTTGCCAGGGGACATGACGGTGGTGACGTGCCACCGCTCCCGTGAGTGTCACCCTGCTGGGGCAGCTGGTTTGTGGGCGTCTCAGCAAACTGCCCAGCACCCAGCCCTCTGCTGCCTGCAGTGCCGCCGGCTTGGCTGTCAAGCCGACCACTGGGTCCGTCACTGCCATGGGCACCAAGATGCTATCACCTCTGCCACGGCCAGGTTTGACGGAACCCAGTTTGCCCAGAGTGGTATAACCCTCAGCTCTGCCTCTCCCCATACTGGTGGGGCTACTGGTGGGACTGGCCACCTCTGCCCCTGTACTTACCTGTGGGGTGAGGCAGGTGCCACCATGCCCACCCTGCCCTGCCCCTATGGCACCCCGGGGAGCAGGGGCTCCGCTGCGAGTGTGAGCGGGGGTCTGCCCCAGAGCCCCCACGGCTGCACCAGCAGCACCATGCAGGCACTTGGCAGATGTATCTGTACCCTTTACGTAGATAGTTAGGTGCTGGGTGAGGCCTGGCTGGCAGAGGCAGGTGCTCGCCCGCTGGCATCGCTGGCCCTGAGCCTCTCCTGGGATGGGCACCATGGGAGGTGCCACATCCCCACTCCAGTGTGGGACCACCCTGAGTGCAGAGCCCTAGCCCCGCCGATGCCGGGGACAGCTGTAACCCTGCCGGTCACTGAGTGGCTCTGATCAGGTGGCATGGGTGAGGGCCACCCTAGAGGGCTGAGAGCCCTCCCAGCCTCAGTGGTGTGGCTGCAGGCAGTGCTGGGGGGCTCAGGGCTCCCCTTGCTCACATCCCCTCCGCCAAGCTCCTGACTCTGCCAAAAACCTCATTAAGAGGACAAATGCCGGAGCACAGGGTGGCAGGGAGCATACCCATGGGGCAGCCAAAAGAGCTGGGGCGCCCAGGCCAGCCCGTTCTGGCCCTCTGACCCCTGCTTGGCGGGAGCAGCCACCTAAATATCTACACCAACACGCACAGGTACAGGTACTCACACACCCACGGGGGACGGGGAATATACGGTTTCTGAAAATTTCCAGTGGCCCGTGGGCACAGTAGCACCAACAGCAGATCATACAGTCGCCCTGGGTGCCGGGTGCCACCCCCCGGCACATGGCTCCTCCCTGCTTGCGCCAGGCTGGCACCCACTGCAGGAAGGCTGCTCACGGAGCCGCTTTGGGTGGCACTGAAGGGCTCACCCTGATCTTCAAAGCCTGCTTTTCTCTTCAGCTGGACTGGCCACAGAGCCCCATGCTCGACACTGACTCCATCACCTCAGCCTGGGTGGGGCGCTCAGGGGGCAGACCTGTTCCTTGGCCCTTGGGCTCAGACATCACCTCTGTATCTATTCGCCAAGCGCATTTATGGGCCAATTTTTTACTAACAAGAGTTTTTCTGTTCCTCATTAATACCCTGCTTTGGCTCCCATGTTTCCCAGACCTCATCCTCCTTTCCCTGTGTGTTGCCCGGGGACTAGGTCGTCCCCCCCCCCCCCCCCGAAAAGCTGGGGCTGCACAGTAACTGTACATTTTGGGCTGGTTTACCCACTTAGTCTGAGCGAGTGATGGCTGCTGTAGGCAGGGAGGGTAGGGGTTACCCGCAAGTGGCACAGGTGGCTGTGCTGTAGCCTTGACCTGCTGTGGTCCCCAAAAACTGCAACAATAAAACATCTAATAGGGTGTTTAGCTGTTGTAATGATGTATAGGTACACAAGTGATTAGCTGGTAATGTTAATTATGGCTGGTCAGAGTGGTGGGAAGGGCAGGGTGCTGGCAGAGCCACAGGGCTTCCCAAACACCCTGCCGAGGGATGGTCCTTGGTCCCCATGAGGTGACAAAACCAGGTGGCACAACTCTGGGCAGGGTATGTGTCTGTCTGTCCGGGGACCACTACGCTATCCTGTCCCTGTTCACAGCCTGTGGCTGGCAGCCTCCCCAAACCCCCTGGGCATCCTGAATTTGAGCCGAAACCCTACCCTTCCTTCTCCCTATCCCCCCCACAGCCAGCACGACTGTATGATGCCACCGCCAGCCCCTAGCTCGGCAGGGGGATTTTCAGAAACTATACCTATATATGCACGCACAGAGGTCGGGCCATACCGGGTGCATATATACTGTGCTGGATGCAACTGGGTGGCAGAACGGGGCTGGGGTCCCGGTGGCAGCCCCCCTTGGCTGAGCGGGCACACAACACACACAGCGACAGGGGACAGGGAGGGGGGACAAGGCACGATGAGGCAAGGATGGGGGGGCGATGGGGGGATCGGCAGCGGGGCCTGGGCAGATGCACACCTCGGCAAGCGCACACGCAAAGCTACCTGGGAGCAATGAACACATGTCCCTCCGACTCAAAGCTGTTGGGCAGCAGGTATTCAAAATCTGCAACAGAAAGGGAAGGTTATCCGGCGGGGACAGGGGATGCTGGGGGCCAGGAGGGAGAGAGACGGACAGAGAGAGGGGAGGGAACAAAAAAAAAAGGCATTTGCTGCTCTTGGTAACAAGAGAGGAAGGAAAAGGCCGTTCTGCTGTTGCTGGCACCGCACAGGAAGGAAAGTTATAGCCAAATCAGGAGAGGTTTGCCCATCTCAGCTTGAATTTGCTCGGTCGAGGGCTGGAGGTGGGCAGTTGTGTATGTGCGGCCAGTGGCGTGTACGCAGGGACACACAGACACACACACACACATATATATATGTGCGCACAGGTATATATATATGCATGTTTAGGAGGGCGTGGGGGCGTCTCTCTCTCGGAGGGGCGGTGGTGGGCGAGGGCAGGGAACTGCATGCTGCGCTCCTGGCCAGAGGAGGATCACCAGAACACTTGGTTGTCGGGAGAAAAAAGGGAAAAAAAAAAAAAAAAGAAATTGTCAGGCATCGACATGGCCAAACGGGGAACCTTGCCGAGGACAGTCCAACCAGAGGCTCCTCGCCCAGCAAGTGCCATGCAATGCGCTGCCGGGCTCTGCTGCCAGCCGCCCGTGGTCCCCCTCCCTCCCGGGGCGGTGGGACCCCCCCCCGGGGACGGGGGCCCAGGCTCGCCCGCCAGCTCGGCGCCTGGCTCTGCTTGGAGGGGGGGGTCGCAGCCCAGCAGGGTTTAGGGTGCCTCTCGGGGAACCCCCCCGGCAGAGGGGCGGCGGATGCGGGGTTCAGCTCGCGGGGGCAAGCCGGGTTAGGGGGTGCGTGAGGGGCGGGTGTCTGTGCTGCGGGACATCCCGGGGCCTCCGCCACCCCCTCGCCCTCCCGCCGGCCCCCGGGGCACTGCAGGACACAGCCAGAGGTTGGACTGTTGCTCTCCGAGGGCTGTAGGCAGGGGCTGGGTACAAGCCAATGAGAGGAGGAGGAGGAGGAGGAGGAGGAGGAGGAAGAGGAGGAGGAGAGGGGTACAGAACACTCGTACTTGGTCCATCAGCATTGCCATCGCAGGGGCGCCGGGAGGAGGCAACTCAAGGCTGATAGAACAGGGCTGAGGGTGACACTGGCACCTCCCCGCTGCGCTGCCCGCCTGGTCCCGTGCCCCCCGTGCCCCCCCCTCGCCTCCGGGGGGTGGGGGGAGCGCGGCGGCGGGGCCCGGATGTGCCGGGGCGTCCCCCGCCCTCCGCGGGAGCTGGGCCCGGTCCCCGGGGCCCTCCGGCGCTGCGTGCCGCTCTGCTGCGGGGCGGGGGGGCCCACACACGGACGGACACACACGAACACCCCCCGCCTGCCTCGGTGGGACCTGGGGCTCAGACCCGTCCGCTCCCCGGCAGCACGGGCGGCCTCGACGGCACGCCGGGCCCCGGGGCTGCGGGCACGGCCGCCAAGCAGCCGTGGGGGCGGGCAGCGCAGCCCCCCCGGGCTCCGCGGCCCCCGTGCAGCCGGGTGGTCCCCTCCCCACCTCTGCCCGAGGGCTTCTGCCTGGGGGCTTTCCCGTCAGGCCTGTCCCAGAGGGCGGCGGAGGCCGGGGCCACCCCTCCGCCCCCGGCTCCCCCCCTCCGCCCCCCGCTCCCTGCACAGCCCTATCCCTTTCAGGTTGAGTTGTCTTGGGGAGGAGGAAGCGGGGAGCCGGGCCGAGGGGAGAGGGAGCCGGAGGAGGCGAGCGGGGGGGGGGGGGGGGGGGGGCGGGGAGCGAGAGGGCGGGGTGGGGGTTGGGGAGAGCGGGGTATCGAACTAGCTACCGAAACCTGGGGGATCCCAATCGGCAGTTTCACACGAGATCGGCTCGGATCGCATCGAACCGGGTTTGGGAGCGATGCGCGGGGAGGGAGTGGGGGGTCGTTGTGACAAAGCTCTCATGGACAGAACAAGACATGTTGCTTTCAAATAAAGGGGGAACTGGAGGAGAGGAGGAGGAGGAGGAGGAGGGGGGAGGAAGGGCGAGTCGGTGGCGGTTTGCAGGTTCGGCGTGGCAAACGGGCAGGGAGATGGGCAAGCAGGGGGCTGGGGGGGACTGGACACGGGGCGGGGGACGGGGTGGTGAAGGTGAGTGGTCTGAGACTGAAAATACTTGCCCTTCATTTTGTTGTTTGGTACTGTGTGAATCCACCATAGAGAGAAAGCAAGAAAAACAACAAACAAAAAAACAACAAACAAAAAAAAAGGGGGTTGGGTGGAAAGGGGGAAGGGGTGGACAAACAATATTTTATTCAATCGCTGTTTGAATAAAAATATTGTGTATCATAATCATACCAAAAGGAAACTTCTTGCAAAAAACGACATGAAAACAAGAAAAAGAAAAACCCAGTAATGAAAGGAAAAGAAAAGGCCACGGTGAAATAAGAATAAATAATTATAATAAAAAGCAAAGATATAACTATATATATATATATTCAATACTCCAACGGAAAATGAGTCAGTAGCAAACAGTTGCAACAGTCTTGATATCAAAATGTCCTCACTGAGTTAGGGGGCATGCACGGCACGGCGGGTGGAGCCGGGGAGGATGGGGGGCTCCCCCCTCCCAGGGATGCAGACAGCCTGGCCTCGTCCCTTCGGACGTGGGGCTCCTGCTGATGGATGGAGGGGGTGGCAGGGCCCAGCGCTCGAGCAGGGCTGGGGTCCAGCTGCTGGGGCGGCTAAGGAGGAGAAACAGGAGGAACTGGAGGGGAGAGGGGAAGGGTCCGGTTCTCCCACAGGGGAGAGGGCCCCGGGAGCAGCGTGGACCTGTGGTGTGAAAAAGGCTTGGGGGTCAGGGGAGAGAGAAAGAGAGAGAAAGGGGGGGGGGGGGGGGCAGGCTAACACACACGTACACAGATTAATTCCAAATGAAAATCGAAAACAACCAAAACTGAACTCATAAAAAGAATAAATGGCTGAAACCAAACCCAAAGAATCATAATAAACCAAAGGAAATTAAAGAGATCCATGCAAACTTTCCCAGGCTTGCAAATTAACTGGCTGCTACAGCATCATCCCTTGTCCCCAGGAGGCAAACAGGCAGCAGCGCCGGGCAGCACCAGCCTGCAGCCTGGGGCTCGGGTTTTGGGGTGCAAAGTGGGCGGACCAAACCCTGGCACCCCGGGGCACCCCAGGCAGGCAGCTCGCTTTCCCTCTGTGCATTCACCTCTACTCACGCCTCTCTTTTTTGGGTTGTTTTTGGGTTGTTTTTTTTCCCTCTCATAGTGATCCCTATCTCTTTTTGCAAGTTTTTGCTTCGTGTTTCTCCCCCTGACAGCCACGGGCTGGCGTGGGGGCGAGCAGGGGTGCAAGAGGGTTGCAGGGAAAGCTGGGGGCTACTTACACTTCACTTGCAGAATCTGGTCGCTGAGGTTGGCCTGGATGTAGTAGGTGCTGTAGGGAGGCAGAACCAGACCCAGGCTGCGGAAAGGGAGAGCAGACAGGCAATGTAAGGTTTTACACCCACCCAGACCCCTTGGCCGGCCCCCAGCCCCTGCCTGGCAACCCCCAGCAGCACCCAGCCCTTACTGATGGCAGGCAGCAGCCCCACTGGCTGCCTGCACAGTCCACTGCATCCTTCTCTCCAGGGACTGCACCCAGTGCTGTCCTGGTGGCACCCTGGGATATCCCTAGAGCACCTAGGGTCATCCTGGGGGACCCAGGGCCACCCTTGGAGCATGCAGAACCATTCTGGTGGCACCTAGAGTCATCCTCAGCACACTTACTGCCATGCTGGGGCATCCAGGTTCATCCTGAGAGCACCCAGGGTCATCCTGGGTCACACATGGCCACCTCAGTGGCACCTAGGGTTGTCCCCAGGGCATCCCGGGCCATCCCAGGGGCATTCCCAAACACAGGAGGTGGCAAGCCGGCCCAGCCAGGGCTGAGGTGGGCAGGACGTACCTGCCTGGGAACCAAGGGAGATGCACATGGCAGAGGGACATGACATCCCCATAAAGGAGGAAGGTGGGAAGATACACAGCCCTCAAAAGAAGGGACAAAACCCTCCCAGTGAGGAGAGGTGGAAGACAACCACTACACTGGCTGCCGGTGAACCTGGAAAGAGGGATCCATGAGCCAGGAGCCTGGCACACAGGGTGCAGGATGTGGGTGGGAGAGGAGGTGGCAGGAGGTGGTGCTGGGGCTACTGAACCCATAGGACACACTTCCAGAGGGAGCTGGGCTCCTGGGTGCTGGCTGCAGTGGCCTTCGGTGATGGTGGTTGTGCCAGGTGCTGCCCAGGCTAAGTGAGTACCAGTGGGTGAGGGCCAGATTCCTGACCCTCATCAGATGTCACACCCACACTTGAGTCACCGGGACCTGGACTTGCCCCCTGAGCCACCACCCCAGCTAGCCCTCTCTGCACCTGGCGGCATGGACTGGGCACCCCAGCAAGCATGGCAGCGGTGAAGGCACCCCAAAAAACATGACAGAGGGGTGGCACACCAAACCACAGGTGGCAAGAGGAGGGGGGTGACTTTTTTTCTGTTCAGTGCTGGTGGCACCCTGTGCTGGTGGTGTCCCAGGGAACATCCCTGTCGCTGTGTAGAGCCACGGTAGCCCAGCAGCATCTTTCACCCTACAGATCAGCTAGCAGCCCTGGCCACAGCCGTGTTACCCTGTGTCACCGTCCCCTCCTCCACAGTGCTGCCTGGCTCCGGAGGCATGCCACTGTGGGGGACAGGACTGGGGCTGCGCAGGGGACACCTGGCAGCATTGGGAGGTGGCTGTGACCCTTGCCAGCCTCCTGAGCTGGGTGGCCAGGAGGAGGAGGGTACACTGGGCAGCAGGGGTACCACATGGCTCTTCACAGGACAGAGGCAGCATGCGTTGGACAGCACGGATATGACGCTGGGGTCTTTTATTACGCATCTGCTGATCCAAACTGGTGCAAACTGGGCGATAAATGGAGAGGGGAACTTTGCTCTCCTCTGCCTCCGAAGCCACTGCTTGTGCTGCAGCATGGGCACACATCCCTCTCACCCACCCCAGAGCAGGCAGAGACCTGTGCAAGCCCCTGGCTGTGCAGACAGGCAGTGGCAGGGTGTCCCTTGTCTGGCACCTCACATGTCAGCCCTGCAGCCTGTCCTGAGCCCTGGGGACCACAGCCCCACACTGCAGTGCCAGCCACTGGCAGACAGCACTTTTGGGAATACCCTCCAGAGCATCACTGGCTGTGTGCAATGATGTGAGGACAGTTTGCAACCCCACAGCCCATGGGATATGTTCCTTATGGCCCTGCAGATCTCTGGAGTTGCAGGCACAGGACCACAGCCCTGTACTGGTGTGGGTCTGGCTGATGCTGGGTGAGCGTGGGTGTGCCAGCAGTGCCGCTCACCTGTAGTTGGTGCTTTTGATGGGGGCCCACGTGTAGGTCCTGAACACCTCGTCGATGTATTGCTGCAGGTCAGAGGGAGCCAGTCAGGCCTCTGTGCTGCCAGGACACTGCTGGTGCAGTGACACAGGATCCCAGCTCCAAGCCCGGTGCTGGACATGGCCCCTCACTCCCCGCTGCCAGGGCTGGGTGCTCAGCATGGTGGCAGTTTGGCCGTGACCCCCTTCCCCTGCAGTGTTACCTCGTCCAGGGACTTGATCAGGGTCTTGATGAACCTCTGCCCGTCATTCCCATCAATCATGCTTCTCCGGATCTGGGGGACATGAAGGAGATGACTGAGGGCCATACAGCCCAGCCACAAGCCTGTGGGCACCCACCCAGTGGGGTGGCACGGGTGATGCACAGGGTGCAGAGGCGAGGGGTGAGCAGCCTGGGGGGCTCATCATGCTGGCACCCAGGGGACAGTGACCCAGTTCCCGTCCCTGCCATGGTTTCATGGGAGTTGTGCTGGGGCCCTTAGGACAAGGCACTCCCCGGGTAGGCTGGAGGAGCTGAGTGCTCTTTGCAACTGCAGGCTGGGGGGCCAGCCTGTACCCCAAAATCTGCCCCTGCATCTGCCCACCTCCTCCTTGTTTTCATCCTCCAGCTCAGCATCCAGGAAGTCCAGCGTCACCGGCTCACGGAAATTGATGATCTGCATGCAGAAAGAGAGAGTCGGGGAAGGGCTCAGGGCTCCTGCAGCTGTCACTGAGTCCAGAAAAACTCATCACAATTCCACCAATTAGCTCCTAACAACCCCAGGAAGCCATGTGTCCCACAGGGTCCAGGTAACCCCCACTGCTGCTGCCCTGACGGGCCCCTCCTCACCTGGGGCTGCAGGTTGGGGTGCAGTAGGACGTAGCCATTCAGGTCGATGGCGAAGACGTAACCGTTTGCCCCCAGCTGCAGGAGGACAGGAGAAGGGATGAGGCTGGCCCAGTGGCTCTGTGACATGCTGTGCTGGAGTGACCGCCCTCACCTCTCCAGGCAGACCTCGCCCCACACCACCCCCAGGGCTTTTCTAGCCATCTATTTCTATTCTTAGGCCAACAGCATCTCTCATCCTGGCTCTGGATCTTCCCTGCTGCCCCTTTCCCCGGGCTGGTAAGGTTTATTCCCTGCTGCCTCTGCAAAGGTTTAATCTCTGCTCTGGGTCCCAGCACATCACCCAGCTACAATCCCTGCCTGCCTGCTTGCCCTGGTCCCTGCCTGCACTCTGCTACTGTCAGTGCTGCTGGAGGTGCTCTGGGGTGCTGTGGGTGCAGCTCAGGGCTCCCCACAGTGTGTTTCCATGCCGGGCTCGGGCAGTGCAGGGCAGGGATGGAGGAGAAGGGGCCCCCACGCACGTTGTATCGCGGTGTCAGCCTCTTGATGTCATTGAGAGCCACATCGATCCCCATCACGCCCAGGATGAGCTGGTTCTGGAAGGAAGCGCAGGGAGGGAGGAAGGTGGGAGCAGGGCTGTCACCTGCCACCACGAGCACGGGGATGGGGAAACAGGGGGATGGACCTCTTCTCCCTCCAGGGATGTGTGGGTTAGATCTGGACACTGCAGGAGCACAGGGTGGGACATGCCAGCCTCCCCAGCAGCCCTCCATGGGACACTGCACCTGCCAGGGACTTGCAGCTGCCAGCTGTCCCCATTGAACTGGGAGAGCTAGCCAAGGCCATTTTGGGTCCCAGGGATGGCAGTCACCCCTGGTCTCACCCCAGGAAGAGGGTGCAGAGCAGGCAGCACCCCAGGGGTGCCAGTGCCCACCCCCACCCCCCCCCCCCCCCCAGCCATGCACCCAGCATCACAGCCATGCACCCAGCATCACGGCACCCTCTCCACCCCTCTGTCCTGGTGCAGCCAGGGCAATGGCAGCCACAGTCTCCTACCTTCCTGTCACTGCTGTCCTCTGTCAGGTTGAACACCGGCAGCGTGCCTGTCACCACCAGGCCCAGCCCCTGCACAAGCACAGAAGGGTATCCCATGGTCCCTTACCAGCCCCAAGACCCAGAGCTGGGGGTGGGCAGCAGAGGGGATTACCCCCTGGAAAGGGAGATGGGGGCACATGCTGTGCGGGACCCTGGGGTTGGCTGTCCTCACCTGCACCCCAAGGCAGGGACCCTAGGGCTGGCATCCCCACCTGTACCCTGGGGCTGTGTGGGACCCTGGGGCTGGTGTCCCCACCTGCACCCCGGGGCCAGGGCTCCTTACCAGGGCATCCTGGTAGACATTGGTCCACTGAACCTGCTTGGCTCGGTTCCCAGCCAGGACCATGGGTCTGCCCAGCACATCCAGGTACTCCTGCAGGCACACAAGGCAGGGGAAAGCATGACACGGGACAGACGCCTTCCTGCTCCAACCTAGTGACACCCCTGTCCCCACACACGCCCCAGGGATTATTAATAGGGTGCCTGGTGCTGGTCCCCAGCTGCAGGCTGAGCTAGCTAGGGCTAGCTGGCAGCTACCAAACCTGAGGGTAATGGCTCCAGCTGTGAACTGAATGGGTGTATAAGATGGGAACAAGGTGCTGCTCTCCATCAGCTGGGCACGGGCAGGGCATGGGCTCCCCAGGCAGCACCAGCCAGAGCCCCCTGGCTCCAGCCACCCCTGGCGCTGGGCTTGCTCTGTCACACCTGGACCACATCACTGCTGTCTCCCTGGCTGCCACCACTGGCCTTTTGGGATCTTCTCCTGGGGCAGGTTTCCCTTGTCCTGGCTCACCTTGCCAAGGCAGACCTCTGGGTGGGGGGCAGCCTCTGTGCCACAATGCCAGCCCTGCCCCGAGGGGCTGCCCTGCTAGGGGACTCTCATCACCTACCTACCATGGCACCTCGGGGGCATCCAATAAAGAAAAAGGGTAGAAAAGGGGCAGTGGGACAGGGTGGGGGGCATGCATGCCTGGCTCTGCCAAACAGGGTGCTGCTGCGCCTGGCCCTGCCTGCGCTCGCTCTCTGCCCATGCTCAGCTCTGCTCTGTGATGATTAACGCCTGATGTTTCATAATTAGTCACTCAAAAGGCAGCAGGTCCATGGGGAGCTGCAGAAGATGAATTACTTATTTCAACAGCGCAAGGCCTGGCTGAGGGCTCAGCTCCCAAGCTGGCTGCCACGCTGGCTGCCAGTCTTGGGGCTCTCTGCAGTGGGGCAGGGGCTGCTGAGGCGTGCCCCCCGGCAGGGCACCCCAGGAGGGCAGCTCTGCCTGTGGATGCCTGGTGGGCAGCCCCGCCTGCCTGCTGTACCTGCGTGTTGATACGGATGGCGCCGATGGAGGGGATTTCGAAGTAGTAACCTTGGAAAAGAAAGAGAAAGGCAGCTGGAGAGCCGGCTGTCTGCCCGTGCGGCTATCTGGCTGTCCTGCTATCCAGCCTGGCACCTTGCTGGCAGTGGCACGCACCGGAGCCCTCTCAGGTTCCTGGCGAGGGGCCAGCCCAGCAGCCTGCAGCCTCCTGTGCCCACTGGGTGCCAGCCCTGCTCACCTTTGTTGGCGCAGGCCATCCACTGCAGCGGGGTCACATCGTAGTTGTGTTGCCCGACGGAGAAGGTGAAGACCCGCACCTGCAGCAGAGTGTGGCGGTGAGGACCATCTGCTGGACACCCTGGTCTTCCACACCCAGTGCTGCCAGCTGATGGCAACCTCCCTGGTGATAGTGTGGCATTGCCTGCCATGGCCCGCAGCTGTGCTGCTCACGGCCAAGTGCAGGTGGGCAGAAGGCTCCTGTGAATGTTGGCAGCAAGGGAGCCCCTCTCTCCTCACCTGGCCCTGGCCAGTCCTGTCCCCCACCATCACTGCACTGGCCCAAGCCACCTACCCCAGGGGTCCTTAGGCTGGGGCATCACTGCACCCAGAGGGGTCTGTGCTCTCCAAGGGTCCTGCATGGACCAGAACCCCCCCCAACCCACAGGTCTCTGGACAGCAACAGGGACAGTCCAGCTGTTTCGCCTGCCTGCCAGTAGACCTGCCCCCATGCTTGGGGTTTGCTCCCCACGGGGCTGGTGTTCAGGGAGCCCACCAGCCCCATCCCCTCCCCAGCGGCCTGTGGGGCACATGGTCCCATGCCTCCCACATGCCAAGGTGGGAGCCAGCTATAAACGGCACTGGTGTGTCAGCCATCCCATTACCAGGGCAGCAGCTCAGTGCAGAAGCAGGCTGTCAGGGAGAGAGGATGGTGAAGAGGCAAATGAGATGGAAGCTGGCAATGGAGCTGGAGCAGCCGTCTCCCTCCCCAGTGAGTGGCCCCAGCTCAGCACACAGCCCCACAGCCCCTCACCGTCTTATTGGGCCAGTTGTACTTCTCAAAGACGTCCTGCACCCGGTCCTCACCGCCATCCGTGAACATCATGATCATCTTGTTGCAGTTGGCACGTGTGATGTTGGACTGCGGGGCAGAAAGACAGTGCCTGAGGCCAGACCCAGAGCGAGCCGTGCCAGGCGCAGGGCTGGATGCAGCCAGGGAGAGCTGGCCCTGAGCCATCTCTTTTCCCAGTCTGTTTCTCCAGGATGAGGGTGGCTGGGATGAAGTTAGAAGGGACACTGTCTGCTTGGGAATGATGTTGTGGCTCTTGCCACTTGGAGCCTAATAGCACCATCCATCTTTATTTTGCCTCTGGCACTGTGTCTGGCTGGATTTAGCCCCCTCCGCCCAGCCCTGCTAGCTTTTAATAACCCAGAAAGGCAGCGGCTCCCGCAAAACCTCAGCTACAGTGTGCTGGGGAGAGGGATGTCCCTCTCAGCACTGCAAAGCAGGACAAGGAGCCCTCTGCATGCCAAAGTGCCAGGAATGGGGCAGCAGCCATATGCTTGGAGCATTCCCATTGCCCACAGCACCCATGGGTGTACTCTCCCTCCCCTAGTCCACAGCCTGGCCCCCAGCTTACATTCTGCAGCTGGTCGAAGGCGTACTCAAAGCCAGCCTTATAGTCGGTTGTGCCCTTGGCCACCATTCCCTGCACGTCCTCCTTGAAGACCTTCTTGTTCCGGATGTTAGCCTGTACCAGGTGCTTGAAGCATGACACCGGCTTTGCCTTCTCATTGAACTGGGAGGCAAAAAGGAGGGGGGCAAGTCACAGAAAGGGGACAGGGGCAGCCCCTGGCAGGCACAAACCACCCGCCACGCTCAGCTTCCATGGGCAGGATGTGGTCGGAGCATCCCGTGTCCCACTTCCCAAGGACTGCCGATGCCAAGACTGGGCATAGTCTGGGACAAATCCAGCACTGAGCTGCCTGGTGTGGGTGCCAGCAGTGGGTGCTGCCAGGGTTGCTTCTGCAGGACCCCCAGGCTTGTGCAAGTAGCCATGCTGCGGCATGCCGGCGGCGGGAGCAGGTGCTGCCTCTTGTTTATGGCTTCATTTGCTGGCAATAGGGCTCATTCATTAGGGGAGCAGCGATCCAGCTAACGGAGCCAGGCCAGACACGTTAATTAGTGCCAGTGTGCTTGCGGCCAGACAGGGGAGGGCCGGCATGGGCTGGGTGCCCAACGATGCACAGATCTGGTGGCACAGCCGCTGTGCTGCATGAGGTCATGGGCTGGTGACATCGCCATAGGGGCATGATGTCACTGGCTTGTGACAGACAGAGGTGGCTGGTTGGGATCGCCTTGGGACCATTTGTGGCAAACACCCCATGATGGGGACAGCTTTTGTTCACCACCACGGACAGCTGAGCCCTGAGTACCTATTTCCTTATATAGTTATTATATATATAATAAAACCAGGGCATTTCTCTCTCTGCAGAGCTCCTGGCCAGGTGGGTCTGGGGGAAAAGGGCTCCCACAGTGGGGAGCAGGGAGCTGCCTGGGGAGGACAGCCCTGCCACCCACCCCGCGGCACTCACTGAGGCCACATTGACGTAGTCATCATCTGAGAGGGTGTCCAGCATCTCATAGACTGAGGTCTTCATCAGCTTGAGGGTGAGGCCACTCACACTGCCGCTCCTGGCAGGAGAGAAGGGTGTTGGGGGTTTGGCAGTGAGGGGGCACAGGGCTCCCTGCCAGTGCTGTCCCAGTAAGCATCCCTGAGGCTGCTGGTGGGACAGTGGCACCCCAGCATGCTGTGCCACCACCCTGACCTGGCTCAGCCCCACCATGGCCCCGACCCGTGTACTCACACGTCCACAATTATGACCATGTCCTTTGGGGAGGAGGCGCCTTGGATGTACCTGTAGGGTGCAGAGGCAGGTCAGCAGGGTCTGCTCATTTTGGGAGGGACCCTGACCCTGCTGGGTGCAGCCCGAGAGCAAAGCTCTGCCAGGGCACAGGTGGCCGGGGAGCTGTGCCGAGAGCACCTGTGCACTCATGCCTGCGGTAACCCCATGGCAAGGAGCAGGGACAAGGTGGTGGCGGGAAGAGGCAAGGATACAGCATGGCATGGCACGGCAGACCGCCAGTGACCTGCCACTTGGTACCGTATCAGTCTAATGAGCTCTAAATGCTAAACTCTTCCATCATTTCAGGCCCTTTTCTGCACGCTGATTATGCTGACACACACATCCATATTAAGATGCTGTTTACCCCCCTGGTAGCTTCAAAGGCCAGGCTGATTAAGTTATTTTTAGCTACGAGAAGGAAAAATAATACTACTATATAAATCCTCCTCCCTGAAAACAATTAGGGAACCCTTCCTCACTGCTTGAAGCAGTCAGTCCTGCTTGCAGCTCTGCTGTGCCATCCTGCACAGGAGGGGGCCAGCGTGATGCTCAGCACCCATCCCAGCAACGGGCAGGCACCACCCAGCCTCCCTGTCCCATCGCGTCAGGCCTGCTCCTGCCATGGCTGAAGTCCAAGGGAGCCTCAATATTGGCCTGATCAGGATCAGGCCTGATGCAAATGAATTAGTCTGTTATTAGTATCAATTACTCACCGTTACTGGGGAGGACTGGGGAAGGGGCAGGATCTGATTGCTCATTCCAGGTCCTGGTGTTTCCTAATTACAAGTGATTACCTGGGCAGGATGGGGGATGCTGGCATGTGGGGCCCTGCTGGTGTGGATGCTGCATCCTCCCAGCACCCTCCTGTCAAGCTGGAGTGCAGGATGGGCAGGCAGCTGCCCATGGGCTTCCTGCCAGCTGGTGGGGGCCGGGGGGCTTGGTGACTGCCCCACTCCCTGGGGCTGGGCTGCTGGCGTGGCATGGAGCCCAACTAAGATGCTGCCTGTAATGGGTTGTGGCAGCACATACATCTCTGGCTGCCCTGCTCAGATGAATACCCTGGGCTCTGCGGGAGAAGGCTGTGGTTAATAGCGCCATTCATCAAGGGAGGGGAGGGCAGGCAAGTGGTGCTGGCAGCCCCATGAAGGCTGCAGGCAGGACTGTGACCCTGGTGGGCCCAGCACTGAGGGCTGTGTGCTGCACCGGACCCTGGCACAAGGGCAGGAGAGGACCCCAAGGGGGTGTTCTCAGCGGTGAGCTGCCACCTAGCACAACGGGTGCTGCTGCTCCTCCATGGCTGCGTGGGGAAGTGGGTGGCCAGGCTGGCTAGTGGACAGGGAGCTGTGCTAGCCAGGCTCAGTAGCCCCCATACACACCAGCAGCCCCTCCTCCCCAAAACAGCCCCCCACTCCCCCCTCGGCCAATAACCCGCATGGATGCCCCGGCAGAGACCAGTTAATAATTAATGTGGAGCAATCAAAGACAATTAACCATAGTAGCAGGGCCATTAATTCTCTGACAAGGAGAGGGGGCATCTCCTAGTGTGGGCAGTGGGCTAGGCAGGGGGTGACCCCCTGGGATACAAGGCTCCCTGGGCATGCAGTGGGGACTGGCACCTGCTTTCCTCTCCATGACTGTGTGTGTCAGGCTGGGCAGGCAGGCTGGGGCCGCAGCTCCCCCAGCCCCACGGGCAGCACCACACCGACGCTGCCAAGCTGGCACCTCTACCTGGGTGACAGGGACTCGATGCAGTCCCGCCTCACTCGGTGTGCAGCTAAATGGCTGCAGCTATCACGCAACCACAGCTCGGCGCTGCCTGCCTGCTTCTCTTGCCATCCTCCTGGCTCGCAGTTTCTGAGAGCCAGGATTTTCCCGTTCGGATGGGAATGCTGGCCAGGACTGAGCGCCAGTCGCCACGGCTGCAGGGGGGGCACAGGGTGAGGGGTGGTTCTCCACCTTCATCTGTACCCAAGGATTTATCTCTCCATCCCACTCTGCCTTCCTAGGAAAAGGGACGGGGAGCAGGAGCGGAGAGCTGCAGCTCAGGTGCCTCTGCCCGAATTATGTGTTTGCTAATGGCAACCATGTGTGAAATGAAAAGGGGAGGGAGCTGGCTGCTCCTAGCCAGGAAGGGCTGGCGACAGGACCCCCCTTCCCACCTGGCACCCCCTTACCAGGGCCGCCTGCGCACGTCGTAGAGGTCGATCTTATTGGGAGCTCTCCACGGGGTGGCTGCGGGGGGAAGGCAGGTGGTGAGCAAGGCAGGGCTGTCCTGGGGTGGGGGACAGGGGAATGGGACTTAGGGATGCCCAGGGGTGAGGAAGCAGCAGGCTCTGGCAGGGTGCTCACACCAATGGGCTTTGACACAGCACGGTTATGTGTGCCAGGTGGCCCCCAGGGCTGGCGCTGGGGGATGCTCGCCCCCATGCCCTTTTGGCCAGCCACCAGCCACCACCCCCCGCTGGCCCCTGCCACGCACCGGGGTAGTAGCGGGTGACGCCGGTGGCACTGCCGAACACCTGCCAGAGCAGGGAGGGATCCTCCTTGCGGTTCTCGATGAAGACATCCTCCAGCGCCTGCGTCCAGTTCAGCTCGTTGAGAATGACCGTGGCTGCAGGAGACAGAGCCGGGGTGGGTGGGTGGGCAGATGCGGGGGAGCAGCAGAGCTGGGGGTGTGGGGTGGAGGTGTGTGTGCTGGGGACCATGGTGTCCCCACAGCGATGGCAGGGCGGGAGAGGTGGTGTGTCCCCTCTGCCCCTTCCCATGGAGGAGCCCACAGGAACTTTGCAGATACTACTGCATCCCCCTGGTCCCTTGCTCCCACAGCCTCCACCATCAGCCTGCTGTCCCTTCTCCTCAGAGACCTGAGCCACCCGGCCATACTCCCCCAACCGCTCTCCATCCCCATCCCCTCGCTCTGGGGCAGGGAGAGCCACCACTGGGGACAGCTGCCTTGCCATCTCACCACCTTCCCAGCAAAACTCCCTGCTCCTCCCACCACCGTGCTGGCCCCATTCCCTGGGGACAGGCACCAGCTGGGAAACAAGGGGTTGTGCCCCGCAGGGCTGTGTGGAGCCTCCGGGCCCTGCTCTGCATTCCTGCTGGCCCCTGCACCTGATGCAAAAGCAATTAAGATGCCGGCAAACAGCAGTTTTAAATTATTCAGCTATTAAAGCAAAAGATAAGCTGCTGGCAGCCCCAGCCTGTGATTAATCAAGGGGGGAGCTGGTAGAGCGCGGGGGGGGGGGCGCCAGTATGGGGCAGTATGGCAGGTATGGGGCTGGCCAGCCGGCAGGGAAGATGCTTTGGGGACAGTGGCACCCCCCAGTCCTCACAGTGCCCTTTGGGGCACTTGGAACACTGTGGGTACCCCAAGCCCTGGGCCGGGGCCAGGGGAGCCCCACGGTGAGCCCTGGGGCTGTGGTGCTGAGGAGCCAGCTGTGCCATTGTGGATAGGAGTGGGCAGCTGGCAGCACTCATCCTGGGGGACCCTCAGTGCATTTTTGGGGTGCAAGAGCTCCTAGGAGCAGCCCTCCTCCTTAGCACTGGGCGGAGCAACCAGTGCAGTGCTGCAGGCGAGCTGGTGTACATTTGAGGAGTATATTTAGCTCTCCTAAGGCTTCCTCCCACACTTGTGTCTCCTCGAAACACTGTCATCACCTGTTCAAGCCTTTGCCACAGCCCTGAGCTGCTGGCGGGACATGGGCAGGTTCCACCCAGGGTGAATCCCGGTTCCCACCACCCCAGCACCACTGCAGAAGACTTCTTCCCTCAGGCAGCTATCCCTTAAAATCACGATTTACTCCATCCATATTTCCCCAGCCATTTCTCAGCACCGTGCCCGCACAGAGTGCTGTTATCTGGGCACTTAGGATGATTTCTTGTTTGGCTCTTTCACAGGACGTGGTTTTTCCTGGGAGAAGGGGTCGTGAGCAGGCTGCCAGGCTCCTGCCTGCCTGGAGCAGCCCTGGGCAATATTGACAGGTTCCCCTCCAGCCCCAGCAGCACCTGCACCCCCAGCCCCTTGGGGCCCATCAGCCACACCAGGCTTGTGCCAAATGCAGCTCCTATGCCCTCTGTGCACAAACACAGCTCATACACCACCTCTGAGCAGAAGCACAGCCCCTATAGCATCCCTGAGCATGAGTGTAGCCCCCATATCATCCCCGTGAACAAATACAGCCTCTATACCATCCCTGTAAGCAAACACAGCCCCTATACGATCCCTGTGCATGAAAGCTGCCCCTACACTTTCCCTGTGAACATACAGAGCTCCTATACCACCCCTGCACATGAACACAGCCCCTATTACCATCCCTGCTCATCTGTACAGCCCCTATATCATCCTTGCATGTGAATACAGCCCCTACACTATCCTTCTGCAGGAATGCAGCCTCTATAACTGCCCTGTGCACAAACAGCTCCCACCCTCTCCCTGTGCACAGAGTGATGGGCTATTGCTCATCAGATGGGAGGCTGTGTCCACAGTCAGGATGGCTTCTGTCCCCCTCAGTCCAGGCCAGACCTGCCAGCCCCTCCTGGTGACATTCCTGTTCCTGTCCCCGTCTCCTCCCTGTCCCCATCAGGGTGAGTCCAGCCCCGCCCTGCCAGCAAGCGATTGCAGATTTAATTAAAAATGGCACAGTAAATAAAACACATATAGGATGTAATTTGTGTGTGTAGCGAGGGGTGACGGTGGAGGGTGTCTCCATAGTGGTTTAATTAGCGTGCCAGGCAGCGATAGTGATAGCGCCTCTCCACTGCGCCCCCCCCCCCCCCCCCCCCCCGCCCCCGGACATGCTCCCCACCCATGGCTCTGCTAAGCTTGCTGGTGTCCCCTCAGGAGAGGGCACAGGGATGGCCCCATGTTCACACCTCAAACCTGCTCTCCAGAGTGCAGCAGCTAAGCACCCTGCCCTACACCGTGCCTTTTTGGAGCACCCTGGGGAAGCTGGACATGGTCTGATCCCTGTGCCTGCACAGCCCATCCCTGTGGCTGCAGCTCCCTTCCCCACTGGGATTGGGATTTGGAAGGGTGTTCCCCCACTGGGACCCCCCACTGCCCCATTCCCTCTCCAGCATCCCTCTCCGAGAGGCTGTGAGTCCCTGGAGCATGTTAATCTCCAATTTGCTCTTGTCCCACAGCCGAGCAGGGTGATTTATGTGGCCATGGCAGGGCATCAGCCGTGGCGTCAACTGGCAAGCAGGGGTGAGGAGTAATGAATATTTCATCCCACGCAGCCCACCCTGCTTGCATGATGTGCTTCATTAGCTGCCTGGCCTGCACTAGCTGGGTAATAAAACTAATTGCAAATTTCTAATCCACTGCTGCTGCCGTGGTGAAATCGTTGCACTGATGCAGCTGTGAGCACAGCCGTGCCGGTAACAAGCCCATGTACCAGGAAAATGCCGCTTGGGGCAGGGATGTGAGCTCGGACCCAGTCACCGCTGTGACCAGCTGGGAGCCCTCGGCAAGTGCCACTGAAACACTGGGGTGTGGGTACAGGGAGATGAGGGGTGCCCTCCAACAGCAGGGTCTGGGCACAGGATGCGGCCTGCGGGTGCTTGAGTATGATCTCCGGCTGGGAGTGGTCCCCAGCTCGGTGCAGAGCAGCCACTAGAGGGAAATGGAGACCGACTGTCACCACGTGCCAGAGCGAGGCCAGAGAGAGCTCTGGAAGCTCAGGGACTGTGTCATTTCCCAGCAGGGACTTAAAGCTGGTGTGGTGTGTCCTATCCCATCCACACATCCATCCCTCCCTGCCTGCTCCCAGGCTGGCCAGCCAACCCGGTCCCCCTTTCTGGAGCAGCCTGTGCCCTCTGGCAGTGGCAGGGGCACGGCCATGGGGCTGATACCCCCTGTGTGCTCTGGCACCGGGGTCTGCCCAGGGCAGCATCTCACTATCCTGCAGTCACCCTCTGTTGCCTTCCTGAAGGATTTCAGTTGCTTTTTCTCCCTTTTAATAACCTCAGCCTCAGGCAGCCCAAAGCCAGCGACGAAGCATGCCTGCTTCGCCCTCTCCCACTGCACAGCCCCTCTCGCTCCCTCCTATGAGTTTGGAGTTGCTGCTGCTGTAACTGTTCACGCACAGAGGGGCTCCATCCCTCTGCCTGGCTCCAGCGCCTGCTCTGAAGCTCCTCAAGTTCTGCTGAGCTCTTGTGCAGGGAGGGATCACAGATGGGTGGGCACAAGCTTTATCCTTTGCCATAATTACAATTTCTCCTTTCCTCTCTCCACCCCTTCCTAATAAGCCCTAACCTCTGATTTGCCTCCTTGGCCCATCCCATGCTCTTGAGTGTCCCTGGGGAGGAACACATTGTCACCTCTGTTCTGACACAGTGACTCTGCCTCTTCCCAGTGTCCACCCGGCTGGAAGCCAGCTTGCCCCAGCCCCCAGCCCCCAGCCCCAGCTGTGGCACCCCGGGGTGACAGTCCCTGGGGCTGTGGCACCCTGAGCAGGAGAGGTGGAGGCTGAGCCTGGCCAGGCAGCACAGAGCAGAGTGGAGCGGGTGAGGAGCAGCACTCACAGCCTTTGTAGATGTCCGTGGGGATCTGCACAGCAGCGTACGAATAGTTAACCTTGGTCTTGAAGTTGGGGTCATCCGTGAACTCCAGCTTCAAGGAGTTGGAGCTAGACTTCTCCCTCTCGAACTCTTCTCCTTCGGGATCATCCTAGAGAAGGAGCAGAGCACATGGGGTCACCCGGGGTGCCAGCCTTGGACACATGCTGGGAACACCACCACCCAAAGCCCATCACCAAATGTCCCCCCTGCAAAGACCAGCCATGCTGGCTCTCATGACAGATTTGGCCCGCAGCCCATGCCAGTGCTGGTGGCACACAGGAGCGGCTGCTGGGAGCAGGTGGGCACAAAGGTGGGTGCCGGTTAGCCTTGCCTCTCCGACTTTGGTAGCATGACAGGTATTAAGTCAGACAAAAAAAACAAACCAAACCAAAACAAAACAAAAAAGCCTTGAAAATCAATTAGCAGCAAAAGGCAACTATCAAAGAACAAATTAAAACGGAGTGCAGCTTAGTGCTCTGTCAATAAGCAATGCAAACAATATTTAATTATGGTGAAGAGACGGCGAATTCCCCACTGCTGGTGCTCAAATGTCCTCCTTCGCCTTCCCAGCCCTCCTCAACCTTCTCAGGGCCCTGCAGCCAGCATGGCACTGCGGGTGAAACCCCTCCAGAAAGGCAGGGCAGGGCTGTGCTGGTGCAGGCAGAACGGCTGGGTGGCTACAGGGGGGGACAGGGGCAGAGCTGAGCTGCAGGGCCATGCAGGGAAGAGGGAGAAAGGGGGTGGCCTTGCTACAGAGCTGGGGAAATCACCTCCGCCATCCTGCTGGGAGCAAAGAAATCCAGGAGAAGGTGCTGAATCAGAGCTGCTGTATCCCAGCCCACAAGCCCAGTGGCTGGGGAAGGCTGTGTGCAGCCGGATGGGAGATGCTCAGGATGGGGAGGAGGTAGGGGAGGATGCTGCAGCACCTGCCCTTCCATACCTTCAGAGCTACATCCCCGCTGCAGTTGGGCAGAGCTGCAGAGCTACCTGCTCTGTCTGTGGGCAGGGACAGGCAACACAGGGGCAGAGACATGCCAAGCCCAAGCTGGGGTACAGGATGGCTCCAGCCACCTTCCCCTGGCCCTGGCTGCAGGAGCAAAAGGGGCAGGGGTGGGCGCAGCAGCACAGGAGTGGATTCTGCTGCCTGGCAAGGGAATGAATTCCCCTCGCGAAGCAGCTCAGTGCCAACTCCCCCCCTTGTGCCTCCTTCCCGAGCGAAGTGCCTATCTCGGTGCCCGTGTAAGGCCATCTGATTGCGGTAGCAGAGATCAGCCCCGCAGAAACGACAGCAGACGTGACTGGAAGCGCAAGCAGCTCCAGGGAGAGCTTGTGTGGTACTGTGCCAGGGATGGCTGCCCCACGCTGTCCTGCAGCAAAGCACCCCAGCACCAGTGGGGACAAGGGGTAGGGGACTGTCCCATCCCACTGTCCTGGTGGCCCAGCGTGAGCAGCTCTCCCACTGGCCAGGCTCCTCTCAACAAAACCCAGGGGACAAAAGGTCTGAATTTCTCATGGGAAAAGCCATATATTTAAAGGAAAATTATGTGTTTGGGAAATAAACTACGAAGGTCATTTAACACCCATCCTGGCCTCCTCCCTGTTTCCCTGTTGCAGATGATGCAGAGAGATGCCACCTCCCCTGTGCCAGCTCTGGCCGGCCACTGAGGCAGTGACATTCCCCTGACATTGCGAAGAGTGGCCAAACCATTCGCCACAGTTCGGGAGAATAACAGGATTCATATGCAAGGTTTGGGCTTTAATTCCAGCTGGTGGATTGCAAGTGTAACCACGTCACCAAGCTGATCCTGCCACAGGGGCTCCAGCCACCCAGAAAGATGCTGAACTCAATTACAGCTGCAATAGCTGAGTGGGAGGTGGGCAGAGACTGTCCCCACCTCCCCTGAGCCATGTCACCACGATCAAAATCCAGATTATGCTCTCAATTTCACGTAAATCTGGAGAAAAGGCACAAACTGACTACTGCCCCCCCTGCAAAGCCGTGATGCTGCAGCAGAGCTGGCACCCTGGCTGTATGCTGGGCCATGGGCTAGCTGGAGAGCAGCCCCAGCCCCGAGCCTGCCGTCAATTTGGGGCTCAAGTCTCTGGGGGAAAGCACCACACAGTTTGCCCCTGCCAGCTTCACCAAGCACCAGACAGTGATTTAGAGATGCCTGCTGAAAACAGGCTTTAGATGGGATAAAACCGTGGCCCTGAGGGTACCTGCAGCACCAAAACCTCTGCTTTGACACTAAAACCTTTTTTTTTTCTTAGTCCAGCAAAGTCCTGATGACACCTCCCCATCCCTCCGCACCTCAAATTGGCAGGGCATCCTCCCAGAGTCCAGCCCATCCACTGCCCCTGCCACCCCCAGCAGCCAGGAAAATCCAACCCTCCCTATTTCCCCCAGGCTGCATGGTTATTCTCCACTTTACTGGAGCTGGAACTACTATGTATATAATTACCACTCTTCTGTTTATCATTATTCTGTTATATCACCCACTTCTTAGGGGCTAATTTGTATTCTGCCAGGTTCGGCGCTGTCTGGCTGCTCTCATTCATGTAGCTGTAAAGAAGCATATGTATAGATCTCGGAGACAAATATACAGCTATATATACGTAGGACACTTCATGCATCACTGACACCTATACAGCAAAGAGACCCGTGGAAAGAGCTGATGTTATTCAAGCTGCGTTTATCCTTTATCTATAAATCTCCTGACCTCAACCAAGTTATTCCTGTTTAAGCCAGGTTGATTTGGGCACCTGAAATGGTGTCATTTCCACCCAGGTGAAGGCAGTCAAAGCTGTTACCAGCCCAGGCAGGGATGGGAGCATCTCAGTGCTAGGCTGCGGCTACAAAGAGCCACCTTGGGAAGGCTGGAGGAAGAAATTCTGCATTAAATTTATATTAGAGTAAAGGAGAAGATGATTCAAGTTCTCCTGGATTTACACCGGTTAAACCATGAGCATCTCGGCAGGCCCCCAGGCAGATTTTGCAGCATTTCTCGTCATTACATTTCAAAAGAACTTGGAAACTTCTATTTATCTGTTACAATATGTACAACATAACACAAATAGATGCTACAGTTTGAATATATTATTTGCTACACACCATTAGAAATTGACTCCATGGCAATATATCAATATTATACGTATTTATTGCTTCAGCAAGAAGTTACCAGGCGCCGAGAGATTTTGCCATCCCCAGTGCTTTAGCAGCTGGGCTGCCAGTCACAATATTCTCTCTCGAGTCTCCCAAAATATCGGACAGGGTGTAAAACCCAAAAATGCCCCAACACCCAATGAGCACCAGTAGCACCACACAACAGATTCATCGGAGGCTGCCATGCTCACAGCAAGTACCTGCCTTCCATCACATCCAGGCTAGTGCTGGCTGAGGAGAGCCAGCCAGCCCACGGGCACAAGGACTATCAGGGGGGTCCCGCCAGTGGTGGGGTTTGGAGCTGCAGATGGAGCTGGGGATGTGACCTGGTGCAGCAGCGATGCCTCGGCCAGGCAGCTCCTGCGGATGCAGACAGCCCCGTTCATTGCTCATCTCCATGGGAACGAGCCATCACAGCTAATGATGACGGCTCCAATGGCAGCACCGATGAAAAATGCAGGGCTGGTCTGGCTAGTGGTGCAGGCAGCTGCTCTGGGATGCTGGCTGGGGTGTTGCAGCTCCAAAGAAGCCCTCCCTTGTGCTGCTCCTCCCGCTACCACCAGCACCAGCAACACCCCGACACCAACCCTGCATCCCTCGTCCCATCTCACACACATCTGAGCGGGATGTATCTTTCCGAGATCCCAACACAGCCTTTTAAATTTTCCAGGGGCACCCATCTGTGCTAAGTCCAGAAAAACCAGCAAAATACTCCTATCAACACATCATGATTACTGCTAATAATGCATACAAATATAATGCCCCAGCACATGGCTGAGAAACTCCAGGCCCATGCAAAAGGGCCTTTCTTCTTAAATCTCTCAGCTTTTCCTGAAATGCGGTAATTTAATGCCAGGGAGGGAGATGGCGTGTTCTCCAGCCACATTCCTGCTTTTATAGCAGCCCAGGTTATAAATAACAATCAGCCTCTCCCGCCAGCCTGTCCCCCTATCCCCCTTCGCTTTTTTTAATCTTTGCCAAAGGTACTGTTTAGAGATCTTTCTAGACCATTTATTTTTAAATTACCAGCCAGAGGAGAGAAGAAGGGAAAAAAAAAAAAAAAGAAAAAAGGCAAAAGAAAGAAACTTCTACGGCTGATAGCTTATCAGGAGGAAATCCAAATGTCACATTAGTTGAGAAAGTTGGAAGATTAAATTTTCCAACACCCTTTATCTGCTGCTGACATTTAGGGGCTTTTTTTTAACTCCTCCCTCTCCTCGCTGCATCTACCGGGCAAGGTGAGCAGCGAGCGGGCGGCCAGGACCGACACCGTGCTGCCCCCTGCCCCGGAGGGTGCTAAGGCTGTCACAGAGCCGCCTGCCAGCAGCACCTCCACTCTCACCCCTTCTCAGGGACCTCCAGCAGTGGGTGGGTGCCCGAGTGCTGACCTTGGGATGAGGATACCTTCATGGAGCTGTGCTGCTTTCCACTGGAGAATGGTATGTCCCAAGGGATTTTGGCTTCAGCTGTGACTTAAGCATCATCCCCTGCCATCAATGCAATACTAAGATGGAAAATCACTTTATTTCTGTGTTGTTCTGCTTGTGATACCCAACCAGTAGCATCTGCTAGTTTGAATACTTCTCCCTGGATAAACCCCACAGCCCTTGCTAGCAGAGAAAGGTGAAAGCTCCATTTCTGCCAACATTTTGAGAGCCTCGGGGACCTGCAGGAAAAAATTTCTGATGTTCCCATTTGTTAAAAAACACTTGGAAATCCAAAATCTGTTTAGGAAGATAGCGGAGCTGAGGTGCAAGCAAAATGAATAGGAAGCTCATTTCTTTCGCACTGTAGTTAAAGCTGATGTAAGCCTTGTGAATAAGCCCAGTTATGTTGAATAGGCATTGTCCGTCAGAACTAACTCAATTTCAGCTAGATCCTGCTCAATTTAAATATAAAAATTGAAGCTAAATAAAGAAAAGATGGAAAGAGCACTATTTAGTTCCATTTAGACCTTCTGGTATCATCTCTCTCCTTTTTTATTTCAGTATCACCTTCTTTTATCTCCATTATTTTTGCTGGAATTAAATTTGCTCGGATTTCACAAGCAAGCAGCAACAGCATCAATAGGGATGTGCCCTCCCTGCCAAATCCACAAGGCTCTGCAACAGGACACTCCCAATTTTGCTTGATATTTCACCAGAGGAGGACTGAAGTCAGTGTGGCTGATGACAGATTTGCAGGGCTGTTCCTCCCCGATGACACACCACCTCCCCTGGGGAAGGACCAGGGAGCTGGGCGCTGAGCCCCACAGTCCCCAGGGACACTGTGCCACGCTGTGGTGCATGGTTCCTCCCTGGTGCCCCATACACCAGGAGGGCTCAGCAGGCACAGCTCTGAGGTCGAGATGCCTCCCATGTCATAATCCCACCTAACGTGACCAGGATGCTCTCTTCACTTGCAGAAATGGCTAATCCCAAAGCTAACAGCTAGAGCTGCCAGCTCAGGTCACCGCTGCCGACACTGGCTGGGTGTGGGCAGCCAGGACCAGTCGGGGTTACACCAGGCATGGGGACTTCCAGCTCTTCTGTCCCCTGCTCCGTGGCAAAAGCCTTGCCCAGCCTTATGGGTGCATGCATCCTGCTGCTCAGCCCTCCAGGCAGGGAGCTACCCTGCTCCCCAGGCTGCCTCCTCCTGCGTCAACTGCCAGCCAGTTTTTCCTCCACTTCTATCCAAGATCCGCTTTAATGCATTTTAAGCCCATTAGCTCTGTCCTCTCCAGAGCAGCCATGGAGAGCAGGATCCTCCCTGCTTTGGCAGCTCCCCCTGGGCTGGGGAGGGACAGGAGATATCCATGGCTTCAAATGAGCAGGGAGACCTGCTTGGGAGAGCAAGTGCCCTCCCCTTCAGCCACAGCATCTGCCCGACCTCTCCATCCTATCTCCCAGACTCTCCCTGACTTGCTTTCCCTGCCAAGGAGCCCTCCTGCTGTCACCACCTGGGGACAATGGCACGGGCAGTTTGTCAATAGCTCTGCTTTGAAGGCATCCATCCTCCATTCCAGCCTGCCCCTCTTCCGCTCTGGCCACCACCTCCAAGGCGGGGTGAGAGGAGAGCTGGAGCTCGGTGCAGGGCATGTCACCCAAGCTGGTGGGACCCCATCAAGCCCAGATCCTCCCCTCCCTTCTGCATGGGGCCTTCTGAAGGCTCGTGGGGTCACCCAAGTATTATTTCGAGACAAGGCCATGTGGTTTGCAGGTGGTTTGCTGCCAATGCCATGTGCTGCCACTCCTCCCCTCCCACTGTAGCACTGACCCCGGATGGCACATCTGCTGCTGGCTCTGCCTTGGGGCAAGGACCAGTCCCGGAGCACTGGCACTGGCTGGGGCTGCCCCCAAGCCCCCACCCTGCTCTGCTTGGGGCTCCCAGCCAGCTCCAAGGACACAGTGGCACAGCTGCTCCCCTGCGGCCCCACACCAAGAGCATCACTGACCTGGTGAGCCCCTGTTTTGGAAGGATCCCACAGCACGGCACAACATAGGAGCCAGGTGACCCATCACCTGCCAGCACAGCGGGGTGTTGTGGGGCAGCAGCCACTGCCGGCGGAGCATCCTGTGCCCGTGGTGTGGCACCTGAGTGCCACCACCATTGCTGTGTGGAACAGCCGGCAAATGCCAGCTCCCCTGAGAGAGCTGGGAGAGCGGAGCTGTCGGGTCTGTACTTAAAGCACTGATTGCCAGAAATCACAGGACGGCTGTGCCAGGAGGGGGGCAGAGAATTAAATTCAGTCTCTAATTAAAGGTTTGCTCTTCATTTGAATTTCAATGCCAGCTTTAATTTTAGAAACTTTTGCAGGCGGTGGAGCAACATGCCCACCTGCCTGCTGCTGGCCCTGGTGCTGGCCAACATGCCACCATGGCTTGGCTTGGGGGGCATGGCTGTGCACTGGGCGTTTGCTGCCCACCGCAGACAGAGTCTTGTTATGCCGGCTGTAACAAATGCTGTGCTATGCCCTGCTGGTACAGTGCTGGGACTGCCCCACCAAGGGACTCAGCGCCAGGCTGGGGTGTTCAGCGTGCCAGTGTTGCAGCAGGGATAGTACTCACGTATTCGGTGTCGGCCTTGGAGTCGTAGTACTCGATGTCTTCCTCCTGTAGAGAAGAGGGAGAGCGGAGTTAGTGCTTAGCAGGGATAGGGACAGCAGAGGGGTCTCCCCTGTTACTCATCCCCTCAGCACGTCCAACATGCTGCTGGCAGCCACATCACTAGGAACTGAACTCTGCCCCCCCCATGCAGCCCTTGGGACATGGTTGGGACCCCACATCCCCCTTGTCCACTGTTCAAGGACCAGCCACCGTCTGCCACATTTCCCTCTACTCGTGGCTGCTGCTGAGCTGCTGCAGTGCGGGGCAATGCACAGCCTCTGCCACAGCCAAACAGCCCTGCAGCAGTGCCACTGGCCTTACCGCAGCCTCTGCACTGCCACCGGGCTGAGGTTGCATTGTGTCACTGCACCCGGGATGCTCTGGTCCTCCTGCAAACCTCGGGAGCGGCAGGAGAGCCAGGCATGGGCAGTGTGGCAGGCAGCGCCCCTGAAGCCGGCAAAGCTCCACTCCCCTCCCCACGCAGCAGGAATAGGGAGAAGAGCGTCCTCGCTCCCATGGAGAAATGCACGTCATTAATTTGGGGTATTTAGAGCCTATTAAGGCAAAAAGGTCCACTCAGATTCTTCTTTCCTGCATGTCAGGACACGAGGCAGCTGATAAAATTCCTAAAGAGGCAATCTGGACAGCAGCAATGCTGTCACAACAGCGTTTTGTGTGCCATCAGAAAGGGTAATTAAAGGGCACTGGGAGACGCTTCCCTGCGTGCCGGGATGCGAGCACGATGCAGGCGCACGAGCAGCCATCGCCGCACTAACATGTCTGCCACTCAACCAGCTGTCAGCAGCTGTGCAGGCAGCGCCCTGGGATGGTTACTGCTGTTATTAGTTAGCGAGGAAAGTGATCTGGACCCAGAACAGAAATGCAGCCAAAACCTTAACCAAAACACAGTGTCCCTGTCCTCCTGACTCCAACTCTGGTGCTGCCTCTGCAGCACCCAGCCTGGCTGCGGGCTGGTGACAGGGCCGGCGGTACCGTGACACACAGACCAACCTGGCTGGGGGCTTGTGCCCTGGAAAGGGAATGGCAGGTTCGAACAGATTACTAGGAGCTGGCACCACCCACTCTGCTGTCCTGGCCCCACTGGGAGCTGGCAGTCACTAACCCCTCACTGGCATTATCCTCCAGCCACAGACCCGCTCCCTAGAGTGGCTTGCTGCTGCTTCTCCAGGCTGTTATGACACAAGCCCACCAAGAGGTGGGAAAGCCCCTGCAGTGGGGATGCTTCGAAGGTAGGGGCACCGGTAGCAGGGGGATCCCAGCAGCCTGCGCAGCCGATGTTCCCCCAGGATGGTGATGGCAAAGGGCAGTTTCAGCACCCTCCTGGGCAGAGGGGATGGTCCCTCCTGCAGGCTCTGCAACTCTAATCATGGTGGTAAGTCAGCACCGAGAGGGGAAATTGAAAAAAATAATAAATAAAATTGACACAGCATCTTCCAATTTCTGCTATTAAAAAGCCTAGTCATTAAGGGAATGTACTTATTAATTATCTCTGATTTGTTGTGAAATGCTGAGGGGTTTAAAACAACAAGAAAAGGGGAAAAAAGATTAATTTCTCTTTAGGTGCCCTCCCTGTGCTGCTCCCGGCTCCATGCACACCCCTGCCCCTTGCCGGCACTGCTGTCTCCCCAGGTCTGTGGCCATCTGCACTTCCTAATTAAAGGAACCCCTGGGAGACCCGTAACACAAATGAGCTAATTTCATGTTTAATGATCTTTAATCAGAAGTGAGTGTGACTAATAACAGCCATCCAGAAGGTGCTTTGTTATTCATTTTGTCTTCCATCGGCTTCCCCAAAAAGCTCAAATCCCCTCCATCCCCTCCATCAGGCAGTGGCCCTGCTCCCGCAGTGGGTGAGAAGGCAGGAGGAGGTAATGCATGGGGAGGAGAGCTGGTCCCCTGGTCCTACTTTTACTCACACCAGCGCTCCCATGGCATGACACAGAACTGGAAGCAGACACCCTGGAAGGACATCTCTCCCACTAGTTTCCTTAGGGATCACAGAGCCCTTGCCATGCACTTTTTCGTAGAATCATTTAAGTTGGAAAAGACCTTCAAGATCATCAAGTGCAACCATTAACCCAGCAGTGCCAAGTCTGCTGCTAAACCTAAGCACCAAGCCCTGACAACCCCAGCAGAGGCTGGTGGAGCTGGTGAATTTATTCCAGAAAGGAGAGACAGAGCCATTGGAGACAGTCTAGAGATGCCAGGGGTCTCTCAGGAGATGACATGGGGTCCTACAATTTTCTCTCCCTAGTATTTGTTTTTTAAACACACTCGCCTTCTTCATGTAAACCTCTCTGTCTCCTCCTCCTCTGGTCCATGTTAAACCCAGCACCCAGTCTGTGTAAATAGCACCGGTATTTCTAGAGCCTTTCAGAATAAACAGTAATAAAGAAAACAAGCGGTGAAGATGTCAAGGGATTTCAGGGCAAAACATTGCCCCTACCTCTTGCAAACGAGCCTGCCGAAAGCACTCACCTGTTTGCACTGGAGGGGAGGCTGATGCTGAGTAGCTGCTCCTTGATGATGTGTTAACCACTGCCAATTTTCTTGCATCATAATTGCCAAACGGCATCTGTGTAATGGCACTGCAAGCACTGTGTCACTAGCTGGTGAGCATGGGGTTATTTCAGCCTCCTAAACCCTCACTGCAAGGCAGGGGGAAAACAACCTTGGGAGTTAAGTGCAAAGGCAGAGTAATCTGCAAATGCCGCTGAAGCTATTGCCCAGGTTTCTCTGGCAAAGCCACTGAGCAACCATTGTGCCTGTACCAAATCCTTGTGGTTTGGGTTCACTGGGCAGCCCCCAGCCAAGGGCTTGGCCCAGAGCTTTCAGATGGGGCTCCAGGGATGCTGGGTGCCAGAGCCTCCCCAGGGACCCTAGGTCCTGCCTGTCCCCTTGAACCCTCCCTCATAGCCCAGGGCTCCCCTCCTTTGCTGATTTTACACCAAAATGCTGAGCAAAAGCTAATTAACGAAATCAGGCTGTGAACTTCTGCAAAGCTGCAAGCTGGAGCCTTGCCAGCAGCTCAAGGGAGGACCCTGCTTTGGCACCAGTGCTCCCTGGTCACGTGCTGGCGGACCAGGGTTGAGCCAAAGCCCATGACAAGGAGGGGCATGGCAGGGGTCTCAGGTAGGTGGTGAGGCGCACTCCCCCCCCCCCCCCCCCCCCAGCCTTCTCCAAAAGCACTCAAATATGTCTTTTTTTGCCTAAAACAATTACAGTGACTAAAAATACTGCTAGAAAGGTCAGTGCTCTGCTCTCTCACTGAAGATCATCAATATCAGGACAGGGGGGTGCTGGCCCAAACCCCCAGGTCAGCAGTCTAACAAGGTGGCAATCAAACCACATCATGCACACAGCTGCCACTGCCCTGAAAAGGCCTGGGAAGGAGCTGCTGGTGGCACCTCAGCCCCTGGCTCCAGCCTGTCCAGCTGGAGCACACTGCCAGCAGGGACACAGCAGAGGTGACACGGCTCACTCTCCCCCTGTATAGCTTTTCTGTAAGATCATCTGAGCTGGCTAATCCTTCTCCTGCAGATGTGTTGTCCTTGGAAGGATTGCCTGCCGTCATCTTGTAAGGGTCACCCTGCCGACTGCATGCCCTGGGGATGCTGCGGCTCCTGGGAGTGATTTTGCAGGTAGCTCCTGCTCCACTGCATTTATTTTGGTTCATCTCAGCCCTCCGGCTGCAGGTTTCATTTCTTCAAGTGGCACAGGTGATCCCTGCGGCCAGGAAATCTCTTTCAAGATTTACTTTGCTTTGGAAGAGCCAAATCTTGCAGCAGTTTACCTTCCAGACAATTAGGAGGAACTTGGAGGGCGGCAGGAAAAGACAAGATGGATCCTAAGCTGGCACCTGCCTGTTTCCCAGCCACTGGATGGGGTCTGTGGCACAGTCAGCATCCCAGCCCATGGCATTCTGATGTAGGGACAAGGCAGGTGACGGGGATCTGTGCCTGCTCAGACCCATGGGCAGCTCAGCAGTTTGGGAGAGTAAGCAGGAGCCAGCATGCCCCCACAGCACTGGTTGCTGTGCTCATAAACCCGTCTTTCCTTTGCCATCAGCACTTACAAAGGGCAGTTAATATTTAGGGAGTTCTTCGTGTCTCCAAACTATTAAGCACACAAAAATAGCAACAATTTTTGCTTATAGTTGCACCTTTCATATGGAAGATTGCCTGCAGTGTGTCACGCAGCTCCTGCAGCTCCTACTGCACCTGCAGCACCTGCAGCCTTGTGACTGCATTAAGGCTGGGTGGCAGTAGGTGGTGAGCAGGGGGACACAGAATGTTTCCACTGCAGCGTCACCCCCTGCCAAGCCCATCCATGTCGGGAAGAGTGATATGGGACCATCTGATGGCTGTGCCTGGGGACGGGTCTGTGCCAGCCAGTTTACCCTAGTTGGCAGCTGGGGCTGGAGGCCTCAGCCAGGTGAGTGCTCACCCCAGGGTCTCCCAGCCTTGGCACAAGCACAGCAGCCTTCTTGGCTGCGTAACAAGTCCAAGAAAATGTTTCTGCAACAGCTGCCACAGGGCAGTGTGAGGGCTATGGCCAGGAACAGGCTCCCAAAGGGACTGCATGAATCCCTGGGAGAAATTCCTACCTGCAACCACAGCCACGCCTCTGGGCATCATAAAAAAACCTCTGGCAGTGGCTAGTAGGGCTGAACCTTTTATTTCCACTGGGCTAGAGATAACTTTGTCCATATGCATCATGATGAATCCTTCCCTGGTCCCTGGGAAGAGGAAAATACTCATGGTTAGCCCCAGACACCGCAGGCTGCCGGGTGGACTCAGCCCAGCCCAGCGGGGACCATGCCCCTCCTGCAGCCCTTGCCAGGCGAGTCCCCTCGCATCCTACCCAGCAGCAGAGGCTGTACGCATTACCCAGGACAGGTGGAAACAGTCATCATAATCTGCCTTGGCAACTTTTTTTTTGAAAGCAATTTCCTCCCTCTGCTTCTCTGACAGAGCTGGGGAAATATTTAAGTGACCCGTCAACAGTTTTTTCATCTCCCTGAGAAGATGTTTTATCTGATCATGCCTCGCCAGCTATTCTTCTCTACATGGCGTCTCCTGTCCGCTCCTGCTCCTTTGAGGCTGTCTCAAACAAGATGCAACTGCCTCTCCCCTCTGCTGCACCCGGGTACTGCAGGGATGCCAACACACACACAGAGCTGGCGGGTGCTGAGGACACCCTGCTGGTGATGGGATGGGATGGGATGGGATGGGATGGGATGGGATGGGATGGGATGGGATGGGATGGGATGGCAGCACTGGCAGGAAAGCCGGCAGCCCTCACACCGAACCCTCGCACCCATGGAGCTGCCATGGGTGGCCTGGCTGTCTTGCAGAGCGGGGGGCGATGGGAACCCCCTTCAAGCCCCATCCTTAGCTCTAAGATGGAATGGCACTGACATGGGGATTTTTGTGAATGATTTTCTTGTTCTCCTTTTCGGCCAGAACAGCTCTACGGCAAGGTTGGTGCTTTAACACAGTAATTCTCCGAGCGTAATGAAAGCTGACATTATATCAAACACAATAAAGACTCTCAGTTGATGGAGATCATTCCTGAACACACAAACCCATTAAACTGAAAAAAAAAATAATATCAATTCTACACACTCACCAGCCAAAAGAAAATGTGATTTGTTATCTAAAAGGGGGTTATAAACACAGCTTCAACGCACTTTCTGTGCTGTAATGAAAACTGTGTTTGAAATGGCAAGACGACTGCAAATTAGAGTATTTGATTTTATTTTCTAACTTTTTAGGTAAACCTTCTACAAGGGCAAGTGCAAGGTTACAGCGACGATCTTTCTGTTCTTGGCTGATAAGTAGGATCTGTAATTAAAGGAGGAGAAAAATGAAAGGAGGATAAGGACCTGGCGTTTACCTTTCTAATGCCGCTTTGAACACAAAGCCTTGCCTGCATCGCTGTGGCAAACCCACAGGAACAGCCACCAGCACCCACGCATGGCATGGTGCGGCTGCCGCTCCCACTGCAGACACGTGCTGGGTGGACCGTGGCGGTGCCAGATGGAGCAGCCGGTTGGGATGCCCAGAGGGATGCTGCATCCTGGGCTGTACAGCTGTGGAGGGGCATCCAGCCATGCCGCCATGTCCCTCTGCTTTATCCCTCACCTTTCTTGGGTGTCTGGAAGTGCAATCTCTGTTATTCCTCCTGTCCTTCCCCATTTGGCAAACCGCAATCCCGTTTTCCCTGGAGTTTCATTTCTAATGGAGCTTGAAATTATCTGGGCTTTGTTATTTGCTTGTGTGCTTGCAGGCGGGGGTTATGGATGGAGGCAGCAGCGTGGGGCTTCCGGGCACCCGTGCTCCCTCTGCCACTTCCACGCATGCCCCCGCACCCCAAAACCACCCATGTTGTGCCCAGCAGTTAAACTCTGTCCCCAGCAGCTCTTATATCACAGCTCATTGTATAGCTATTTTTCTTTTCCAAGGAGAAAGGGCCTCTTAGGCTCTGACCCTTCAAATGGCACTTTCCAGAACCCAAAAGATGAGAGGTGGGAGGCAGGAGGGCATCAGGCAGAGGAAGAGGGGAGCTTCCCACTGTAGTGACAGAAAATGCAGTGAGGAAGAAGAACTGGGAGAAAAACAACAGTAATAAACATTTTATGAAGCAGAAAATGGCTTATAAAGAAGTCAACTTTTAAAGGCAATTTATATAATCCTGGCAAGCACACATAAATGCGGGGATGGATCTCTGCAGCGTCAGAGTTTCCCTTAAAGGGACAAATAGCTCTGGCAGCTCCGGCAGACTGACACGCAGTGATGACAATGCCCTGGGATGCATTTTGCGACTGGCAGCGCAGACCTGCGCCTTCAACATTGTCCCCTGGGTCAGCACAACCCCTGCTCCCACATGCTGTGGGGGTGCAGGACACCTGAGACCCTGCTGATTGTGCTGGGATGGGACTGAAGGTCTGGAAAGGAACCTAAGGCACTGGAAAAACCTGGAGGAAATGGAGCGTGTGGGTGGAGAGGAGCTGGGACAACACGAAGCTGGCTGGGATGCCCAATGGGCAGCATGGCAGCTTGTCAGCGAGGATGGATACAAAGGATGGCAGCAAAAAACTCAACATGACCTTCCAGCATTTTTGTAGGTACATTTTGCAGATCTCTTGC
The DNA here is from genome assembly GCF_023634155.1 of Falco peregrinus. Taxonomy (NCBI): domain Eukaryota; kingdom Metazoa; phylum Chordata; class Aves; order Falconiformes; family Falconidae; genus Falco; species Falco peregrinus. The sequence continues at coordinate 115,429,767 of NC_073725.1, read as the reverse complement.
CTGAGCAGGGTGGCAAACAAAGGATGGAAACCTAGCAAACAGCACTGTGGTGGGGGTTGCAGCCCTGATACTCCATCTGCTGCTGGGGATGGTCTGCACAGGGAACAGGGTTGGGGACATCCAGAACAGGGGGACAGCCCTGATGTGCCCTGCGGCTCTGCACAAAGTGGAGCCAGCCTGTCCTGGTGGACCCCCTGCAGAGCCCTGGATGCAAGCCCAGAGGCCAGAAGCTTCTCAGTGGGAAAAATGGTTGGCCAGGCCGCTGCAAACTGGGAGCTTTTTGGGGTCCCTTATCATACCAGTGCCAGTGGCTGCAGAGTCCTATGGTGGGAGTCTGCCCTGTAGCAACGAGACCCAGCTTTTGCCTTTCTGGGGCTTTGCCAGGCTTTACCAGTGGGTGAATGTGCATCCCTGAGAGACCCTTGCTATGCAGGAGAGGAATGGCATAGCCTCTCCCTCCTCTAAATCACCAGGGTGGTACAATGACCCCACACTGCAGCCTGCCCCGCCAAGCCCCATCCCTGCCCACCATGCCACCCCGAGCTGCCATCCAGCCCTGGGGTGAAACGAGCTGGAGGGACAACATGACGGGTCCCCCAGGTGCCACTGCATGGGTGCCCTTGGGGCCAAGATTGCTTTTGGCCAAGGAAGCACTCCACTGTCCAGGGGAGTTCTGGGGACATGTGGGGATACAGCTCCTGCTTGACATGGCCAGGGTGAGGAAAAGGGGCAGGGATGGGGCAGGGCAGCATGGGGCAGGGGGGAGTGTTTTGGCAATGGAGGCGCTCTGCAAAGCCCCCTGAGGTGGGAGGTCGAACTCAGCCCCTTCAGAAAGGCCACCATGGCTGGTGCATGGCATAACACCAAAAAAAAAGTGAGAAAAACTAAACTTTCCTTGTAGAGATGGGTCATGAGTTACTGCTGGCAGCAGCCTCTCAGCTGCTCAGGTTCCTGCTCCTATTTCATTTTCCCCCGGACTTCCATAGCAACCCATCTGCAGTGAGGTTTAATGGGGCTGCCATTAGCACTAATGCAGCGCAAACACTCAGCATCTGCTGGTGCGTCTTTGGATGGAAACACGAAAATAACCGCACTTGCCGCAATCTGTCATCGACTCTGGAGCGAGGTTAGGACGCGACACGCTGGGAGAGGAGGGGAGAGCTGCGGCCAGAAGGAACAAGCTGCTCCGTGGGAAAGGACCGGAGGAGGAGCTGGGGATGCTGCGCTGCTGCCTCCCCTGCCTGCTGCCCATGCCAGCACCGGCAACAAGGCAGGGGTGGCAGCAGAGCCACTGTCACCAGGGCTGGCACGCAGGTCAGACCATGCCCTGCCATTTCATGGATGAAGGATGGCAAAAGGAGGAGGTTTAACCCCAGCAGTGAGAGCCGTTTGCGCAGCCCCTCTGCCCCTCCACTCTGCCCGGGAACCAGGGCTGGTGCAGGCAGGGTCTGGCAGGGCTGCTGCCAGGGGGGCAGATGCCCAGTGCCCAGGTGCTGTGCGCAGCGCGCCAGGCCAGTCCATCAAGTGTCCCAGCCGGGTCTGGGCTGTCCTGATAAAGCTGAAGTGAGCTCTGCGGTGACGCATCACTGCACATTGTTTCTGGGTGACTCGGTCCTAATTACCTTGATGAAGTGGTTACAAACAGTGCTATTAAAAATATTTTTTCTGTGAAAGTGTATTTCTGAAAGGTTTGTGCTGCGAATGGCAAAACGATCCAAGAGCTCTGCAGCGCTCCAGCCTTTCCCAGCCCATTTTGTATCCTGACTGTTATCCCCCCTGCAGTGGCAGGCATCCGGGTCTAGATGGAGGGGGAGCTCTTTGGGGCTGCCAGGGGCCTGCAGCAGGAGCCCCTGCAGTGCAGCAGCTGCCCGTCCCTGTGGCCCAGGGGATGAGTAGAAGCACTGAGGACTGCTGCAAAATGCAGGGACTTTGCTCCAGCTCTGCCTGCTCTGCCTGTGCCCCAGTCACAGGGCATCCACCCCTGGGTGCTAGCCCAGTGGGGAGCGCACAGGGCCACCATGATGCCCCTGGGGTGCCCATGGCCAAGCTTTGGGCGCTACTCAGGGATGAGTTGCCCTGGGGCTCCTGACTCCAGAGGACACACAGGATCAGGCCAGCATTAGGGGCATAGGTGAGAGCCTGTGGGAGATGCCCACAGCTCCCCCAGTGCTGCTCCAGCCTCCCCCAGAAGCCCTGAGCCTGCAGTTGAGGTGCTGGTGAGGCACCAGTGTTGGCATCAGCTAGTGCCTGCACCAGACCTGGTTATCCTCTTAACCTCCCCTCCACCACCCTCCTGGAAAGAGGTCACAGTAATTCAGCAGTGCTTTCATGCAGAAAGGTCCTGGTGGCCACTGGTGCCAATGACAACAGCGGGGACACCTCACCTCTCCTTAGCGAGGCTGCTTCTGCTAACAATGGGAAAAACCCCTGCAAGCTCAACCTTCCTAGGTGCCTATGGGACACACCTCCTGGGGGATAAGGATCAGCCACGAGCATCCACCCCACCTGGCCATGTGGCAAATGAAAGCCAAGCAGGTTGACAACTTGCCTCTTCTCTTCTGCTCCTTCTGCCTCTTCCTCCCCACACCAAACCCTGGTGACCTATGGCAGGAGGGTCTGTCTAAGAGGGATGTGGCTCCAGGTGTTCACCTCCTTGAGCAGACTGTGGTGGCAGAGAAATTCCCCCCTCCCCACACCCAGCAAGGGCTGGTGGTGGGGCTGTCCTGGACTGGTCCCTCAGCAGCTGTAGGGGGCTCCCCGGGGCTGGGCAGGATCTGGCCCAACCCAGAGGAAGGGGCTGGGTGGCTCAGGAGTATTTTTTGTTGTAGACTCCGTTTGCACTGGAAGAAAAACAATCTTTCCTTCCTTTTGTATTATTATTATAATTTGAGAGCATTTCCAGACAGAATCCTTCAGGTTCCTGCTGAGCGCTATCACCGCCAGAATTACAAAGTCAAATGCAATCATTAAACCTGCGTCTTGCCTCTCCTGGCCCAGATTGCTCCCTTCCCCAGGAACAGTCCCCACTGCAACTGTCGGCAGACGAGTCGCTGCTGCCGTCACCCCACACAAGACCCGGCTTGGCACCAAACCCACTGGCTGCCGGAGACAGTGTGGGGATGAGTCTCCCCATCCCCCAAACCCTCAGCACTGAGTTATCAGCTTGACCTTGACCTCCTGCTGCCTTCTTACAGCATGTGCAGGCAGAGGTGAGGCTGGAAATGAGGTTGAAATCACTCCCTTTGCTCTTGTTAGTGCTGGCAGACGGCAGTGCTGGGGCCACCCGCATGCCGAGCAGCATGGCACGGCCAGCGGTACCTCGCAGGGCAGCTGAGAATGTGGGGACGGAAGAGGGATGGGAGCAGGGATGGGATGAAGAGCTGATTCCTGTGCCAGGAGTCATCCCTGAAGCTGGTGCCTCCACGGAGCTCAACATCCAGGAGGGAAGTGGGAGGGAGCCGCTGGGGCAAGGAGCCTTACCCGGATGTTGTCCTGCCAGTGGTGAGCCTTCTGGAACTTCTCCGCCGCGTTGGCAAGTCTCTGCAAAACAAGTGGGAGAGCAGCAGTGAGTCCGGGGAAGGTGAGAGGAACTGGGCATCGCCCACACCAACCCGGGGCTGTGGGTGCTGCCCCAGCACCTGCCATCCCTCTGTTTGGGGGATCCCTCAGGACCCTGCCACCCCCTGCCGTGGAGGCAGGGGACAGGAGGAGGGATCACAGGCAGCAATGCCTGGAGAAGGACAACCCGGGCATGGGGAGCAGGTGCTTCTCTGCTTGCTCCTGCCTTTCCCGGAGCAAGTCAGTCTCTCCAAAGGAGTTGGTGCCACTTGAACAAAGCCAGGGCTGAGCCACTGCAGCTCGGCAGCAGTTGGCATTACTGCTGGAGCTGGGCAGGGTCTCATCTGTGGCACAGGGCAAAGACTGAACCAGGGTACCTGTGCCGATATCCCCCAGCTCCCTGCGGGGCAGGGCAGACCCTTCAAAAATACTTCAAAACCCCCTCAAAATGGGGCCCAGAGATGTGCGGCTCAGTCCACCTGGATTAACCCCTTCACATACCCATGCCCTCCTTCACCCAATCACATGCCCTGGGCCATCGGCGTGCCCCTCTGCAACACAGCGGTGCTCCCAGGGAGCTGGTGAGAGGAGCAACACCAGCTATGAGCCACAGTTGCTCTGCCTGCCGTTGCTCCTTGCAGCGGGAGGTGCCAGCGCTGGGCTGCCAGGCCAGGGCCCACCCAAGGCTGCAGCAAGCACGACCCTCTCCCACGAAAGCACGTGAGGTTTCAAAGGAGACAAAAGTGTCTCCACCCTGATGGCTCCGGAGGCAGCAGGCAGTACGGGCAGGCTGCTGCCCATGCTGGTGCAGCCAGAGGAGCCAGAGCTCGCCAGGAGCAGGTTGGGGTGATGCTCAGCACTGGGGCAGCCTCACTGAGCTCAGGCTCAGCTGCGAGAGGCCTCACCAGCACAGAGGGAGCAGCAGGGCAAGGCTGGAGATCAGGCAGTCCCTGGGGTACTGGCAGTACCGGGAAGAAGCTGCAATCTGGCCTTTAATGGAGCCCAAGGGGACAGACAAGGGCAAGAGCTCTGGGCTTTACAACAAGATCTACTCTGCATCACTAAGCAAATAAAGCCAAGAGCCAAACAAGTGACACAGACCTCTCCCTCCACCCCTCCACCAGCCTCAGGCCCCCAGGGGTGCGGGCAGCTGCCTGCCAGGGCTGTAGAACCCAGTCAGCACCACAGCCCAGCTGCAGGAGCATGGTGTCGGGAGCCAGCCCGCAGAGCTGAGGGCCACCCGGACCCCTGAGTGCTGGGCACCCTCACGGCTCACACGGGCTCAGGGTTTATCTCTGCAGCAGCACAGCCCACCTGCTCCCCAGCAGCCATTGCCTTTGTCAGGGTGTTGGGGAATACACGCTGTGGAGGTCTCGGCGCCAGGGGCTGAGTGGCTAATCTGGATGGGGTTAACTGGCCATGAGGCTTGTGATGCTGAGGCTGTTGAAGCCCAGGAAGGCTCCCTAGTGAGTTAGAGACACGCATCAAGCAGGTGCTGCTGCAGGACCTGCTCCTTGTTTCCCTGCATCCCCCAGTGGGATGGGACATGCTTTGCTCCACATACTTACAACCTGCTGGCAGCCAGAGAGCATGGGGAGGGAGGGGAGCCCTGGCCACCTCCAGCCCCTGAATTGGTTGGGAGGAGGCAGAAGAAGCACCGGCAGTGGGCCAAACAACAACCTCAAATCACCACCTGGGCAGCACTGCAGAGATGCATCTAAGATTCCCAGTGCTACTGCACACCCAACTTCCACGCTGTGAACCCCAAATCCCAGAATGAAACAGCATTCCTTTGCTCAGCAGGGATCCTGTGTGCCGGCAGGAGCCCACTGGGGCGGCACTGAAATCCAGCTACATCCCTGGGAATCCCAGAGTGCCTGGCCAGAAGAACATGTACGCACAAGACAATGATCTCCAGACAGGTGGACAAGAGCCCTGGGCACAGCCATATGTGCTGCAGCTGCTGTCCCCATTGTCACCAGTTCCTCCAGTGCTCCCATCAGCTCATGGGGATGCAAAATGCCTCTGCCCTTCTAAGCAGATGCTGGTGGGAAAGAAAGTCCTGAGGATTCACGGTGTCTCCTCTACGTGGCCCCACTGCCTGCAGGACAGTGGCAGCAGCCGGCCCCTGGCAGCGTGGCAGGTGCAGGGCCATGACAGCAGGTGGTCTATTGCCAGGAGCATGGCAAAGCACAGGTACTGAAAAGTAAGGTGATGAGCAGTGAAAGACATCATAGATCTGGCCCTCTCCAGCCAGAGAAAGCAGCTTGTTCTTATCAGATGTGGGGAAACATGTATCCATCACTGCATAATCTTAGCACACACTGGTCGAAACATTCCTGTTTAATATTTTCTCTTTTTTCCATCTTGATTTCCAAATCAAAGTGTTTGCTTTCAATGGCCAGCACCCAAGGGGAAAGATCAGCTATCAGCTGAGCATTGAGGCAAAATACCTATGGCACTGGTGGCAGAGAGAAGACAATGGGAGGCAACATGTAGCTGGACAGAAAAGCCAAGTAATGTCAGTTTTCAGGGTGGTTCTGCGAGGGGCTCACCTGCAAAGCCACAGCCCTGCCTCCCCAGAGCCACCTAAAAAAGCCGTGGCCTAATTCTGCACATCATCCCCGAAAGCTTTTGTGCTCAGTTTATATATAGAGATAGCTGATTAAAGGCGAGCATTTATTCTGAATCATGTTTAAGGCAGCAGTGATGAAATATGCATTTTTCTATACTTGATAAGAGCGTGTTTGTTTATTATGGGCCAGGGTAAGATTTATGGACATATTTAACTATTCATCGCCTTGTGTGAAGTGCCTGGAGGGTTGCAAATGGTGCAGTAAGGGACGGCTACACCCAGGAACGACACTTCAACAGAAGATATTTTTCCTCTGGCAAATGTCAATTTGTCAAAGTCGAGCCGGACACAATTTTATTTAAAAAAAAACAAACAACCCAGATGTTCTTGTTCGATAAATAGCACGTTGCAGGGATGGGGGAGCCTGTGGCAAGATGGCACAGCCACAGCAGGGTGCTGTGCCAGATCCTGGCTCCTGCTGGACATCCACCCTGGAAGAAGGCACCCACCCTTCCCCTGTAACAGGAGATCCTCCGCCCGTCTCCATCCCTGCTGGGGGACATGTCTGGAGCGATGCTGTGTTGGGGGGCTCCCATGGGAGCAGACCCATCATGTCCCAGTCCTGGCTGGTGCTATAGGGGAGCCCCAGCTACCCCCTGCCCAGAGATGGGCTGCTGGCATGAACAGGATGGGTGATCACTGGATTTGGAACCCTCCAAAACCATGGCAACAAGGACAGGGACCCCAAGGGGGCTATTTGCCGTATCTTTGCTCATGAGCAGAACCTGCAGTTGTGTGTTAGGGCTGGGAAGGTGCTGCTGCTCCAGTGACCCGCCCCCGGCCACGTCTCCCCAGGGAAGGTGACGGGTCTGCCTGGAGCCACACACTGCTGCAGGACATTCCCATTAATGCCAAATGAGTTCATCATGAATAATGTTATCATGATCGATACAGCTCAAGGATTATTTCTAATCCTTAATAATGATTAAACCATTATTTTTCAAGTGTTACAGATCAATCAGTCCATCTCAAGGCGTGCTGCGTGTAGGGACTGCAAGATACCCAGGATGCAGGCAGTGCCCTGGGGAGCTGGGCAGGGGTCCTGTACCCATACACAGCAGCCACTGAAAGCTCCCAGTGGGCTTCAGACCTGGGGTTGCCAATTGTGTGGTTCCAACGGCAAGAAAAATCAAAAGAATTACCAAAATAAAGCATGGGTATGAAATATCCACAAATTTCCAGCAGGGTCTGGTGCAGGGGCTGCCCTGGCCATGGCACTTTAAGGAACACAGTTCTTTCCCCAGAAGTTCCTTTACCCAGGGCTAAGGACAGGAGATTTAGAGGCTGAAAACACTGAATTGAAACGACTCTGCAGGTCATAAAAGGCCAGCAGGAGATTTGCAAGGGATTGGTGTTTGGAGATCCTGATGAAAGGGGGTCTGCGAGGAGGAAGGTGCTGTGCAGGCTTTATTGCGCCCCAGCCTCTTTCATATTCCACACAGTGTTCCTCTCTGCCTCGCTGTTCACCCAGGCAGATCCATCAGGAGCTCCCTGCTCAGCCCACCGGCTCGCCCGGGATTAAGGTGCCTGAGGGACAGCACGGACCTGGGATGGGCAGGCGGCGGCAAAGGAGGCACAGCCAGGCATGCACCCTCCCTCCAGAAAGCCGTGTGGGAAAGGAGAGGGGGACAAGGTGGGTGACCCATCTACCTAGAGGATGGCACCTCCAAATGCATGGCTGCCTTCTTCCCCCACTTGCTCCAGGACCTCGTTTCCCAGCCCCCCCCACCCACCAGCTCAGCCCCCCCACCCCGAGCACGGCTCACCCATGCATGCTCGCCCACGGCAGCACCTTTTGGGGGCAGCTGGTCTGATGCCCCAAAGCTGCTGGGAGCAAGGTGGTGGGAAACACTCTGAGCATCGGAGCTGGTGCAGGCAGGGACTGCAACCTCCTCTCTAGGCAGAGGGGACCATCCCTGCTGTTAGCATCCCTGCTGCTTGAGAGGCCAGCATGCAGGGGGATTTCCCCCAACATAGCAAGCATCCAAGGGCGCTGCCCACCTCCTCCTTGTTGCCCCTTCTGCCCCATCACACCCAGGGCTCTCCTGAATTGCTCCAATATTTTTTGCACAGCAGCTTTCCAAGGGAAACTGGTCCAATGCTCTGCTGAATCTCTCCTCCCTGCACCTACATGGCAGGAAGTATGCCCTGCTGTTTCCCCCTCAGCCAGATCAGTGGGTTTCACTTGTGAGCAGCAGAGCAGAGACCAGAGTGGCACAAGAAGGCCAAAGGCCAAGGTTGGATTTATAAAACAGGATTACAGCAAACACCTTGCAAGAGGAGACCGAGAAGCCCTGCGTAACAGCAGTGATGCCGTCCCTGTGTCCCAAGCCTCCGCACCCCATGCCTGTGCTGGTGTTGGGGAACACTCCTAGAGGACCGTGGGATGGTGCCCCCGGCTTCTCCCTGCAGCCAGTAAGGAAGGGCCCAGCACTGGCCCAGTACATAGCAGCTGCGTGTGCCCAGGGATATCTGCTCTGAGGGAGAGCCGCTCCTGCTAAGCTTTCATTTAACTTCCCTCTGTGCAGCTGTTATCACCCTCATCTCAGCGCCTTCCCACATGGCGTGAAGTGTATTAACCTCCTGCACCTCAGCACACAGCTGGAAGGAGAGATCTTTGCTGGAGATTAAAACAGCCCTGCGCTACTGGGCCGGAGAGGTCCACACAGCATCTTAACATCCCAGCCCTCCTAAAGCAAAAAAACACAGGTGAAAGGTGAAGATGAGCAGGTAAACAAACACACACAACAAAGCCAAGCAACCCAATCTCCAGACAGAAACACACCCGGGGAGCTGGTTTTGCAGCTCTTCCACATCCACAATGAAGGAAGGAAGATGGCACAAGCTCTCTCCTTTAGCACCAAGCCTCCCTGCACGGACAGGGCACCCCAAAACCGCCTCTGCTGCTGCAGAGCATCTGGAAAGGCAACGGCCCACTTCATATGCCTCCATCCCAGTCTGCCTGTGTGCATCAGAGCAGAGGGCACCTTTCCACAGTCCCACCTCCTGTACCAGCTGCGAGGTGCCCCGATCCCATCTCTCCCTCTCGTCCACAGCCTCCCCTCTCCCCATTCACTGACAGTGCCGCACACACACCCCTATGCAAACCCTAACGGCACAGCGCGCATGCCACCATCAAAAAATGATCAACCGGCAACAAAAGACGACAACCCCCTTATATACACATAGGGAATATAAATCTTGAGTAAACACTGTAAAGCAGCGAAGCATCTCATCCTGTAATAATCTCTGAGACAGTTGATCCCAGGGCTCTTATTACCCCCGCAGCCGTCATCTGAAATCCAGTCGGCAGCGGGCTCAGCCACGGCTGAGTATTGATCAAGGAGGCAGCTTCAAACATGCTGCAGCATTTTTCTCTCAGAGCACTAACTTGTTTGTCAATAACTCCCTGGGCTGCGCAGAGGGAAAGGGGTGGCCAGAGCCCATCTCTCCTCCTCTCACACCCAGATCCAGTCTGTGCCAGAGGGAGAACGGAGCTGGAGCCAGTGCTGGCTGCTAACACTCCCCTGCCTGTGAGAGAGCAAGTAAAGCCCCAGTGAATACTAAAAAGCAGGTGGTAAATCCTCCAAGGGCTTCCAGACCCCGGTGTTGTACCAGCTGGTGCTTGCTGCTGGGGTCTGAGAGGGTGGTGAGCAGGGGGACACCTCTGCAGAGCCAGTGCCACCAACAGCCATGGTTACAAACACAAACCTGTAGCAAAACCAGAGCCAGAGCCGCTGCAGACCCCCCCGTGGGGCAGTGGCACAGCCAATACCTGGCCCTGGGAGCCTGGGACAAGCCCCAAAGCCACAGCTTTTATTATTTTACTGACCATCTCAGTAACTCCTGGCTCTGCAGGCCAGCAGCACGTGGCTCTTGTTCCCCTGCCAGTGCCTCTCTTTGCTGAGCCACGATTTTTACTGGTAAGAAACACCACCCCCAGTCCCAACAACCACAGGGAGGAGAGAAGCAGAACATCCCAAGCAGAGAGGTACCCGTGTGTTTGCAGAGGCGGTGGGGGAAGGGAGAGCATCGCTGCCTGGGGCTTTTCTCCTACCCCAAAGTATTGCTCAGGCCTCCAGAAGAGCTTAACTTCTCGCAGATGGAAAAGCACCAAGGGCAAAAGACCATGCAGCTAACCAGGCATCCTACCATGTGAGCCTTGCCTGGCGTTCTCTCTGCTCTCTTCCCCTTGGTGCAAAGCCCCCCTCCGTTACCTTTCTGCTGGTGTTCATTTGCTTTCCAAAATCACAAGCATGAGCAGTCTGCCCCTGCTCCCTGTCACCCTGACTGCTCCCTGGGAGAGGAGGAGGAGGGCAAGGGGAGCTGTGCCCTGTGTCCCCGTCACGACACCTGCCCCTGGGAACCAGCCTCAGCTCAGCTGCTCAGACCCTCCTTGGCTCCTGTTTTCACTGATACGATGCCAAATAGCCACTGGCCCATCCCTCCTGGGGGAGGAAGGGCAAATACCAGGGTGCAGGATCTGTCCCCACCTCCACCAGCAGTGAGACAGAGACACGGAACACAGGATGGGCAGATGGGACCTGGCACAGGCAGGCGCAGGCAGGCACAGGCAGGCTTCGCCTCTCTCACCATCCCCTTTCCCTGCACGTAGCCAGCAGAAGGAGCGTTCGGCCACACTGGCATTGCCGCTTCCTGCATCCTTCTGCCTTTCACCCTGGATGTATGGCAGCAAACCCTGCTCCCGCATTAGATATACCTTTAAAGTATACTCTTAAATGCCATCATGTTTAAGCACTGCTGGAAGGTGCTTCTGCTTGGCTCTGGGATGCAGGTGGTCCCTTGGGAAGCCAAACCAGGCACACTTGCCTCCTCTGTTCAGGACCTGAGAAAAAGCACTTTCCTCCGATCCCTTTGCCACATTATTTGCAGTCATGGCAGCCTTCTGCATCTTCTACAGTGGACAGAGAAGAACGCAGGGACTTCTGCTCCAAGATCCCAATATTCAGCCAGAGGAAGAGCTGAGCCAGAAGCTTCAGCTGCCCCGCGGCAGCATGGCTCTTCATGCTGCCCCTGCCCGGGGGCACCCACGCTGCCCCAACCAGCAGTGCAGGGTGGGAGCAGCGCTCCACACAGCTACACTGCCACACAGTTCAAAAAAGGCAGAGGTGAGAAACTAGAGGATATTCCCCAGCAGGTCCAAACTAGGGCAAACACCTCAAGCTTCTGAGATAGAGACGATAACAGAGGATGTGCTTGGCCAGGCCAGCACTCTTGACAGCCAGCACTCCTCAACCATCTCAGCCTGATGTAAACTCATCCCTGGAGCTAGCAGGCGATGGAGCTGTTGCAGCAAGCAGCCATCGGGACCCTTGCGTTCCTTTCATCAGTGTCCTCAAGAGGAAGAGGACTCAGGGCTGCACATCAGGCATCCCTTTCACCTAGAATTTAGTGAGTATTTGATAGTGAGAAGAAAACTAAGGATGTAAACTGCTTTTCAAAGGCTGTCCGCATGATAAATCCAAGGCCAGCAGCTTGAAATTGTGCTCATTTCACACCTCTCACTCTCTTCTGGAGCATCAGCTCACAAGATGAGCAGGGCAGAGAAAGCCCAGTCTGCTCCTGATGGAAGTTCCTACTACTTCCGTAGCAGTCAGATCAGTCAAAGTCTAACTGGTCTTAAACGGTCTAAAGAAATTCCTGGCTGGCAAGGAAGAAAGCCTCTCTTGGGATGAAGCTGGCATATTAATAGCTGGTTCCTAGGAGGTGCTGAAGGGCTGGGGCATACCAGCAGCATCCCAGAGGGGTGATGGATAAAAACCACCTGACAAACATGGCTCCAGCACTGTTTGTCAGCTGCAGGTGGGACAGACATGTCCCAGTAGTGTCAGGGCTTCCCAACTTCAGGGCTGCCCACCCCAGTCCGAGCCTCCTGGTAACTGCAGCACCGCTGCTACTAGGAAGGCTGCCAGCCGCATCATCAAAGCTGAAAGCCTGGCAAGTGCCCCTACCCACAGTTCTCGTTGTTGGCTACTTGGGGACAGCTAATGCCAGGGTCCTGCTGTGTGCTTGGTGGCACTGACATGGCAAGGACAGGGCAGCCAAACTACTGGGCACAAACACGGCATCCCAGTGCAGCGCAGTGGGTCTGCTGGAGCTCTGCCACAACTGGAAAGGCTTGGGAACTCTATCCTGCGGTTCTCACTTGCTGGGTGATGAGCAGCTTGCTTGCCACACAATAAGGTTTCAGATGATCAGAAATAATTCAGGTTAAGATGCATTTGCTAGAAGGTCAGGGCTGGGGAAGTGTGATGGCAGGCGATTCACCAAGCTGGGGAGGAGGAGCAGATGCTGCCCTGGGCTCCTTCTGTCTCCTTTTCCCCCTGTACCAGCATGCTGTGACTCCCAAGGGATGGGTAAGCAGTGGCCTTGGCAGACTGGAGGGACATGGCTCCCATGAAGGGTTTCGTGAGACAGTTTACAGCACAAGGTCCCAGAGCAGCCTCAGCTTCTGCAGTGTTGGGAGGGTCAGCAAACATATTAGTCAGCACCTCAGCCTGCTGCTCCAGCCCCATCTCCTCCCCAGATAATCTCCAATCATTCCATCCAATGGCCCTCCCTAAACCATGCTTGATCTGCACAGCTCCAGCTACAATCATCAAGCAGGACTTGTCACAGTTCAAAATCCATTACAATAACCACAAGGCATTTCAGCAGCAATTATAAGAGATAGTTTCACTTAAAAATCAATTTTACTTAGAGCTTGGGGGAACAGTTTTTTTAAAAAAAATACAGAAAAAAAAAAAGAAAGTGATACAACTTGCCACTTGGGCAAGAGGAGGAATTTGCCCAGTCAGGTCTTAGCAGCCAGAGTCTCCAAAAAAAAAAAAAAAAAAAATCTTTCCTTATCCTTCCGTATTTTGAAGATATAAGTCCCATGTTAAGATGTCAGGAAGTTCAAGGAGTGGTTCCCCCTGCCCTGCCAGTGCTCTGCATGGTACCAACAACAGAGAAGCTTCCGTGAGATGCAGGAGGGCATTCCTGGGAACCCAAACTGCAGCCAGCCTCTATGCCTGTGTCCCAGCGGGCCCCCGTCCCCCCACCCCATGGGGTTGAGGCCTTTTGTGCCTTTGAAATCTTCCCCTTTAGGTCTTCGCCTTTCATTCAAGCAGAGGCTGTTAAAAAGTTTGCGCTGGAAACCACTTACAATCGATTTATTTTAAGGCATCACCTCTTGCTGCGTTGTGATGTGTGAGCTTTAAAAAGCACCTCGTTTATTATCTGCTGCTGTGCGGGGATTTCCATACGGCACATCACGGCGCAGCGAGAGCTCCTCTGTTATTAAGTTTTTATGGTGCGGCAGATTTTCAGCACGTGGAATTCCCCCCAGAACACTCCAAAATGTCACCACCCTGCACCCCCAGCAAGCTCCAAGAAGAGCCCTCATAAAAATTCCTGGCTTGAAACCCTTCCGAGACATGGGTGGCATCTTCCTTGTGCTCCCCAGTGCCACCAGTCACCCTCCTGCAGCCTATGATGGGTCGGGCACACTCGGCAGCGACTTGGGCCCCCACTACCACCATCATATAGACACAGCCAGAGCAGTTCAAGCTTCCAGTTTAAAACACCAGAGAAAAGCAACTGAAATGCAAAAAATCCTGTAAAGGACTTTCTAGTGGTGTTTTGCTCTGAGAGAAGAGCACCATAGTTGGAACTAGCTTTGCTCAGATCTTCAGAAAAATGGCAGGCAAGCCCCAGCAGCTCCAGGTGCCAGCGGGAAGTGTCAGGGAGGTGGAAGCCAGCAAGCTTAGCAGGTCACCAAATGGCTCTTCCCAATGTGACAGCTCACTGTGACCCCAACGCTCACCCATCTACCCCTGGCACTTCCACAGGGCAAGGGGTAGCCTCCCAGTTGCCAGGACCCATTTCCATCCCTTTGCGACAACCACCTCCACCCTTCCTGCACTCTTGCTGTCCCTTTCTGCCATGGGGACAAGACTGGCAGTGCCAGGCAGAGCCCCCAGCCCCACCCCAAGAGCAAGAGGCGTTGTGCCACACCAAAAGGGCAATGCCAAAGAAGGAGGAGGACGCGAGACTGAGCAAAGAAAATGTACTATCTGTGGGGTGAATGGTGCCCTTGGAGACCTGAGAGGAAAGTGCAACGAGCAAAGCTCACAAGGAGGACCCATGGCTTTGGATGCTGCAAATGGGAGCGGAGGGAGCAGCAGGACACCAGGCAGAGCCTCAGGGAGGGCTGGGCAGCCTCTTGGGGTTTGCCCATCACTGAGGTTTCACAACAATTATACATAAAGGTGGCCCGACAATCTATCAATCAAATGATATGCTTAATTTTGAAAGTCCAGTTATTATAAATTTACACAACAGAAATGTAAGAAAAGGCGTCTGGAGTTTGACATAGCCCCCAAGCACCATCAACACTGGCATTGCCACTGCATCAGGAACACTCATGCCCAGCAAACAGGGAAAGGCGACAAACTGCCTGGGGACATAACACACAAGTCTCAGGCCACTTCCCTATCCTGGCCTGGTTTTGCCAGGGCAGTTATTCCCCTCTCCTGAGTGACGCAGGAGGGTTGGCTGAGCGGCCCTTTGAGTTGATGGGATCATTCACGTTCTTCACCCCAGTGTCCAGGTCTGAGAAAGGATCACAAACCCCTTTTTAAGATCAAGAAGCTTCCTCATCCTCTCTTGGCCCTTCAGCCTCTTGTTCTTTGGCAGAGCTCAAACCTCAAGCTCTTCAGGCTTCGTTGCTCTTTGGGAAGATGTCCCAATGTGCTTTCCCACTCCTCTGCCTCCTCGCTCAAAACCCCAAACCCTCATGCAGTATTCCCCTTCAGCCCCCACCCCCTGTGTTGATCTTTATGGACCACACAACAAATCCAGGCTGCTGGTTGGCTGCTGCGCAGATCGACATATGGCAAAACCATAGTGTTGCCTTGGTTTCGCCCTCTGTTCACCTATTCTCTCTCATCTGGAGACTAAAATTTAAGTGTCATTTGACTCCACATTTTTACAGCACAGCAAGGCCGACTCATGACCCAGCTTCCTTGGTGTTACAACAAAAGAAGGAACCAAAAAACCAGCAAATGATCACCATGGATGCAAGGAGGTCTGATGGTCACCCCTGTGTCCAACGCCCAGCTTAGCCCCTGGCAGGAGATGCGTCCCTGGGCAAGAGAGGCATGCATTCGACTTCACTCTGAGTCTCTCCATTTTCTGGCTTCCAAAGTCTCCTGTCATTCCCATAATATAATTTTCACAATGAGCTTCAATACAGATCTACTCCTGACTCTGTTACTGACTTTTAATGTCTTGCTCTCCCCCCTTCTCTTGGTCCTTTTATGCGGAAAGTACTCTCATTGCCTGCTGCAAGTCCAGGCACATAGCTCATGCCCAGCCGATGTGATGCCCTGAAAATGTTGGTGCTAATAAAGCCCCGGTAATAAGAGCTCAGCTCCCCTGCCTCTCCTTCAGCCAGTGTCATTGCCTTCCATTCTCCTGGTGAATAGAGGGCCACCCAAGCCAAGAAGGGGGACTCAAAGCGCATTCACTCACTGCTACGCCCATTTCTTGGGCTTCACCTTTATTCATTCTGTCTGAGATGTGCCCTCACCGCAGAGCAGCATCTCCTTTCCCTGGGGCACACGGCACTGGCACAGCTGGAGACCTTACAGCCCTCCCTTGGGGGCTGTTTGCTGGAAGAAATCCCTTCCAGCTCAGGTTTTCCCCAGTGGCAACACTGGCCTGACTCCACAGCTCCTGGAGGGCAACATCCCTGCTGGGGAGCCTGCAACACCCTTCCCTCCGTCCCAGCCGGCAGCATGTTTCAGCATTACCGTTAAGCCCAAAACTCAATGCAGCTTGACACTTGCTTTTTTTAAAGACTAAGGTGGGGAAGGAGAAGGCGTAGAAGAGCTCCCCTAAGGGAAAAGCCATCAACTGGAACAAGATTTCAACAACTACATATTTCTTGACCTTTTCCACAGTCATATCTTTAATGTTTCATGGATGGATTTGATAAAAAGAAAAAACTAATAAAATAGATTTCATTTTTTAAAAAAGGTCAGGACATGTGTTACAGGGAAAAACTCATTTAGATCCCTACCTGCTGCCTCGTGGATGCCAAGGAGCCCTCCCCTGCCTCCCACCTGGGGCACTTCAGCCCAGGCATCCATCTCCCTGCCTGGATTTTCATCACATTTGGGGTTTGATCCCTTCTGGACTTTTCCTTCCCCTGCCAGACATGGGATCAGGAACCATAAACACTCAAGAGATGCTGACAAATGCTTGAAAGCCACAAATATCTGGTGGGATGTTGCACACCTCACTTGGAGAGGCAGCCAGTGAGCTCAGATGTGGAGAAGATGCTTGTCCAGGCTCCAGCACAGCACTTCTACCTGCTGCTGCTCAATCTTGGGACCAAACTTCTCTGCAAATGTCTAGGTAGACGCTGAAGCTGTTGTGATGCCCAAGCCATGCACATCACAATGACCAGCATCTGCACTCTGCTCACCACGATGGCCATTCTCACAGCTCTTGCACCCCCTCCATGGCCATCATCCCTTGCCCCTGCCCACGGATATGGACGTACATCCCATCCGTTGTGTTTGAGGTTGGGCTTGTCAAAAGCAAGCAAAGAAAAATAAATCCCTCAAGCACAGATCCAATTCCTGCTGATCAAGATGTTTTAAAAAAGAAATGATACTTAATAGCAGCTCCTTCCCAGCTAGACTAGTGGCCTGTTCCTGGAGGCATGGAAACAAAAGCAGCCCAGACACTGGCTACTGACATCCGTATTATTAAGCCTGCTCTGCAATTAGAGCAGACTTCTGTCTAACTTCTGCCTCTTTTCACCATTCCCTGATTTTTTTTATTCACTAAGAACAAAATATAATTCATCAAAGTTTGCAAAAAAATATATGAATTACTGTGATAACATCTTACTAAGTTATTAAGTGCTGACAATGGGGGACAATTACAGTATATAGTCCATTATATAGCAGTGCCTTCAGGATGAATCAAAGTAAAACACATGGTGAATGGTGAGGAGCTTATTAACGGGAACATTAGTGCACCAGAACATAATACCTGCCATTCAGCAGGGGAGTTATCACTGTGCTGGTGCTGGTGGGGACTGGGGAGGGAAGTTGTGGAAAGGGCTGGCAGCTTCATTGCACAGTCTGAGGTACCAGCCCCATACTGGGGACACTGCAGATTGATCTTCAGTGCTTAAACAGGGAAAAAAGGGCAAAATCTCAACCCTGGGCCATCACCACACAGTGTCTCCTAGTTCTGCTTCTGGAAGGACCTAAAGATTTTTGCAGTGGCTCTGTCAAGCACAAGTGGACAAGGACTTCCTCCAGTTACCACCAGCATCCATGGGAGCACCCTCTTTCTGCTCACCAGTACCCCTGAGGGCATCTTACTCCTGCCTTTTGGGCAAGGGCTGCCCCACCACCATCAGCAAGGCTTCACAGGTTTGTTTATTTTTTATTTTGAGGTCTCCTCCTGCCTGAGCAGCACCCATCACACAGCAGCGGGGGGGCAGCAAAGCCTTTTTGCCACTGGTGTGTGTGGCAGCAGCTTGCCCGCACACAGGATGCCATGCTGCTGCCACGGCAGCTCTGCAGCCCACTGCCCTGCCTGCTCTCATGTTCACCAAGCAGTAACAGTTTCTTACTTTTAATTTTGAAAGCCCAGCAGAAAATTAAGTAGAGGGTGGCCAGACCTAACAGCTTGGTGCATCTGTGAGACCAGGAAAATGAGGGGTGGTAATGATGGTGCTGAGCAGCGCTCAGCACTTCCCTGGTCCTGGAAAGAAAGCCGTGGTAGGCAGCAGGGCACTGCTGGAGCGCTGCAGGCAGCAGAAGCAGCTGACAGGCAGCAGACAAGCCTCATGCCAGTCCTCTACCCAGCTCTGGAGGGGTGAGAGCTACAGCGATGCAGCAAATGTCCCAGCACAGGGTGCCTGGCTGGGACAGCACTGGGAGCACCACTGCAGCACAGCTGGAAGAGCTGAAGGATAAACCCTGGATCACAAATGCACATCTTTTGGAAGGCTTTGGGGAGAAGGTGCATAAACCCCAGGCCAGTTCCTGTGCTGTAACCTTGGTGACCCCACCAGTGCATGCCACGCTCTAGATGAAGCATCCCCTGCATGATGTTCCCTCTCAGCTGGCTGCTCAGCATCAAGTTCAGATGTCCCAGTCCTTCTCATTGGCACTGGACACATACTGGGCTCCCTTTTGCCATCACCCGAGGCTGCCCCTTGCCTGCAGCAGCAGGTAAGGTGGGCCATGCCACTGGGAGATGCAACTGAGGAGATGTTATTTGTTGAGAAGGCAAGTGAGAAAGCAAGCTGCATGCCTGCTTCCAGGGCAAAGCAGCACAATTCCTAGGTCTGGTTCTGTGCAAGGACTAACCCATGGGAAGGGCTGGTTTTACGCTCTTCCTTCCAGGCTCTGCAGCCCCCGCGAATTCAATGCACATGGTTATAGTTTGGGTAGGTCCTGCCCCTTCCCCCTCTGCTGGCCTGGATTTCTGGCGAGCAGTGAAACCCTCCTCTCCTTTGCTGGAGCCAGCACTGGGTTCCCTGCTGCTCCAGCAGCTCTGGCTTGCTCCTTCTAAGACGTTATTTTTACACTTCTCTTAAAATACAACACTAAGAGAGGCTTCTTGACTATATTAACATTAGGAATCTAATCAGCAATCAGACAGCTCATAATTTTCTGATTAGCTCTGATTATACTCAATCTTTAGGAATGGAAAAAAAAAGAGGAAAGAGAAAGAAAAAAAAGGAAAAATATAAAAATATTCTCTGCTCAGTTTTCCCACCCTGATTCCCTTGACGAGGCACCAAGCCACGGCAGCAGCAGCTCTGCCATCCTTAGCTAAGCAGGATGGTGCCACAGTGACTTGCTAGGCCAGCATTGCTCAATAACTCGGTGCCATCACACTGCAGATCTCCGTCCTTCCAGGCTTGGCTGGGATGTTGCCCCAGAAAGGGGCTGCTCAGGGAATGGACAAGACATCAAGGGTGCCAGAGCTGCTGACAAACCTGGAGGAGTGTTGTGAGCTCTGCTCCTGGGCCTAACATCTTAGATAATACATTGAAAATCGGGGTGGAAGGATGCCACAGAGAAAGGAGCTTATGTGTGTGTACTCAGCTGGCTTCACCCACGAAGAAGGAGCTTCTCCAGGTGACAAGGAAGAGGAGGAGGTGGCTGAAGAATGCTGTGAGATGAGGCCACAGCCACACACTGGCTTGGCAGTGGACGCCAAATGCTTCGTGGCAGCCCAGAAGGAAAAATCCCAAGGATTCAGGAACTAAGGACTGCCAAAAGCTGGGAGGCAAACGAGAAAATGGCCTAAAGACCCTAGGGCAGGAGCAAAGGATGCCCTCCAGCAGGCATATCTACCTGCAGACTAGGCAGCGGGACCCCGGATGCCATCTTGGACCAGGCTGCTTCTTTGAGCATCACCAGCCTTCAACAACAGAAGCAGGGAGGACGGAGGGGAATTTGGGAGGCATCAGGTCCCCAGCATAACCTGGTCAGGGTGCCTGGGGCATGGCTGGGCAGACAGCAGATGTTGGTGGGAAGTCTGGGGAAGACTCACACTTGGCCTGCCTCCACCCATACCAAGGGACCTCGGAGGGCAACTCTCTTGCTGGGCTTCTGTGAAGGAGAAGGGGATGCCCTGGTGCTGAGCCTTATTGCTCCAGCCAGGAGGAAGGAAACTGAGGAACAAGCCAGAGGAAGGAGATTAAACCAATCCTTCCAACAGAGTTAATCGGTTGTACACACTCTGCATAGGAGATTCACTCCTGACTGCAGCAAGCGATCAGCTGACGCTGTGAAGCATGAGATTTAATTATTTGTATCATAGCCACAGCCTGCAAACTACAAATGATATTAATGGTCATAAAATTGTCCAGCTGGCTCTTCAAACCTGCCACTGTACCGACTTGCTGCCTCCCATGGCAGGAACTTGCTGCCTTGCAGGGGCTGCTTGTAGTGCGGCACAACCGGTGGCAAACCCCATCCCCGGGGCATCTCAGCAGACAGACACCATCTGGGAGGGCCATCCCACGTCCTCCCAGGGTCGCTGAGCACAGAGTGCGTGCTTCGTGTCCTGAAGGCAACCTTGATACTGAGAGGTGCTCTGTGGAAGCCCTGGCTGGCCGTGCATTCGCATCACCAGATGAACCCCTGAGGAGCCGCGTGCCTGCTTGCAGGCTGGGCAGCCACTTTGCTGGGGCAGAGAGGGCAGCCCTGCTGCCCCTGAGCGGCTCACTGCTTGCCTTTTGCTTCACAGCTGGCAGAGCTGCTGGGTGCAGGCACTGCTCCTCACCCTAGTCAAACTGAACTGGGTTAGCAAAGATCTACACTGAGCTATGAGCTGCTAGAAAGCAGGGTAGGGTAGGGTAGGGTAGGGTAGGGTAGGGTAGGGTAGGGTAGGGTAGGGTAGGGTAGGGTAGGGTAGGGTAGGGTAGAATGAAAGGAAAAGAAAAAGGGAAGAAAAGAAAAGAAAAAAAAAGAAAAGAAAAGGAAAGAAAAGGAAAAAGAAAAAAAAGAAAAGAAAAGAAAAGAAAAGAAAAAAGAAAAGAAAAGAAAAGAGGAAAGGAAAGAAAAAAAGAAAAAAAAGAGAAGGGAAGGGAAGGGAAAGGGAAAGAGAAGGGAAAGGGAAAGGGAAGGGAAGGCAAGGCAAAAGAGGAGAAAGAATAGAATAGTTCAGGTGAAAGGGCCTACCGTGATCATCTAATCCAACTGTAAGATTAAGTGGACATCAGTTCAGTTTGAACCCAAAGAATTCAACTGTAAAAGCAAATGGCCCAGGTCAGAGTGGAGTCACCATGACGCCGTGTCCCCAGCAGCCTGACACCACTTCTCCTGTAGCCCTCCCTGGCTGAGGTCCCCAGACACTTTTACACTGACTTAAAAGAAAACACCTTGAAATCCCCACTTGAACTAAACCACCGTGAAGGAAAAGGTGCAAACACCCCAGGACTTGGCTCTCCCAACCCTCTTTACTGCAGCATCCCAAGTGGGCAGTGGGGACACCCCACCTCCTTCCAGCCCAGCAAAACTGCGTTGGCAGGTGAGAGGCAGGAGGAGGTTGTGCCTGTGCTGGAGATGACAACAGAGGGGATCCATCACTTTCACGTGCTGGGGCTCAAGCCCTGCTGCTGCTGTCTCCCATAGCAGATGCAGTGCTTGGCACCCACACGCACCCAATGGTGCTCTCTTGCTGCACACCCACAAAACCCGCCCAAGTTCACGTGGATGAGGTCTCCCTGCTCCCAACGCAGGGAGTCTCCTCCTTACACTCCAACCCTGTCACCGCAACCGCAGAACACTCTTTTGTAAAGTGGTATTGGAGCTGTAATTAGTTTGAGGTGACCTCCGGAAAAAGAAAAAGTTCAAGTTTAAAAAGAAAATCTCTCTGGTTAATGCTATGCAAATTGCCAGCGAGGCAATCAGGCTGACTTTTAAACACTGGCCCTGTCGGAAGGACTCACAAGACAGCCTTATTGTCTCGCTATCAATTTGCATCTCATTACCCACAATGCACCGCTGGTTGGAGGTAACCTTTTGGGGAACACGCTGCCGCAGCGGGGAGCCTGGGGACAATATGGTTACTCCTGTCGACAAGGTTTTCATGTGGCCTGGCACCCGAAACATGATGGCTGAGAGGCCAGGTCACTGCCAGCCCTGCGCGCCGCTCAGCCGGCAGCGCCCTGCACTCATGTCACTGGGACCTGGTGCCTTCTGCCACCCCTCCCAGGGCCCCTGCCCTGTTCCAGGGGTGTCCCATGGGCACGGCTCGCTGCAGGTCCTTCCCACCGGGCTCACCACCTCCTGCGGCTCCCCAGCGGCTGCACCACAGCTGCCTGCCTCCACCAGCCGTTCAAGATGCTCCGGAGCGCCTTTGGATGCTTTCTCACATCTCCGCCAGCCCTTGCCACCTCAGGGAGATGGTACTGAAATAGCATTTTCTGTCAGAAGGAAATGTGCTGCAGCTGCTGCTGCCCCCCAGCCCCCCACGCCAGGCGCCTCTGCCCTCTGCTCTCACCCACCAATGTGGGGTGACAAAAACAAGCGCTCAGCCATTATCGCTGAGGTGGATCACTGATCCCCCAACACCCTGCTGCTGGGAGGCTGCCAGGCCCCATCCTGTGCTGCCACCTGCAGCAAGGACCATTTGCTCCCCAGAGCAGGAGCAAGCTACACGACCCTGTGCACCCTTTGTAATGTCACTCATTCAGCTCAACCGTGAGCGTGGGGATCTGACCTCCAGGATGGGCACCCCGTGCACCCCACTCCCTACCACCTCTGCCTTGTGGTCCAGGCAGGGGTGGTCTGGTGAGACTGCTGGACAGCAGGACCCCCTGCCCTGCCAGACCTGGCTGCAGGCATGTCCACCTCCTGCAGCACCCGGGGGCTCAGCCTCGCCGAGAAGACCTCCCTAAATAGTCCTGTGCTCCCCACAGCTGCATCCCGGGTCTTGCTCGCTCCGTATTCCTTCTCCTCATGAACTCTGCAGTGTGAGACCTCCCCGGCAAAGCGGCAGAGCTTCTGCTTGGCTCTGCAGCCGCTGCAATGCCCAGCTCCGGCATCCCACCGAGGCCGCCTGGCACCAGCACTGTCGCTAAGCGCCAGCGGGGCCCTCCGCCAATGCACGGGTGCCACCTCCGCCACCGGGCCAGAGGTGCCAAGGCAACAAAAGGACTTTTAATAGGCGAGAGAGCACCACTGCGAGGAAGAAAACCCAACCATTTAAACCCCTTCTGAATAATGGTGCTGCCTCCCTGCTGCTCAAATCAGCCGCAGCACTTTGTTATTATAACTAAATACAAAAGATTTTAACAGCTGGAAATGCAGCAACAATATTTAAAAGAATTTTTTAAATTGTTGGTATTTTATTCAATAATGGTAATGTTTTTTTTTTAATTTTGGTTTGGTTTTTTTTTATTTTAAAGGCATAAGATTCCCTACTCTGTTGTTTTCGCCTGGTGCTGGTCAGGCTGCGAGGCCGGCTCTTGCCTGCCGATGGCAGGGAACAACACTGAGACACAGGGCTGGAGGGAGCTGGCAGCTGGTGGAGGCATAAAAATTACGGATCACTGCTCCAGCACCCTGCTCCTCTCTGGCCAGGATCCAAAGGTGCAAAACCCAAAGGCGCAACACCCAAAGGTGCTGCACAGGAACAGCACAAAGCAGGCAGAAATACAACAGTGGCAGCCCTGGCCAGAGGTGTGAGCTCCACAGCTGCTGAAGTCAAGGGCAGGACTGGAGGTGGCCGTCGCCATTACCAGCTCACACCCTCAGACAACAGAGCCCTTTTGCCCTGGCAGTATGGGAAAACACTTGGTTATCTTTGACACTGTGTTGATAACAGCCTGGAAGCACCACCTCTTTTGTGAAACCACAGTGCTGGAGAGGGGGTTTGGCAATGGGCTGGGGTCAAAAGAAACCTCCAGAGGCAGGGTGTGAGGCTGGAGGGCCCTGGCATCACCTCTCTGCACAGACGGGCAGACAGCAATTGCTCCTCTTCGGGTTTCTGGAGCACATGTGAGCACAGACCTTGCTGGCGTTCAGGCTGCGGTGCCGTATTTTATGAACCGTCTGGATGAGACCTGGTGAGGCAGCAATGGCTGGTGGGACACACGGCTGCCCCCCGTGA
Organism: Falco peregrinus; assembly: GCF_023634155.1. NCBI lineage: Eukaryota > Metazoa > Chordata > Aves > Falconiformes > Falconidae > Falco > Falco peregrinus. The sequence goes on along the minus strand of NC_073725.1, from coordinate 115,405,907 downwards.
AGGGACGGGGCCTGCTCTCCTCCCTCTTGGCCTGCAGAGCCTGTGCTCTGAGGGTTGCTCCTCTTACAAGGGATCCATTAATTCTGCAAAATGCACCATAATCTATTTGTAGTCTATCAATGAGTAATTAAGAGAATACTACCAGTGACAGTGTAAATAAAAAGAGACATTTTACGATGTAGTATTTTGAGTTGTGCATTGTTTTGTTCTACAATGTGCTGTGCCAATTCATGAGATGCAGTTGGCAGCAGCTGTCCCGCTCATCAGTGAATTGCATCTTCATCCAGCCCCGTGACCAAACATCCCCACATGGCTTCAAGTGCCCGCAACACTGAGACCAGGCAGAAGAGCTGCTTGCTAACGTGACGTCTGGGAACACACCTTGTGCTAAGGCCCTTGTTGCTCTGGGACTTTGCACCTAGAGCTGGCGGCTCCAGGGGATGCCTTGGAAAGCCCAGGCAACAAACCTGCTGTGGCCCCTCCACGAGACAAACCTGACCATCACTCACAGCAGCAGCAGGCGCTGCTCTGGTGGAGAAAGCATCCCACAAGGTCCCAGGAGCAGCATGGATGGAGACAAAGCTTTGAGCACCCCTTTTCCAGCTCTGCCCTTGCTCTAGGAGTTACTGACCCTCCCAGCACATCCCTCACCTACACAGCTTTGGCATGGTTGTGGCTACACCAGGTCCCCACAGCTGCCAGCACCCTGGAACCTTGATGGGGACAGCACCAGCAGATGAGTGGTCCAAGCACTACCAACATGCTGACAGTCAACCATCAGCTCCCTCGGGGAACCCACCAGCAGCAGTACAAGCCAGGACCTGGGCTCTGGGTCCTCCAGCAGCACCCCTACCCCAGTCCTGTTTGCCGAAGCTTCGCAGCAGGGGGACAGTCCTCCACCCTATCCAAGACCTGTTACCTGAAAACTATTAAAATCACCATGGAGTTCATTGCTACAGCATTCGGTGCTGCCGCTGAGGTCTATATTTCCTGCTAGCACTTAAATAAGTAAACCAGTGTTTGGAAGCACTGGCAAAACCAAGGCAAGAAGAGCAGCCCCTTCTGCTGTCCCCTGGTTTTGGGGGACCACAGCCCGCTGGCTGTGGGCACATTCCCACTGCAGCAGGGATCCCCAGCCGTTGAGGAGGGGATGCACTAGAGGCAGCATTACCTGGTATTTATTTAGGTGAGATGGGACAACAGGGAACTGTAGGGAGGGGACAGAGAGATGAAATTGGAAGGAGTTTGGGGAAAAAAGGAGGGGCTGGGGTGGGGAGCAGGAGCAATGGCAGAGGGAAGCAGGGAGGAGGAGCTGGAGCCGCTGGGGAGGACAGAACTGTTCTGATGCTTCATTCAGAGGGCCTTGGTGCCCTTCACCCTGATGCCTATTTAATGTCATCCTATTCAGCAAGTGTCCCCATGATCTGGTAATTATCTTACTTACAAAAGAGCATCTCTGTGTCACAAATGCTCCCCTCTCCAGGTCTGCCACAGATCAATATCTCCTCAAGGCCTTCACCATTGTTTGGGGAATGGAATTGATTTTTCTGGGGAGCGAGGGGAGGAAAAATATATAAGTAAGTGCTGTGGAGATGTGTCCCTGCTGAAGGCTGAGCTGGGCAAGTGGCAAAGCTAAAGGAAAGCATACAGATGCCACCTGACATCGCAAGTATTGCATCCTATTGCTGTCCCTGCTGAACTGGCTGCAGGAGATGCTTAGTTGTTTATCATTCAGTGCACAAGCCAAGCATATGAAATGCTGGAGCCAGAAGAAATCTCTAGCTCAAGATATCACCAGCTTCCAAAGATTTTACGGCAGGATAAGAAGTGTGGAGGTGCTGATTCAGCACTGCCCATAAAGACATGTGCATGCCCCACTTTAGGGTTGAAGCACATGGCTGCTGCTGCGACATCGGTGGTCCCTGGAGGGCAACAGGGTCGCTGCTTAGATGGGAGCACCTTGCTGTGACCAGCACAGCACTAAAATCGAAATCCAGAGCAATGCAAGAACCACTGAACCACACCGCTGCCAGGCAGCCATCAGCGTGACAGCAGCAACCACAAGCTAAGCCTAGCAGTGCCAGCTGTACACACTTCGTGCTCCTCTCACCTGGCTACAAGGTGACCTTCAAAATCCTGAGATATAGGAAAAATGCAGTTTGATCTTGTGTTTGAGTCTGGATTGTGAAACCTTTGGGATCTCTGAGTTGAGCCTCTCAGCGCATCACAACGCTCCTGCAGCTGGGGGCCTCTGAACGATGGAGAATGGCACGGGGCAGCGGTAAAACTGCTCCCCTGGCTCACACTACACAGCAGCAGATGGAAGCTGAAGCAAAGCGGATGAATGCCAAGGCAAGACACCAAAGCGTTTAAAAATTATGCATGTGTGGGGAAGGAGGAGGGTTTTGTTACTGCCACGTCCCCAGCAACAGCAACCTTTCATGTATTTGAAAGCTGTTACCATGTTTTACCTCTGTCTTCTCCAGAAAAAAAGCACCCTCTTCTTGTAATATCTGCAAATGGGCCTTTGCTTTCCGATCCTCTTTTCTGTCCTTCTGTCTTTCATTTTGCATCTCTCTCGAAGCATGCCACCAGACACCAGAGCCCGAGCCAACGCCAGCCGGGGCCCAGCTGGTGCCAAGGGGGGAGCCAGGGTTACCCACCTCGTGTGCACAAGGTGCGATGAGATCGGTATTTGTCTTCCCTTCAAACACCTCAGCAGGGCTGAGAGATGCCCAGCCTGCAGTCTAGCAGAACCACCGCCATCCATTTCAACCTTTCCCATAATGTCCTTATTTTTTGTTCAAGTAGGAGGAAAGGGGGGAAAAAACCCCCGAGTGCAGAGAAGGGTGGAGATTAGACTTGAGAAAACCTGTGGCAAAGCTTTTCTTCCAAGGACCTCTGAAAGTGCATTTGTTCAGCTCCTTGGGTGGAGACGCTCATGGGTTTATAAAGCACTGCTCAGCCACTGGGGCTTCCTTGCCTCCTCAAAAGCAAACAAATCTCAAAGCACACTCTTCTGTGCAACAGACCTCAGTTGAGCCTGGCTGGTGCAGAGAAGAAGAAATGACAGAGGAAGGGAAGGAGCAGAAGGTGAAGGAGAAGGATGTTTTCCAATGCACAGAGACCAAAACGCTGGCTGTAGGACCGAACAGGGGAGCATCCCAAGTGGGAATACATATGCAGCGAGATGGCGGCAATCCTTACAGAGGGGAAAAAAATCAGATGGGACTAGACACACGTGCACGTAGCTTTGGAAAGGGTCAGCTCATTCAGGGAATGCAACAGCATGTCGACAGAGGCAATTCAAGGTAAGCACATCCAAGGTACTGCTTTTGGGGAACAACAACTAGGACCCATCCGTCGTGCATGCTGATGCAGCTCCAAATTCAGCTCCAAATTAAGCCCAACTATTCGAGGAAGAGACGGAGGCATTCTGGAGCACAAACATCTCAGTGCAAGTGATGGTCCAAAGATGCTCGTTTGTGCTTAGTAGTGAGCGGTAAATAAAACTGTCATATTAGCAAGCAGGTCTATAAATCAGTGGGCCCCTCATCTGTGACACCACATGTGGCTGTGCCATGCTGAGCATGGGGAAGAGGCAGATGCAGGGCAGGGAAAAGCAATGTGGCTGCTGGGAACACAGGAGGAACTCACGCAGGGGCCGACTGAAAACATTCAGGGGATTTGATTCACTTAAAGGAAGAAATGAATTTCAAAGGACATAGAGGTATAAATCCCCACGTAAGAGAGAAGGTATCTCTGAGCTCGATTATGTAAACGTTTAGATCTGATGATGAGAAACACAATTCCCTGTGGAACTCAATGCCTCAAGATGCCAGGGACACGATAATTTTTTTAAGGAACAAAAATCAGATTAATCAGAGTATCATCAGTTATGCTAGCCAAGATCAAAGTACTGAGGAACGTAAGTGCTATCACTCAAGGTTTTATACCTCCCAAGTAACTTCTTAGGATTAGAAAGAAATTTCAATAATCTGCCAGCTAAGTATGCAGTGCGAGAGTAATAATCCTTCTCTCCCAACATCTGCTAGCAGCTACTAATGGAAATAGTAATAAGCTAGGTGGATCATAAACCTGACCTGATCTGATTGTTACCTTATAAGCTGGAACACAAGGGTGTTATCATTTCTCCCGGGGTAACCTGTTGTCAACCAGGACCGTGGTGAGGCAGAAGCCACAGGAGCAGAGCACCAAGATGCTCCTCCTGGAGCTCACCGCCCGTGGGAGGGCAGACCCTTCAGCAGCAAGTCTATTGATTTTTATATAATTTGTTGTAAACATTTCTAGTTGCTTCTTAAAATGCAGCACTTCCTGAGCAGACAATGCATGTACAAAGCCATGGGAGGATGAGAGCTCCAGTGTGTGCAGTTTCTCTGTGCCAGGGCTACAGCTTGGGTTGGTGCTTGATGCAGCATCAAACCCAGGCAAGCAGAATTAGCTCATGCCTTAGATAAATCAAACCTCACCATCGCTCTCGTGGTTTTCCCTTTCTGTTCTGCTTTTTTCAAATGCGTGGCACACTTAATGGAAGGTGACCCATTTGCCATTTCAGATTGAACATGTGGATATGAGAAGATGCTGCCCACTCCCCCTCTTGTTCAAAACCACAATCCAGTGGGCTGGGACACGCTCAAGGCAGGCTATGGGGTGGAGTACGCTGCCATGCCCGAATGGCTCCAAAGACCGTTGGGGAGGGCTGGCTGGAGAGAGGAGGTATGAAAATAACAGCGAGAAGAAACAATGTGCGGGAAGGGAGGAAGTGGGGGGAGAGGAAAATTATAACACTAAGGCATCCAATACAGCTGATTTCCTCCAACAAACTCCGAGTGAAAGGTTAGCTCTGGTGTTACAGCTATAGGAAAACGTCAAAGAGTTTTTCAGAGAAAAGTGACTAACATTTTTATTCCCCGTCCTCTCCCCACAAAGTAAAACAAGGTGAAACAGGAGTGGGGAGCAGCACCTGACTGGTTCCAGCCCTGCTCTGCACACGCACAGAATCAGCATGAAACACATAACAAAGAAAAAAACCATCACAGTATCATTTCCTTCCCAGTTCGCTACAGCTTTGGATGTAATAGCCACAAAAGCCAGTCTTTCCTGAATCTCTTACTGGCTCACCTACGCCAGCAGCTGATCTGGAGGCAATGCTCCAGCACCTTGGTCCCTCTCCCCATCGTGGAGGCTGGGCACACTCTGTCCCTGTCTCCCAGCTCCCTGCCAAGCTGGGACAGCTTCAGGACACATCGGGCCATGTGGGATGTGACACCGCAGGTCACAGGCGCCAGAGCCTTCTGCTCTCTGGGGACCAAGCCTCACTGGCTGGAGCAGCAATGCTAATCCATCCAGCTGGGCAGGCTGCATTACCACCAAAGGTCACCCGTGTGACTTCTGCAGTGCTGCCAACAATCCCGGGTGGTACTGCAAACAGTGATACATTCTCCACATGTGGCTGGCTAACTCAGGGGAGGCTGCAGGGGTGAGCAGGCAACCTTCCGTGTCCATCACCTCCACAGCCGGGTGCCTTCGCACTAGGTCTAAATGGTGACAGCCTCTCTCAGCTCTACTTTTCATTTTTACAGACTCTACAATGTAATATTAGGGGAGGGAAAGCAAGAAAGTCCCTTCTCCGAACGCATCGCCAGAGGCGCAGCATGCAGCCCTGAGTCCCACCAGGTGCCAGCGTGGTGACCTCGCTCTTCGGGCACACCTCCACCAACCTCAGCAGAGCCATCTTCCCTGGCAGAAGAGAAGCATGAGACATCAGAACGGCTTCCATGCAAGCATGCTGGTGTCTCCAGGAATACATTTGGCTCGTAGCTTAAAAAGACCAAGCAGATGATAGGAATTGCCTTAAAAGCCCTTGTGGAAAAAAACATGCCCTGTAAACACAAAGTGCTGCTCGAGGCAGAGGTGGCCAGCTCTATGTGGAGACATACGAAGGTGAGCCCAGTCATCTCCCTGTGCTCCCATGAACAGTGGGAGCCCAGTGCTGGCCCCACTCCTGGCTGCCCATCGCTCTCCCTAGACACCAGCATCCCTCTTGTCAGCTTCTGGTGGCCACTCGTGGCTGAGTGCTGAAGGTTGATGTGTACAAAGCATTTGCTAGTGGCTCCCCATGTCCCACCCATAGCTACCCCACCTTTGGGAGAAGCGTGACCCCTCCCTTTCCAGCACGTGTTTCTCTTAATATAAATTAATCTCCTATTGATTCCTGGCTTAATTGAAGCTGAGCTGCTTATCCTTGCCTCACTGATGCTCATGCAGCTCCTGGGCCTGCGCGGGGAATGTCATGTAAGTGACAAGGGCTGGGGCAGAGCTGAAACAGGTCTTTTGTGGAGATGTGGGGAGAGGGTGGCTTGCTCCTGGCAGAGGCACCCCAAGCAATGCAGCTCCTGAGCTGGTCACCCCTGCCTAACCAGAGGATCTGATGGTTAAAGAAACACCCTCTATATGCACGTGACCCAAAGGCACCAGGTCCTTTTCTCCACTTTAAAATAATAATCATAAAAAGGAGAAATTCTCATCAGTGCAGAGAAACTGCAGCAAATAATGTGCCCAGGTCAGGTGCCTCCTCTGGAAGCTTTGGTCCCCCAACGTGAGACCTCCCTGGAGCCCCTCCAGCAGCTGAGCTCGCTGGGGAGGTGCTGGCATCTGTCCTACACTGTGTTTCAGCTGCACATGTGCATGGTCCAGACTCCCAGAGCACAGGTCTGGAGCGAGAAGCCCCAGAAGCTCCTGGCAGTTCAGCCCTGGGGACTGAGCACTGCTTCTTCCCACCAATGCCTGCCCATGTACTGGCTGCTAGGTTATTTGTCATCTCAAAAACAAATGCTCCAGTGGGTATTCCCACCACTGGAGCTGAGCTGGAGGGTGATCTGGCAAAGGATGTCAGAGAGCAGCGGGTGCTGCCGTCACTGCCCTGCCTGCCACAGCCCAGCAGCAGCAAGAACAACGCTGTCATGCATTTCACTGGCCACAAGCAGCGGAGGGAAAGCCTTGCCATGGGAATGGGAAACTGCAGCTGACAGAAAGTGGCCTTTGCAGACTCCTAGTAGGACATTTTAGGAGGGCATTGTTCGAGCTGTGCTGGGAAAACATCCTGTGAGGGGGACTGAGCTCCAGCCTCAGCTGGCAGCAGGTCTCACAGGTGCTGCTGGAGCAGGGGACACATGCCCGACACTGCCAGCGCCTGGGGCAAGGCACCCTGCCTGCTCAGACCCATGGTCACCTCCATCCACTGATGCTGGGTACCAGGCACACAAGCCCCATGCTGGGCTGGCCTCTCACCTGGAGCTCATCACCGCTTCTCCTGGCCTTGGCAGAAAGTAGCAAGGAAGGAAAAGAAGTAGCTCAGTGAATGGGGACAGCGAAAGATGGAGCTGAGCAGACCCCAGACAACGGGGCTTGGAAAGACAGAAGCAGGAATCAGCAAAAGTTAACATAAGATGGTGTCCTGTCTTTGCCAGGATGGGAGCCCTTCTGCTTCAGACAGCTCAGGTTGCCCTGCAGTGAGGGGGAGCGATAGCTGAGGAGGTGACTTCCATCATCTTTCCACCAAAAGGCCTAATTTTAAATGAAAGCAAACTTGCAGAATCACCTACAAAACCACTGGGAACTTGGAGGGCAATCGATTACAGTGGTGTGTTCACACACCAACTGCCCCACATGTCTCCAAGTCCAATTGTGCAACCTGCGCTCATGCACATCCCTCCTGGATCATGACGACCCCTCAAGGCTCACCTCCAAAAGCCTTAGCTCAGCACTTAAGTGTGTAGCCCAGAATTAGCAATGAAGTCTCTTGAGCCCTGCGGGAAAAGGGCAACAGAAAGAGGCAGCTGAGCCCAGCCTTTTGCTACTTTGGGGCTCAAAGACACGAGCTCTGCTCAGGCTTTCTGAGCGACCCTCGTCAAGTCATTCAATCTCTGTCTGTCCCACCTGGCTTCAAACAAGAGCAGACAGTGCTGTAAGGCACAACAGGCACAGAACAAGCCCAGATGAGAAGAGCAGTACAATAAGGTTTTTTATACTATGGAAGTTGACCCTAAAAGTTAGAAAAACAACAAACAAGTCAAATCTGCAGTGTGTCAACCAGAACATTTCACTTAAATGTTTCCCTCTCTACAAAGCTGAGAAAAACACAGTATCATTTCAAAAGCATCACAGAAGACTACCTTGACTTCTTCTTGCCTTGTTCTGCCCTCCTTCATTTTAACAGTGAAATCTGTGCTTTTTTTGGCAAACAAAAACACCTGATAAAACATGCCCCCCAGACAGGTACAAAAGTGCTGCAGATAAAACAGGAATATCCAGCAACAGGCTCCTGTGACGAAGGGCTGATGTCAGAGACCCAAAGGATGCTCCGACTGGCTCCACTAGCGAGACCCTAATCATACCAGAAGGCTTCTGGCTTGGGTTGAGACAATGCAATTGCTTTTTAATTTGCAAACTGTGCATATTTTCCTGATGATGTTTATGCCGAGCTACAGATCAGTGCTCTGCCACTGACCAGATAATTGCCAAAGAGTTAGCTCCTGTCTTGGGTACTTTAACCTTGCTGTTTATATTCAGCAGTGCAATGGTTTGAAGTCCAGCTCAGAAGCACTTGAGAGTAATAAACTGGGAGAGGGGAGGGGGAGGGCTACGCTATACTGTTATGATTCTGCAAAGGTTTCTGTTTTCTTTCTTGTTATCCTAATAACCCTTTTATAGAGCACATTGTTGGCAAAGCCCTCTGCTGAGGCAGCCAGTTCCGTGTAGGCACAAGACAATTTGCAAAAGCAATAAACTGACATTCAGCTGAAAAAGCCTGCTAGAAAGATGAGCCATCAGCAAATCCCCCTACACATGCATGGCCTTAAAGACACACTGGGTTTATATTGCAGTGGAAAAAAAAATAAAACAAACAGTACCACAGCGCCCCAGCACACCGGCACGCTGCAGGGGTAGATGCTGGCTCTGTGCTTGGGTGGCTGGAGACATGGTGGCCCAGGAGGTGCCCCAGGGTCACTGACTGCAGGCCCCTGCTTCATGGGAACCTCTTTGGAAACTGCTAATGGACTGGCCTGAAGACAGGTCAGCTGGTTGCCTCTGCGTCCGCTAGTAGTGTGATTTTCCAGAATCAGCTTCCTTCGGTGGTTTGAAACCTTCAGGTTTGCAGCCCAGAGCTATCCACTGGAAATTTCTCATTTGTTCCATTCATTGCTGTACATAAGCTTGAAGAACTTTTCTCCCTCTGCACATTTACCCCTTTGCTGTACTTACAAGAACAACTGTATTTTCCTCTAACCTTTGGGATCCGACTCATGCTCCCCAGCAGATGCTCCAGAGAAAGCAGGGACAGGTACCCACCTCAGCCCCATCTCTCCTCTCCCTGGAAGCTGCCACCCCACTGCAGGGATGGCTGAAGAGGACAGGTAACTGTTCCCAGGGCAGCACACTATACACATGGCTGCTCACCACCAGTTTACACCATAAACCACAGTTAACCAGAGACCCAAGGGATGGCATTTTGACCCCCTGTCTTGCCATGTGGGGTTTCCCTATGAGCTCCCTGAGATCCTGTGTGCTTTTTCCATGAGCACATCATGTCAGCAGTTCATGGCAACCCTACAACCCACACAGCTCAGACTTTCTAGTCTGGCAATCCCCCATTTGCAGAAGAAGCTCTTGTGCTCACCATGTACTGCGTTACCCTTCTGCACCGTGTCATCCTTCCATCCCAGCTTCTTCATGTCCTCAAGGTCATAGGGCTTCCTGGTGACAGCCTGACCCTCCTCTGCGTGCATAATGCACGTGGCACCCCAATAGATTACACTAGCACATCCCCTTTTGTGTCCAGGCCACTGCTCAAAACTAAGATTAATTTGGAGACTGAAGAACTGCACCAGTAACATCCTTCAACCCTAATAGTTACACGCATCCTGGCCCTTTTTGTAAGGATCTCATTGGTAGGCAAGCACAAAATTTAGCTTTGAAGGGTCTCTGGCTAGCCAAGGACACAGGCTTCAAAGAATAAGTCATCAGCTGAGGTGTAAAGAAGAGCAAAATTTATTGCATTCAGAGACAGGCTGGCTGGAGAAATCAAGCTGGAGAAAATAGAGACATATTACCAGGGCAAAGCCTACCGCCGAGTCTTAAGCCTATACTTTTGCAGACAGCTAATCCTGCTAACATTAAAACAGGAGCTGAGGGTTTTTGATGGCATAGCTATTTATGGAGAGCTCATCTAACTCTTCATCACCTCCCTAAGATCCTGGTGGAGGAAAGAGGCTCATAACTCAGAGGTCTGCTGGACATGAAAGGCAAACAGATGTCAATGTGAGCAGGGAGAAGACACAGGGAGGATCTGGTGGCACATCTGACAGCCCTGCTGATAGCCCTGCTCGCTCGGAGAGAGCGGGCTGGGCACGCAGCATGCAGCAACGTCGTTCTTGCTGTACCATTTACAACCTGTGCAGCTCAAACACCTCGCTGGGCTGTCACCTTCCCTACCCTGTCCTCTGCCAAGCCTCGTCCCACCTAACATCATCAGGGATGCCTTGTACCGCACCCACCACACTTCTCCCCAGGAATCGTTTCCACTAATCACAGACCTGCACGGGCACGCAGCCAAGCCAAGCAGCGAGCAGAGGGCCACCCTTCAGCTGGAAATCCTCACTGGCTTTGCAGCGCAGCACCCACTCCTGCTGCTGGGACAGGCACCGGTGGCCTGGCTGCACCCTTGTCCGGTGGCCACAGGAAACTGTTCATTAATCAGGATGAGAGCAGAGGCAGAGGAGCTACAGAGCAGGTGGAGAGAGGGGGTGCAACAGCTTGCTGCTCACTGGAGTCCTGGCAGCCCTGCTCGGTGCTTTGTCAACACTCCCTCTGCTTAATCTTCTTTTCAGAAGAGCATCTTGTTTAAATGGGATGATTCTTATTAAGATCATTAACTCCTCCAGTGAGAGCTGACCTGATCTCCTGTTACCCTGCTCTCCACAGCCCCCTTCTGCAGGGTCCACATTCCCCTTTAGCCCATGTCGGTCCATCCTTCTCATGTGCTCCACCACCATTGACTCAAAGCTGTCGAAGTCCAAAGTCCTTACCTTGCCTAGCCCCATCCCTTCCCTCCACAGGGACCTGCCATGACCTGCTACCCATTTAAATCCCTTCTTGGGCTTCTCACTTCTTCCTCTTGCTTTTCTGCCTGTCACCTTCCCAGGGTGCCACCCAGCGAGGCGGGAGGGAGGTCCGACCCCATGGAGGATGAGCAGGGATAATGCACGAAGTGGGTATCACTGGTGCGGTCAGGAGGATGCAGCTCAGACGCCCCATTTCACCCCAGTATCCTACAGCCTGTTGACCCTAAGTGCCCCAGCAGATCCCAGCTCCCTAGCCTGCTGCCTTCCCACCTCAGTGCAAGCTCTTTGCCAGCACCCCCTAAAAGTACTCTGCTACCGAAGGAAGTCCATCGCATTCCCAGCTCAGGCAAGCAAGGGGGTTTGCTGCTCCAGCTGCTGTCCAGCTACCAGCAAAGTCTTAATCTTGATCACCAACTCCAAGAGAGAAACCAAATCCCTTCTCACGCTGGCACACTTGTGCTCTCTCTCCCAACTCCTTGAAATAACGGCATCTTTCTGGAGCAAAAACTTCAGGGGATGGGGAGGGTTGAAATTTTTCTTTACATGTTTCACGTCCCTTTTATTTAAAAACCACTTTATGCAGCTGTCAGAAACCAAAATGAGAATTTTATATTTTTTTTAGCAATCTCTGAAATAAGGATGTTATGTGGGATCAATTTTTTATGGCAGTAAAGTAAAGGGGGAAAATAGCAGCAATTTTCTCTTTTGAACATGGCCTGTTTAATGGCATGGATGTCATGGTGCAGCTTTATCCAGAGAGAGGGAGAAAAAGCCACAAAATGGTACTGTGGTCAATCAAAGACTTCTACACTACAATCTGCTTCTCCATTTCTCCTACAGCCAACTGAGATTTCCATCACTTCTCTTAGCCTTTCTTCCCATCTCTCCCCTCTCCATAACCCTTATAGAAGTTAAAATAAAGCACTGAGTGCCCAGATCCAACGGTCCCTCCATGGAAAATGCTGACATGCCAGCCACAGCCCCTCCTCAGGAATCACAGACAGATGCAGCATGTTGAAAGCATGCCAGCTGCACGCAGGAAGATGGCAGGGAGGTGCTGCTGCTCCAGTGGTGTTTCGGTCCCTGTGATATCATGTGAGCAAGAAAATCCATTTTGTTACAACGCTAACAAACCTGCACCACCTATGCTTAATTGCACAGCACATCTGAGCACGGGGCAGATATCGCTGTCCGCCCTCCCTGCGAGGGCAGAGGGGCTCCGCTCGCAGCCTCCCTCCCGTGGGAATCGCAGCCTTATTTCCCCTGCCCATTGCCGAGCTCTGTGCAGTGGTGTAGACTTGCTGCATTTTCCCTGCCTCTTCTTGCCCTTTTTTTAACTGCAAGCAGCCTTGACGATGCCTTCTGCCCTCCCCAGCACGGTTCTGCTGGGACAAAGCGGGACACAAGCCCTGAGCAGACACACGTGCTTCCAACCACATCCCCGGAGGTGCTGCCGGCAGCACCCACCCCCAGGCATCTGGTGTAACAGGCATTGCTCCATCCCTCCGCCTGCTCCAGGGACCTCGCTGCAGGCGAGGTGGCATCCTGCCAAGTCCTCCCATGGGACAGGGGTGCAGTCCCCATGCCCCAAGAGCCAGGCAGGTGGGAGGTCCCACCCCAGGGAAGTTGAGCAGGGAAGGAGAGAGCCTTTATTTACACCTCACCCTCCCACTGCCACAAGCCTGTCCCAGTTGGCCCTGGCAACGGTCTGGGGAGGCAGTAACCCATGCACACTGGTGCTGCTGGCACAAGAGGCTGCCCAGGAGAGTTCAGGGTGAGCTGGCAGTTGCAGGAGCCCTGCCTAAACCCAAACACCCAGCAGTGCTCGGACACCAGCAGCAGGGAAGCTACAGGCAGCAGGGCTGCTGGGGGAAGCCTGGCTGGACACAGCAGCGTGCCAGTGGCTTGGCTCATCCTTCACCCTCTGTGGTGGCAGAGGGAGCTGGGGCAGGTGACCAAGGACGAAGCCCCCTGCAGAAAGTCATGCCAGGTCCTGGCCTCTTTGACACCCTCCTGCAGGACCCTGTGGCAGCACATGGGGTGAGAAGGGCTGCAAGGCTTGCCTGGCTCCATGCGCCTCCTGCCTGTGGGCTGTGCAGCAGGCAGGGCTGTGCAGGCTGCGGCCGCACCTCGCTCTGCTGCAGGCAGGCAGAGGGCACGGACTCTCGGCACATACCAGGACCAGCAGCCCGACCCCGGGCACCGCCAGCCTGCGGCAAGAATGTCCCTTGCTCTCAGTGGGCCCGGACACTGGGGTCCCCATAATAGCTGAGGCTCTGGGACCAGGGTGGGAGGAGACTGGCAGAGAGGGAAATTTATTTCAAGCTTTGTCAGCTTGTTGAGGTCCCATTTTTAGGATACTTTTTTTCTTGAAAGAATCTTACACAAAACCTTATATGGACTAAAATACATGCTATATTGCATTTCTTCTCAATATTACTTAAAACCACAACGTGTTTGAGTCCCCTCCCATGCAGCAGCACAGGCACAAACATGCCCAGCTCCAGCAGACAGCACCAAGTACCCAGCCAGGATCCAGCCCTGCAAATTCAGGCACAAACAGCGTTGTGAAGGAACAGGAATGCCAGTCATTTTGATTATTTCAGCCTTAATCAGACTCACATTGGAGGCTTGCAGCCAAGCTTCAGATTCTGGTTTCCCTGAGGCTCAGGAGCACTGGGGTCTGGGGTTTTGTTTCAGAGCCAGAGGCGATTTAATTCTCACCATTAACAACATGGGGAGGGACTTTACCCTGGTTCAGACTAACCCCTGCCGTAATTAGCTTTGAACAGCGAGGACACACAGACCTCTGGCTTAGAACACAACCAACCTCCAGATGTCAAACATCTCCACACCATCCCATGTTCTGCTCTTGATGTTAGGGCTGGCTTGGAAGCAGGGACATTGCGACAGTGGCTGTGGAGGTGCCAGGTCCTCCCCAGGGACCCCAGCCCTTGTTTTTCTTGTGCACGGCCACAGTGGTGACTTCCACTGGAACACTGAGACCCGAGCAATGATGCTGCTACACACAGCAAGGGAGCTCCGTGCTTTTTGTATCACTCACCATCAGCTTCACTACACCCATGGGGACACCAAGGTCAGAGGGGTAAAGTTATTGGCCTGAGCCCCTGCAGCAAACCAAAGGTAAAATTAAGAGATTGTAGCCAGACCCCACTTGATACACGAATCCCACATCCAGGCACTGCATTGTGTTAAGGGTTAAAAAAATACAAATACCAGAGAGGGAAGCAAGGGGATAGGGGGACAAGTCCATGTGGGAAAGCAAAGCATGGTCTGAAGGGTGGATGCAGCCCAGCTCCTTGCAGGCACTTCCACCGAAGCTCCAGGATGTGGACAGGGAAGTGATGAAGCTCTGACTGGGAAGCCTGCATAACTGCGCTCATGGACAAAAGCCATCTGGGGATGGAGCAGGGGTGGGTGCTCGATGCTGCCTGCTCTCCCTGGCTCGGGCACAGTGCAGCCTGCTGCCACCTGGGCAGGCTCTGCCAGCCTGTGCTCCCTGCAGGGCTCCGAATCCCAGCGGCAGCACAGTGCGCACCCCTGCAGAGCCACCCTGAGGTGGCTGCACCTGTCTCGCTCTGCCCTCACCACGCTCCACTCTGCAAAAGGCTTCTCTGTCTCCAAGGGCACAGGAAGGACACAGGGGTTGCTGGGCTCTCGCTGCACAGCGGAGAGGGATGTGAGGGGTTTCAGGGCAATTGCGGAGGTTCCAGGAGCAGATGAGCAAGCAAGGCTCCAAAAATGCACACGCTTCATGGGAGCAACACCTACTGCTGTCCGCACCAGCCCGTGGGACCCCTGGCCGCAGCTCCCACCCCGAGAGTGGCTGCACAGCCCCGAGGCCCCGGTTTCCTCACGCGGGGGCACGTCGGGCAGCAGACAGCGGAGCTGAGGGTCCCCGCTGCGCCTGGTACCCTCCAAGGGGAGAGCAGAGACAGCTCCGCTGCAGGGAGGAGGAACAACCCGCTGACGTCTCTGCCGGGGGAAGACGCCCCAGAGAGCTGCTGCTGCCGCCGCTACCGGGTCTGCTCGCACCGCTTCGGCCAAAATCCTCATCTAGAGCCGCCCCGAGCAGCTCCGGCGGCGCCTGCCTGGCCCGGCCGGCGGAGCCAGCACCCTGCGCGCCCCCGCGCTGCCTGCGGGATGCGGGTGCCCGAGCGGTGTCGCACGGAGCCCCCATGCTGATGTTTGCCAAGTGCTGTTTACAGAGCAAGCGCTTACCTCCATCTGCGGCTCCGCTTCGCTTCGGGAGCATGGGCTTGCAAACGATTTATGTTAACTGGCTCGCGGCTCCTCTAAACTGCGTTTGTGCATCTTAAACCTTTCTCGCAGAGCCAGCCAGAACACGTGGGGAGGGCTGAAGGGGAGCAGCGCTCTCCCAGACTCACTGCCATGACCTGGAGCGCTGGGGATAGTGCCAACAGCACAGGCATGTGCTGGGCTCTTTGATGTGGGGCAAGCTGGGCATGCCGGGCAGGGGGAAGGCAGCTGGCTACGAAAGCAGCACAACAGGTAGCAGGGCAGGAGCAAAACTGGCCACAGTGATGGGCACCCAGGCTGCAGGAGGTGGGTGCTGCCACTCCAGCTTGTGCTGCAGCCCCGTGGCACTGCGAGCCCACTGCTGGCAGCAAGGTCACAGCAGGGAGGGCACCCGCATGCAGCAGCACCCAGACAGCCCAGAGATACCCCCAAAGTATTGCAACACAGGTGAGGTGGCTGAGAATGACAAGTCTGCTTTGAGTGCCACAGAGCTAAAACCTGTGCAAGAGGAAATGCTGCCAGGTACCTTTTACACCAGTCACCGGGCTTTGCCTCACGGGCTGAATGTCCCACACACCAGGAGCGCCCTTGCCAGCTCTGCCTGCAGCACCACCCAGGAACAGAGGAGAGCAGGGAAGGGACAGGTGCCTGGCATGGAGGGACTGCCCCCCACTAACACCAGCTCCCCAGGGACAGGAGCCTGTAACAGCCCCGCTGGCAAGCCTTGTGGGAGCCTGCCGGGACGTAGCGCTGAGGCCGGGCTGGTAGCTGCAGTCAGAAGCCATTAAAGGGAAGGCAACACTGCTCGTCAGCTCTGGTCCTTGGGTGCTGGTGGCGCCCGCTACCTGCCAACAGCCGCATCCTGCTCCTCCCACAGCACTGAGCCTTCGAAGCAATTAGCAATTCCAAACTACAAAACATTGTCCCGGTGGGATAATAAACTCCAACATCTGTCAGAAGAGCTAGCGCCTATCAAATTGCCAAGAGAAACGTTTTTCTTCTCATTCAATTCACAGCTAAATTGAAAACAACCCCAGAAAGTATCCAGTGGCATCAGCTCACCATCCATCTCTGCAAGCGTGCAAGCTGTTCGCCATTGCAGGAAAAGCATCCTGGCCATGCAGTGATCACTCACTCAAATTAACAAATCATTTTATTTAGATATGAAAAGAAGCCGTAATTGACTGATGGTATGCTCCCATATGGCACCATACACTGGAGAAGTAACACACTCAATGTGATTGCCTCCTTGGAGCATGCACTTGTTGCAGCTCCAGGAGAGGAACAAGCTGGGGGGGTGGCTGTGGGGGGCCAGGCTGTCGATACAGAGGGCTGGGCTGTCAATACAGGGGGCCATGGATGCCCACCCCCCCCTGCAGCAATACCACTGCCAAAGCGCAGGGGAAGGTGATGGTTTCCTGCCCTTCCAGGCCCAGTGGCAAGGACCACCCAGGACAAGCTGCAGTACCACAGGGGGGACCCTTAATAAAGCACCAGGGAAAAAAATGGCAGGCACCCTTATTTTATAGGTGGGGAAGCCAAAACTCATGCATGGGAATCAAGTGGGTCTACGGCATCTCTGCAGGTGCCGCTCCAGCAGGGATTGGCACTGGAGCTGTAGGATGGTCCCTGCTCTGTTCCCTCATGGTGTCTAAGGATGAAGTAGACAGCTTACCTGAGTGCTGGTGGTGTCACAGGGTCCATGCAGGGACATGCTAGCTGGGAGGGCTTGCAGCCACTTAAATCCTGACTGTGTCTCCTCAGGGGCTCTTCCAACACATGAAGTAGAAATTGTCATGGAGAAATGAGCTCCTCTACCTGCTCTAAGACCAAACTTTCCTCTGACAGTGACCTGGGATTTGTCTGCTTGAACAGATGATGGAGGGGATCATCCCAACAACATGCACAAAGCTGGACAATGCTCCCATTTCATCTGAGTTAATTCAGAGCATCAAAACCAAAGGCTACATTTGGGGGTGTTAGAATAACAGGGTCTCAGGGATGCTTACTGAAAACAGAAGTCAGTGCGTTCCCAGCACGATGTTTCCTAGCCCACTTCCCACTTCACTGGGAAAAAACACCTGCATATCAAGAATGAAATGGCAAAGCAGGGTGCTCTGAAGAGCCCCTCCTGTGGAAAGGCCCCAGAAAAGCCAGTATCCTGCCAAGCTGCTGGGGGGCTGCTGCTGGTCTGTTGGGCACAGATGCTCTGGAGCAGCATGTGCCAGGGCACCCGTGCACAGGACAGGACAGATAGTCCCAGTGCTGCCAACGTGCCCTGTGACAGCCAGCGTCGGACTGGCCTTTTGACAAGAGCAAAGCAAATTTTGGTGCTTCATCAATGACATTAAATGCTGTTCTATTGGAATGCTCCGCTCAATGGACAGAGACAAAGCAAAGACCTAGTCTCTCTGCCACACCTGGTAAGATTTGGAGAAGCTTCTTCTGTTCAGAATTGCTGCCCAGGATCCACTTCCCACCTATCCACATTAACCCTCACAGCACACTGGGGTGCACAGTGCCTACGATCCCTGCTGCTGCCACAGGCCCCAGGGCTCCTCGCTCCTCTGGGCATGGGCTGTATTCGCAGCACAGGGAAAAACAAGCCACCAAAACGCAAAAAGCAAGTGGCGATTCCAGCAATAATCCCTGCAGGATTCTGCAGGCCAAGGAGGCATTTCACCTTCCTGCTCCGCAACATACCGCAAGCTGCAGATATCATTATAACTCAAACATAATGCAACACTCGCATACAGAATCCTCCAAACTGATCTGAGAGATGGTTCACTGGCAATATGTCTGAATTAGAAATGAATAGCAGAGAAGCTGATCGAGATCCGTCCATCTTCATTCATCTTGTCAGCAACAGTTTTGCCAACCATGCACAATGCCGGGTGAGATTTCTCTCCTTTCCCACAATGTCAAAATCATTTTGACTGCACGGTCGAAAGCATTTTGTCAGTGGAGAAGAGCTGCCTCCAGTGCCTGCCAGCCCGGCCAGCCCCGGGATGGAGGGTAGCGCAGCCTGGCCTGACGCTGCAGCTACACAGCACCAGGGCTGAAGGTGGGCAGAGCAGGTGGGAGGCACTTGCTGCATCCCTCTGCATCCCTCTCCCTCCCTGTGATCCCCAAAGACAGCTGGTTTCCTAACAGAGGAAGGACACAAGAAGGGGAATCCTTTTCAACTCTCTGGAGTGGAGGGAGGGGAAAAGTCATGGGTCAGCCAGGCCAGAAAGGTCTGAAACACTTTGCAGCGTACTGCTGCCCTCCAGCAGAAACCTCTGCTGGGTCTGGTGCTTCCCCGGTGCCAAGCCACAGCCGGCTGCAGACATGCTGGGAGCAGCATGCGAGACGAGATTTTACCTGGCGGTGAAAACCACCCCAGACTCCCTCGTTCACACGGGCAGCAGGGAAAGGCAGGAGGGGGCGAGTGCTTGGGTTTGGCTTAGTTTCATCCTTTGAAATCCAGACAAGTCCAAGGGAGTGTGCAGTGTATAAAGCAAATGAGATGAGGATGCCTAGCCGAGCTGCTCTCCCCATGCCCCATGCAACCAGTGGCTGCCAAGTCCTGGCCACAGCCCCTTCCCCAAGCCCTTCTCCCTCACCCCCCTGCAGCCGCAGTGCCTGCAGGCAGCAGGCAGCGATACCGTACCCTTGTTCCCAACGCTTGCAGATCATTTTAGGCTCAGCAGGTATGACAGACCTCACGGTCAAAGCCTTGCTCACACTCACAGCAGTTTCCAGAGCATCCCTGCGCTGCAGTGTCTGGTGTGGCTGGCACTCTGCGTTAGTTACTGTCACAGTAAATAAGTACCGGGGCAAGGCTGCAGTTTTGCAACCTGAGCAGCCGTTGAACCGCAGGGAAGCTTACCCGCAGCGTGGCTGGATGTCTCAGGGAGTTGGGTGACATTCTGAGACTTTTGCAGTAAATAAATGAGGCAGTGAGATGAATGATTTCCTGGAAATTATCCTGGATTTCTTCTCCTCTCTTCCTTTGGTACTGCTGCTGTCAGAGAGGCCGTTCTGTGGGTCTGGGAGCCTCCAGCAACACCAGCCTGGAGCATCTCGTCCAGAGCAAGCTTCCAGGAGGAGGTTTCTGCGAGCAGGTCCTCCCCCAGCAGCGGGAGCAGGTTCAGCACAGCCGCACCTCCACAGATCTGACCCAGCTCACAGCAGGCCAGAAAGGCCAAAGAAATAACCAAACACAAAAACCCAAGCAGACAATCCTGCCAGACACCAGTGTGATCTCAAAACCAGACACATTGCCACTGGGTCCATCGACATGGTGCTCTCCAGCTCAAAGAGAAGGCAGGAGCTTGAAGCAGGAATTACTGGGTGAAGTTCCCCGGCCCATGCTAGGCAGGAGGTCAGAGCTGATGGCTGCAACTCTCCCTCCTGGGGACAATTTGTGTCAACAACCTTGGAGAGTGGGCAAAGAGGGAAGCTGTTTCCCGAGCGCTGTTCCTCAAGGTTAAAGAGGGGTGGAGGGATGCTAAGCAGAGGATGGAGATGGCTTAGGCACACCGAGGGAGCTCTCAGACAGCTTTTGCAGTGGGTTCACGGGCCAGCAGGACACAGCAGTATGGAGGGGAAAAGAGACCATAAAGAATAGACATAGTCTTGTCCAGCCCTTGGATTTCTGAGGGTTCAGAGTGAAGCTGTGAGCTTCACCTGCAGCCCCCGTCCCACATTTGCTCTGGGATGATCTGCACACCTCTGACCATGTTTCAGCATAACTGCTGCATCTCTCCAATGCTTGCTTGCTTAGAAACCCTGGAGATTAATGACCAGAAGAAGAAGTCTATCAGGGAGATAAAAGCATTATGTTAAAAGCATGACAGCAATTACGTTAGTATTAGTCACAAACCACTGCACACTTGGAGAGATTTTAAGTTGTGCTCCTTGTTTATTTGCTTTCCTTCCCTTCTCCCTGCACAGCTTTGGTATTACTGTGCTCCCTGGAATGGCAGCAGCACTGACAACCTGGCTGAGCACTAAGCAGGATGGCAGGGTCAAGGAACACCAGTGGCCACCAACGGAAGATGCTAACATGGTGTTTCTCACTCCCCACCTCTCTCGGTGACTATCCAGCTGCTTCACATGAAGGTAACAGCCCAACACACCTTCATGAAGCCAGGAGTACAGAAATACGAATGACCTTTTTGCCCTGAGGTGCAGACCGTGTCTCTCAGCCTTACAGGGCTGCCCTGGTGACATGCAGAGCTTCAGTTTCCAACTACAGCTCCTCGAGTGGTACCTTCTGCACAGAGCTACACCCCAGGAGCATGACTGCCTCCACACTCCCACCCTGCTGCGATTGTAAACCTCATACTCATCCAGTACCAGGGTTTTAGGGCCATGAGCCACCCTTGCCCCAGCAGGACTCACAGCCATGCCAGCATGATGTGACGCTGCTGCCCCAGCCTTGCATTGGCTTTGCTCAGCATTCCAGTGCTCGGCTCCTCTACACTACAGGCTACCAACCTGCTGCTCCATTTGTACAACACGTGCAAATGTCCCTAACAGGGCAGGGTGAAGCCACCCAGAGAAGAGGTGAACCAGTTTCAATCAGTCCAGTACTATCTCACCAAGCAGAGCCACTGGGGATGCCCAGGGAAAGTGATATGGTCATGTGAGCACCCACTGATGCTCCTGCATCCTCCTGACCTCCAGCATCCTGTGGTGCAGAGATTCAGCTCATCACTGCCAGTGCCAGCAACGCTCTCAATTGTATTTTCCTCTTAAAAAATTGCCCAATTACTTCTGGAAGCTTTCTAAACTCATCTGGCAGCCAGTTCCAACCGTTCTCCTTCCTCCTGCCATAAAGGAGCCACTGTGTGTTTGCTCTGCTCCTGCCATTTATTAATTTCATTTGATGCCCCAACAGCTGATTAGCAGAAACAAAGCCAAGTCATTTCCTACTGACCTCGCAGTGCCTACCCCTGCCTGCACAGCCAAGGGCTGCATTTCCCTGGCCACCTCTTTGCAGCTTACGAGCATTGCTTACATTGTCAAACCTCGCAGGGACGTCCATCGCCCCTGTCTCCCTGCTCCTCTTTGCAGCAGGGAACCAGAGCTGCACACAGCATTTATTTCCCATGCAGACACATGGCAGATTTATGCAACAGCCTATAACTGTGCTCTGGGTTTCGTTTTCTCTTTGTTTCCTAAAAATTCATTACATTCAATCTACTTTTATGACCGCCACGGAGTACCAAGTCAATATTTTCATGGAAGTGTTTATCCTGATTCCGAGACATGGCTCCTCACCAGCAACAGCCAGGTCAGAGCCAGGCACTGCTTACGAATGTGAGGATCGTTTCTGCTCACATGCGTCACTTGGCCTTCACAGACGCTGGATTTCATCTGCTGTTTCACCCGGCAGCTGCTCTCTACCTGATGTCCTTTGTAACTCTTTACACTTGCCTCAGTCCCACCACCCAGGACCAGCCAGGAGCACCAGTCACCTTTGCCATGGTGCACTCAGCCTCCTTTCCCAGGCTATGTACGAAGACACTGAACAGCACTGATCCCACAGGGAATTCAACAGCACCAAGAAAACTTCATATCTTTTAATCTCTAATTTCCCCAATTATCCATCATGCCTCTTATTCTAAAGCAGGTTAATTCTTTAAAAGCCTGTGCTGAGGGACCATAGCACAGTGCTCTCAACAACCCAAGCAGGTATATTTCACCCTGAGCATCCATCTCGCCCAACAGACTTTTGCTTACAAATGCTGTGCAGCCCCCTCCTCGCCATACCCTACCTGCACACGTGTCTGCTGACGTGTCAGTTTTGCAACTGCCCTGCACAGTGGGTGGGGACATTGCTTCCCTGGTCCCCAGCTCTGGTCCAAGGCAAAGACACCTCCATCACAGACATGTTACCAGTGACACAGAAAACTGAGAAGAGAAGGGAATGGAGAGAGACATGGAGTTTCCAATAATGAGAGGTTTTGGGGTGCTGCTACCACGCCACAAACGTGACCCCCCCAATCCTGCAAACAACTCCAGCTGAGAGCAAGGGGGGTCAGACAGCAACAAAGCGGGGGCACCCACCATCCCATCCCTGCTCTGCAGCAGGTAGGGACCGCTGGCACCTTCGCAAGGATTTGTTGTCTGCACATTTGCTTTTTGTTAGCGATCTCCAAGGTGACAGTGACTTTAAGTGAAAGCAGCCATCAGGCCTCATCACAGACCCAGATGTCAGAGCAGAAAGCAGGTACTCCATGGGAGTCAGCCCCTAATGCCTGCAAACAAGCTGCTGGGCTCATTTCGCTGCTCGCTCTTCTATGCCAGCTAATTACCAGATTGTCAGGGACACTGATGCATGCTCCACTCACGGCAATTCAATTGTCCTCTCTGCTCCGTATGTCTTACCAATATATATGCAGCTGTATTTTCTCTGAAATCTCACAAAGGTGCAAAGAGCTGCCTATGGGAGATGGACTTTGCTCCACCATGCCATGCAGGCAAACAGTGCAGCTGAAAAGTCACTGTTGGTGGGAGCCATCGACGGGCTCTGCTTGTCTTTTTGGGGGCTGTTGCAGACACACGAGACAAGATGGAGAAATGCACTTCAGAAAGAACAGGACGAAAGCTGAAGGCAAACAGCAGAAGGCCTTCCTTGGTGAAGAGATATTTTGAAGCAGTCAATTTGAAAAGACGAGA
This sequence comes from Falco peregrinus, assembly GCF_023634155.1. Classification (NCBI taxonomy): domain Eukaryota; kingdom Metazoa; phylum Chordata; class Aves; order Falconiformes; family Falconidae; genus Falco; species Falco peregrinus. The sequence goes on along the minus strand of NC_073725.1, from coordinate 115,382,811 downwards.
AAGAAAACCAGCTTTGGAGCAGCCCGACAGGAAAGTGACTCTGAGGATGATGGCTTGGAGACCTGAAAGAAGCATGGGAAGGGCACAGGGGCAAAATGTCGAACGCAAGCAGGTTGGGCAGGTGAAATGGGGCATGGACACACAGGCAGTGCCTGAAGATAAACCGCAGAGAAGGTGGTGGTGACAACCATCGATGACGAGAGGTTGCAACCATGTTGTAGAGAGGAAAGGATTAGAAACAACAGAAACAGTGAGAGAAGCAAGAAAACCAGCAACAAACCCAGTTGCATGGGCACTGAAGAAAGCAGGGCAAGCTGCCAGAGAGGCAGAGAGACTATCGGTCGTGGATGGAGAGACTCACCATTGTGTGCCCGGAGCAGTAACATCACCCACATGCCCCTGGCAAAGAGGTGATGGCCTGTGCAGTGCCAGGCGGCATGTCCCCAGGGGGTCCAGCACTTGGTGCCCCCACACACCAGAGGAGACCTGGGGCTCAGCAGCATGGCAATGCAAACCAGGCGCTTGCAGCATCTCACCTGCTTCCCAGCCGCTGGTTTGGCAAAGTCCCCAAGGTCTATCACTGCAAAGGTGATCAAGGCATGCTATAAAAACACCTCTCTATAAACCCCCATGTCTGGCACACATCACTCACACCCGTGAAGTCTGGTGCAAATGGCCTTAGCCAGCACTCAAGGTATTATCACATCATTAGAGAGATTGCTACAACATCAAAATTACCCTTAGCCACCAGAGTGCAGCACGAGGTCACGGTCAGCACTTGAACTTCACTGAAGTTCAGAGCGGAGTACGATAAATCAACACATCTGATGTGTTGAATTTCAGGGCGATGCTTGGGCTACAGGAAAATTTCACAACTCTCTATAAAGAGCTCAGTATTTTTAAAATGCACAGTCACTGATTGTAGCGTCATGGTTTGCAGCATCCCAAGTGTGTCCCATAAGAACATAAAACCGGAGCTTCTCGTTTTGCATAATTCTACCCAGAACTCAAATGCCTGGAACATCTTAACATGAAATACATACAAAACTGGAGCAAAAAGTCACCTAAGAAACATTTTTAATTTATGAACTGTCAGACAAAAATGTCTCAGAATTAAAAGATAAGGAGGTTTAGAAGATAAAGGGCTCTGCATGTGACACCCTCTGCAGCCTGGAATTGGCCACGTGATTCCCTTCGAAATACAGATTTTCCCACTGCACCAGAATGTGGGAACGATGGGTTGGGAGGCAGAGACAGATGTGCTCCAAGCGAGAGGACAGATGTGCTCCCAGACAGAAGTATGGCAGGAGTTTACAACTGCAGTACTTATTTAAAAGGCAGCAATGCATTATCCCTTGAGGGGAAAAAAGAATTGAAATAGTTTAAGAAAAGAATACAGGATGATTAATTAAACTTGCTATTCCTAGAAAGGACCTGCCAGAGCAGATGTGCTCTGGTCCTTCCCCGGGAACACACTACAAAAACAGAGCCCTGTGACTCTTGGTTCCCCGAAGCTCTGTGGTATTACCGATGAAGGCAACGGCTGTACGTTCATTTATTTCAAGTTGCTGATTTGTGGGTGGCTCCACGTGGAAGGGCCCTGCAGACTTTGGACCTTGCAGAGATGACTGCCCAGAGGGGGGCTCTGGGTCCTGGGCTGCTGCTGCCTGTCTCTAGCACTGGGCCAGCAACCACCTTTGTTTCAACCCAGAGCAGCACAGGAGCTTCTTGGTTCCAGCACAAGAGAGGCTTTTGCAAAGCAGGAGGAGTTTGAAAGGCATTTGAGGGAGCAACAATCCCTCTCCTGGGTTTAGGGGCTGAAAGTAGTGCTGGCTGGCACCCAGCCCGGCACCGGAGAGGAAGGTCAGCATGGAACAACTCCGCTCTCCATCCTTGTACATGGAAACAGAGCTTAAAAGGGCAGCAACCACAGTGGGAACAAAAACAGCAAGGTGAAAATCTATTAAAAACCCCCAAACAAGCAAAAAACCCCCAGTGCACACATTTCCTGCTTGAAGCCAAACTTCCTGGCCTCCTGCAGTGATGGGAACGTCGTCCTTTGGAGGTGGCACACGCAGCAGCAGTTACAAACCAATACTGTACAAATTGTGACTTAAGTGGGATCACTGCTGCCTCCTCCAGCAGCTTCTTTGCTCCCCTCTCTCCCTCACCCTCCCTCTGCTCCAGAAGTGTGTGGGGGAGAATGACAGATGCAATATTTTATGAAATGAGATAATTATATAGCAGCCACATGGGGAGATTAGATTAGCAAGAGATTTCAATGCAAGGATATTTAATAAGAACAAGACACAGGTACACGGAAATGCAGACAGCAAAAGGTCATCATCATCATCATCACGTTGAGATTATGAAACAAAACGCCTATGACCTACACAGGCTTTGATGCTCGCTGCAGTAATTCTATTGTTATTGCAACACAAATAGGATTATTCTGAACAGGAGATGTATAGCTGCACGCAGCCAAGAAGAATTAAAAAATAACACTACAGTGACTATAGCAAAGTAGTTCAGACACAGGGCAGAACTCTATCCTATTTCCAGCCCACCCTGCCACTCTGCAGGATTTGCATGCTGTGTTCCTGTGCCAAATACCATGGAACTAACCAAGAGCTTGGGAGCGAAGCCCTGTTTGCTGGCAGTAAAGCAGGGCAAGCCTTCGCTGCAGCAGGACATGGGTAGCCCTTCCCAGCCTCTGCTGGTTCACCACACTTTGTGTTGGGCCAGAGCATCCCCACTGAGACATGTGCTCTACTGCCAGTGCAGCCAGTCCTCGCACAGGCAAGGCCTTCATTTGTCAACATCTCAGCCGTTGTTAGACTAATGCAAATCCATCTTTATGGATTACCATCTTATGTATGTTGAAAAATTCCCTCCATGTTACCTTAAGCGCGAGGGAGAAGCAGGGAGGGGGCCGGGCGAGTCACTCCCGGCAGCGTGGCGGAGCTGACATGACAGCCGAACCGCTCAGAGGGGTCTGATACAGACACAGAGATGTATCACACAGATGAAGTGATAATTTCACAGCGATTAAGCCACACTCTGTAGGAGCCTTCATTAAAGTCTGCTGGGGAGAAGAAGCAAGTCCTCTTTATTTTTCTTCTTTTTTTTTCTTAAGACAGCAGATACTAACTCTCTGAGCACGTTCCCAGATTTATTTTTGAGAGGGACCTTCCCCACCAGAACACCTCAGACCCTTTGCCAGTCTTTAGCTGTCCTAGAAGTGCGAGCTCCTACCTGCCATAGATGCTGAGCTGTGATGGGTGTAAGCCTGCAAGGGCACAGCCCTGCTGAGGAGTTGGGTACAGCTCCACAGAGCCTCCCCTCTGAGCCACAGGCACCATCAAAAGAGGAGTCTGCACCCAGATGCTGAACCTTGGATCAAGATGCTGAACCTCAGACCAAGATGCTGAACCTCAGACCAAGATGCTGAACCTCGGACCAGGATGCTGAACCTCGGACCAGGATGCTGAACCTCAGACACTCAGGACTCGGATCAGCTGATTCCATTCCCTCTGCTGTGGGTCCCCAGACAAGAAACCTAATTATTTGTCTGCAGCTCCAAGTTTTACTTTTGCTGCCCACGCGGCACTGTCCTGGATATAAAAGACTAATTCTTGGTAGCTGCTTAAAACTAGGCAGAAATAACCCTCCTGTGTGAGGCTGCTGCTCGCCAGTGCCATCTCAGCAAGCTTCACCCTGGGAAAATGTCATTGTTTTATTGACACCACAGAAACACCCGCTGCACTGTGTTTTAAGCAAAAACACCTGCACTTTGTTGTACAGCACAAGTCAGAGTTGAGCCCACCTCCCCTTGGAGAGCACAGGGAGCAGGGCTGGTCCTGCCACTGGCCCTCCTGCACCCAGGACCTGCAGGGACAGCCCACATGCCAGCTCATTACTGGGGGAAGGAGCTTCTCCTGATAAATTCAGTAACTCCTCTCAGGACCGAGGAAACAGCTCCATGCCATGCCCCAGGGGGGCTGGGCAGGTTCCGGACCTGGGCATGGCGATGGCTATTGCCTTGCTTGTGTCCATGGGGAAGGATGACAAAACCTCCTCTGGAGGACAGATGGACAAGTGGCAGTGGCCCTGCTGCCTGGGAGTACATGGCTAGGTCAGAGCTGACCGCAGAAATCATGTTCCTCCCAGCAGAACAATGGTGGTGCACACGCCTCCGTGCCAGCACAGCACGGTGGGCTTGGGCTTTGCCACCTCCCCATCCAGGGGCCGAGTGCTCCAGCACGTAGTGCATCCCACCAACAAGCCAGTGCCCAGCTGCAGAAAGCAGACTGGCACTCAGCCCATGAGATTGCACTCCCCTTCTCTTCCTGGGGCAGGGACAGAGGTGTTTCACACGCAGGCACTACTTCCTCTGTGTCGGCTCACCCTTCAGTGCGGCTGGCAGCATGAAAGCCACCATGGCAGGCAGAATGCTCCGAGCAGGCAGGATGAGTACAGGATCTTACAATTACATCCCGAGAAATCAGAAACCCAAAATATAAAGACACAGTTAAATGCAGGCACGTTTGTCTTCTATAAGACAAATTGCTTTCAATATTCTGGAATTATTTCTCTTGGGCTTTTTAAAGACTTCTCAAACGTATTAGGACAGCCAGGAGCACAGATGAACTATTTAGCTTCCTTGATAGGAAAATATTCTCTTCACAGAGTCAGTACGACATGATAAACTCAGTGGGGAAATCTGTGCCATCTTTACATGGAGATACACAGAAACGATTAATCTAAAGTTAACTATGATTTATTGCCCTATCCTGGGCAAAAGGCCTCAGTCCTAGATAACAGCACTGTGTCCACAGCTAACCCATGGAGTGAAACAGCTCCTAAAAACAATGGCACCTTCACCAGCTCTGCCCGTGACCAAGGACTACATCCTAGCAGGATGGTCTTCTAATTAAAATGATGGGACTTGGGAGTCCAAGAGTTAATTCATTGCTCTGCTCTTGTCCCCTTGGGCGACCGAGGTGACTCATCTAAACCCCACAGACACTGTCCATCTTCTTCCAGGTTGTTGGGGAGGCTCTATATTGTTTGATTTGGATAATATTTTTAGCCGTGGGAGATGAGCAGATGAGGCCAGGCGTCCTCCTCCGGCAGCAGAGACAGCCAGACGGACACAGCCCAGTGCAGCGGCAGCAGCACTGGCTCCTGGTCCCCCGGCTCCGGCAAGCATCCAGGCTCCAGTCCCACGGGTTTGTCTCAGTCTGCCAGCACTAAAATAAATGAGGGGGACCTCGGGCTTTGGGGTGATGAATGTGCAGCTGCATGCCAGGATTTTGGTGGATCACCATTCTGTTTAAGCTCAACACAATTATTTTAATTATTACCTGGATCTCAATCTCAATTGGCCGCCTAAGGGCAGGCATTTATCTGCGTGCAGGGATGCAGGAGAACATTTCTGTGGGCACTGTGCAAGAGCTAATGCACACTTTTCCCTGTACAGGGATGTCAGCTTTGGCTGCAGAAGGACCTGGGAGGTTTCCCATGGGCCACCGGCACCTTCTCCCACCTTGCTAGGCACCTTGGGCAGCAGAGGTTGAAGCTGTGAGGTTTAACCCACGTTCCTTTACTAAACAAACCTGACATCCCCAAATCCAGCGGCAAGAACTAATTACATCCTGTCCTCTACAACAGAGCAAAAACCCTCATCACTTAAAACTCCAAGGAATTTTCCTTGCAACCTCCTGAAGGGGAAGAGGTTGACAAGTGCAGGATTGTACTAATAGTTGTGGTAAAACGCTCACCCGCTTGCAGAAGCACTCTGATACTCTTACCAGATGAATGCCAGCCAGCAAAATGATTAAAAATGCTAAGGCTGGCAAAACGTAGGAAGCTTTGAAGAGCATGTATCAGAACAGCTTCCACCGCCCCGACACCGCCTTGGGCTCTGCAAATTCATTTCTCTCTACAATTGTGTTAAAGTACTAGTTTATCTCCCTTGTTAAGTAACCTGTATCAAAATGATCAGAGGAATATTGTTTTGAAGTTTCTGGTGACCCAGTTCAAAGTAACAATGTGAAATGTATTCGTCCAAGCCAGGCACATGATGCCGGGAGACGACACTTCTCATCTGCATAAAGGCCTATAAATATCCTTATGCAAACCATGGCCAGGCTCTTGTTAATGCCAACACGACCTGAAAATAATGTTAAATACCGAAGGGAAAGGGAAATTCAATTACTCTCATTTGATGCAGAGCAGGAGAGTGCCCTTTAGCACTGTAGCGGTTTATGAACTGCAAGCAGCAGAGAGGTGATGGGGATGGTGGAGGGACCACGTCTTGCTGAGCTGGGACTGCACGCACAGGGGGCCAGCTCGGCACAGGGACCCCTCCAGCCAGGATTCGCTCAGGTTTAATACTGCATAGGTGTCAAATAATCATCTCCAGCTTTTGAAGACAGCCTATGAGCAATCCCACATCACTGTCCCCAGCTCACCTGGAGGCTTTGCTCCTCTTGCGAGGATGTGAGCTGCCTTGGGAGCCCCACCAACCCCTGCAAATCCCCCAGGTTAATGGGATTTGGAGCATGCAGCAAGGAGGGTTCACACTCATGAACGAGTCACTGTCAGTAACAGCAGGTGTGCGTTAAGCCTCCTCCAGCACCCTTGCAAGAGTTCACAGGGTGGAATTACAGCCATCACCAAACTGTCAGTGATGTCAAACAGCTGCCAAAGCCAAGCAGAGTACTGCATCCCATCCCCTCTGGAGCTGACATCCCCACATGGGCGGGGGCTGGGGCTGGAGCCGCCTGTCGTGCTGGTGCTATTACGCTGATCAGAAAACATGATCTAATTGAAAGCACAGCTATGCTAACCCCTGCCAAATGTGGTCTTGGCACTAGGAGAAGAAAGCCAGACCAGCAGGCTCACAGAGCCCCATGTGTGTGTACCTGAGGGCACTACCAGAGGCAGCATGCCATGCCAGTGTTGGGCAGAGACGGTATTTCCAAGGATTTCTAGGATCTCTGAAGCTAGCATCGCCGAGACCCTCCCTGCATCCCCAGCGCTGCTGGCGAAGATGGCCGTACCACCGCAAAATCCACACAGTCCCTTGAGCTCTGTAGGTGCCTCTGAGCAACGGCTGAACCCTAGTGCTACTCAAAGCAGAGGGGTCTACAACAGAGCAGGACCAGAGCTTTCAGCAGCTGGAGCTCACCATCAGCCAGGGCTTGGTGTACACGCTGGGCTGGCCCATGTCTGAGTGACATGGGAGCCCACCCCTTCCCCTGCCAGGTCCACAGCCGCCAACAAGGCTGTTCAGTAGTAGGTCTGGCTCAGAGCACCCCAAAAACATGGAAACTGGGATTGAATCCCTACACTGCACCCTTTAACCTCCACGAGCAGTGGAGGAACAGACCGCCCATGTGGCCTTTATCACAGGCCCCATCTGATGTCCCCTCTGCTGACAGCCCCCTGCAAGCCCTCCTACTTGATCCACGGCAATAAGTCAAAGGCACTGTCCCTTTGTCCTACCTCTAAGACAGCTCTGTTTGCCTTTCAAGGCAGATACCATACAGTGGCACAATACAATCAGGAAAAGCGGCGAAGGAATGGTACCAGAGTTGTAACTGCTTGTGATAAGAGACAAGCATGCAGCACAACGAGCATCTCTTTCCCATTAAACCTTTCTCAATGACTCTCATTTCCAATCTTGATGCACCCTATGGAAAAATATGATAGGTTGTTCCTCATCTCTCTAATGTACTTTAAATAGATGATGCTCCAGATGGTATTGACATTGCTAAACAAATTGTGAAACCCACATGCCAAAAATACTGTGGGTAAACATACTAAACCACCCTGTGCAACAAAAGAGGCTAAAAGAACTGCAATCATCATCAACTTTAAATGCTACTCACATTGCAGAACAGGGACTGGGCTTCAATTTTTGTTACTTTTAACAAAAATAAGATAGTACAATACTAATCAGAGATGAGGCTTGTAACATGCTCGAGCCAGGATCCGGGGGAGGAGCCACCAGCTGCAGAGCCTTCCACCTGTACATCGACAGGATGGGTGCAGCTCAGGTCAGTAAGGACAATGTCAACAACGCCTGCTCTGTGCCTGGCTGAAAAGCTGGTGAGGCTCATGGCAGCTCTTAGCCAAAATCCACCCCACTAAAGACACCCACTACTAATCAGCGTGATTCATCTTTCTTGCCCCACTTGCCCCCTCTCAGCATGGCAACCTGGGGTGCCGCAGAGAGAAATGGGCTGCGAGGGAGTGTCCTCATGCAGAACAGCACCGTTTCCCTTGCAAAAGCAGATCTCGTTAAGAAATATGGTCAACTATAGCATAAAAGAAGGAAATTGACTTTCAAACCAGAACAGCTCCTTGTAGTTAACTCAAGAGTGAGCCACACTACACTCTTTGTGTTGTTAATGCTTGCAATAAAACCCTACTTGGAGTACAAATGGCATTTGGAAAATTATTGGGAAGAACAGCACTTAGCAAAATCCTTGGGGGACTGCCTCCACAAAATCCTCTCCGATGGCATTCAGGCAGACAGGCGAAACAGCAGCCCTCTCTCGGTGTCTCCAGGCACAGGTCGCACAAATAAGGCTTCGGGCAAAACCCGGTTGCCACTAAATACCTTTTCTAGCAGGGGATCAGGGCTTGCTCTTGCATGAAGAACAACTCTGACCTCAGGAGCAGCGGCTCCCAAGCAGCTGAGCCTTTCAGAAACACGCTCAGCTGTGTGAGCGTGCAGCAGTCAGCATGCACAACCACGTGTACGCACACACGATTGAGCACAGGAGGCAAAGGCTGCCAGGCTGCCCCCAGAGTGTCCTCCTGGCATGGCTCTCCAGCACCAGCCTTGCCAGAGGCTCACCAACACAGAAGGAAAAAAAAAAGGTTGATGAGGAAACGTTGCCCCCCTTCACCCTGATTCTTCCTCCCAAAAGCACCGGTGAGCAATAGCGTGCATGCCACAGTCCCCAAAATAAAGCATCCGATAGAAAAACACCCATTTAATAATGAAAACTGGGACAAGAACCAATAAATCTTTGTAGGAAATCAAAGAAAAGTATTGAGGAGCAAAGGGACTGCAGACTACTGGGAGGAAATATGCCAACAGGTACAGTGAATTTGTGCTGCTGGGATGCCAAGCATGACACATGCTACCCGCTTCTACAGGTGCTGCTCCCCGAAACCACTCGAGTCAGCCCTGTCACCCCAGTGTGGGGAGGGGGACACTCATCCCTCTGATTAAAATTCCAGTGGAGATAATGAGGACAAGAGGCTATAACCACACCATTTCTGCATCACTAGTGACAACCTGCATTATAAGGGACTGCTTCCAACCTTCGCACCAGCAGTTTCGGCCCAGCAAGGGCACTGAGATTTATGTCATATGTTGTAGCGTGGCTTGGCTGGTATTTATTATTACTATTAATTTGTTTTACCATAGCTGCAGAGAGAAATGTGGAGGCGCTCCTGGAGCAGTTGCTTCGCTGTGGGTTGCAGCAGGGCAGCCCAGGACTATTGGTACCCCCCCCCCTGTGCTGTGCTTGGGGACCATTCAGGGGGCTGCGGGGCTTCCCCAGCACTGGGGATGAGCTGAGTCTGGCAGCAGCTCCCTGCCAAAACACACTGCTGCTGCTCCTTCCCCTTGTGAAAGCTGGCTGCTGGCTCACACAGATGTCACTGTGTCATTTATGCTTGAGTCATGGAGACCTGAACAACTAATGACAGTTTATTTTGCTTTTATAAACCACGGGTTCATGCCTTCAGGAGGCTGCGGAGAGCTTTGCCATGGGCTGGCATCCCCCAGACCCCACTGTGGTGTTGCAGGGCTGGTGTGGTGGGGTGCAGCTTCCCAGGGACCCCCAGAAAACAGAGAGCAGAGCTGCACAGGCCACGTCTCATCACCCCTTCGAACAGCAGCAGCAGCAGCAGCACTCTGGTCTCGCAAACTCTGGCCATGCCTAAGAACTCCTGATGAAAACACTCTCCTGAACTGCAGCCAAGATTTCTCTTGTCCCCAAGGTGGGTTACACACAGTTTATGAATCCAGCTGGTCTTTTATCCCATACTGACAGTTAACAGCAATAGATACAGCCCCCACAATTTCCTCCCCTTTGCCTTCCTGCCAAGTAAAGCCTGCTCTTCTCTGTGCCCTCGCCACATAAAGTCAGGATGAAAGAGGGATGCTCTTTAACTGGCATCCCTGAATCTCAGCATCACGCTGAAAGAGCCCTCGGTAACCAGCATGACAGCACGTTCCTATACCGTCACTCCTAATTTAAACACTCTGGATTGCGGTCATTTCCATTTCTGAAATACCAACAGGCAAATGCACTTTAATTGAGGGCAGACCACACGGTGTGTGCTTCCACTCTGGAGGTTTCGCTCTGAGGGGAAGGGACAGCACAGGGGTGCAACCAGATGTGGGGAAGGGGGGAGATGCCCTTGAGCAAGGGCTTGTTAGCTGGCATGTTTGGGGCAAGGTGGTGTTTAACAGGGGCCCACCTGAAGCTGGAGGGGCAATCGGCCTCCTGCAGAGCAACAAGGCTGGAGTGCATTAAGGAAAACAACACTTGGAGGTATTCTGCCACTGCAGCCAGAGCCTGGACGCTTTAATCACGGCAGCTGTGCAGCAGCTGGACTTGGCTGAACACAAGAGCAAGAAGGGGAACAGAAAATGCAATTTGTGGAAAGCAACAGCCTGATGACCTTGAGGTGCACAGAAGAGCTGTGGAAAGAAGCAGGAGAGACTGAGCTGGGCCAAGAGCTTTCTGACCGCGTGCTTTGACCAGTTTTTCCCCCACACCAACAGCACCATACCTTTGGGTGCCAGGGGAGGCAGGAACAGCACAGGGATATCAGATTGGGTTCTCCTCTCTCAAAACTGCAGGGACCATTGACATCCCCAGGGAAGATTAGCAGCAGCAAGCCCAGTCCAGGAGGCTGCATCTAGTGCAGGGAAGGTCTCATGTAAGATACCTCCTGCAGCTCTGAGCTCTAGATCTGCCTCAGGTCAGGAGACCTGCTGGCCTCCAACAACAGCTCCTTCCTCCCACACGTGGGTCCGTGGGACCTGTGATCCACAGCAGCCCATCATCCCTGCAAACCTGACGATGCTTTTGGCCTGAGCTGCAGCACCTCTGCAGCCACTGCTGTGCCACCCAAGTAACAGCCACCACCAAAAACAATTCCTGTCATCATTCTGAGATCTGCTTCCTTACCTTCTCGCTGCCCACCCTTTGCTCTTACAGCAAATTAAATTATCGTACCCCCCCCTAAATTCCATTAAAAATTTTTAAAATTCCCACACTGCCATTTCCTGTATGTTTGTTTCCGTGCTGCTCAGCTTATCCAGTGGCAGGTCCCAGCCCTGGCTCACTGGCCTGTTCCCATCACCACTGCTCATGTTTTCCTGCCACATTCCTGGCCCTTGTGCTGCCCATTTCCAGCCCAGCCCTGCCTGGACAGCAGAGGGTTAAAGGAGGGACTAGTTTTAAAAAAATAGGGGTATCCAAGAAACGAATAACCCTGATAAGAGGACAGTGAAAATGGGGAGAGACAGACTCAGTTTGGGACCAAGAAGGAGGATTTCTCTTCCTCTCCTGATTGTGTGGTTCACTGCCAGCTAGGACAGTCCTAAAGCCTTGAAGTGAAAACACATAATAAATATTTTCAGTCTCTCTGTTGTTCACTTGGGGGCAATGCTGAGATTTTTCTAGATAGTTTTGGGCAACTGCATGGTTCAGGACCTGGATTCATATGCCCAGCACAGCTCTACTTCTACAACCGGGCACACTTGTAGTATTTTCAGCTGAACTGCCAAACAGCTGAGGCATCAAAATCACCACCAACTCCTAAAAATTCCCCAGTACCGGCTCCCCTTACAGGCAGCCAGCAGTCAGGCAGCTGCCAGCTGCAAGGATGGGGAAGTGCCCCCCAGCAGATAGCATCCTGGCACACGCAGGTTTCGGATGGGTGGGCGACCAGCTTGCTTCAACCTTGTGGCTCACCACTGCAGAAACACCAGCTCCCACCTTCCCCTGGAGCCAGGTCCCACCTTGTCTCCGGAGCCAGGTCCCCCTCTGGCCACCAACGCTGCAGTGCACTCCCATCACACACGGTACCGGGGACATCAGGCTCCCCACAGGCAATTGAGAGAGAACGGGTAGCGCTATAAAAAGCCCGAGATTCCCATTATTTCCTCTTCCATGACAGCTCCTCCCGTGAAGCGCTGGCTGGGGTTCAGGAATCTGTCACGGCAAACAGTGGGCTGGAAATAAGTTTCCTAATTGCCATATGTTATCAGATACACATGTAACCAGTGTGTGAGGTTTTGGCTGTAGGAAGTTTCTTCATGGCCCATCCGAGCCGGTGGCATCCCTTCTCCCTCCTTGGGGCAGGGGACTTCGCTCTGCAAACCAACAACCCCTCGGCCATGAGATGACCTGAGAATCTCAAATTCCACTTCACAAGGAAAGTACATTGCTACCACTCACAGGTGCGACACGAGGCTTTAAAATACGATTCCTGCAACTCCAGAATGCAGTGAGGTGGGGCAGGGTTATATCCAGAAAGTTAAAAGGTTTCATTTGCTGTTGGTTTGAGACTGTGTCACAACCAAAGAGATCTAGCTAAACTGAGCACAGCAGGCCAGGCAATTACTTCAGGCAGCTTTCCAGCAGAAAAAGTGGTGAAGCTAGCCCACTCGCCTCCTGTTGGCCAAATTACGAGTGACTCTTAACAGCCCACCTACCCACAGGTACTCATGGCAACCCAGGGACCTCCAAATTTGCTGCTGCATCTCTCCTTTACAGACAGGGGATGGAGAGACCAAACCACTTGCAGGTGATTTGTTCAAGGTCACAGGGCCATTGCACAGCCAAGACATGCAGGTATGTGTCCCAGGACAGGACATCACCAACGGGGCTACCTCCTCCTGTCCCATCTGCAGCGTGGATGGATGGTGGCTTAGTCCCACTGCTGAGAGGCAGCCACAGAGGGAGGGCTGGGGCAGGACGGGCCATGCAGGTCATGGGCTGCTAACAGAGACAGACCATTTTTCTAATTGCTTTTCAACAGAAGAGAGCATCATTCAAAATAAGCAAATAAAAGCAGCAGCAGCTGATTTAATGAAATATATAGTGACTTATTTTCAGATTAGATATAGATGCCAAGCTCAGATACGAATGCTGAGCACCATGCCCTGCAATTACTGCAGCCAGCCTTGGAGAGAGGTCTCTGCCAGGCAGCGACGGCTTGGTGTGGGCCAGCAGTCCGTCAGCCTAGAGCAAACCTGAAGAGACAGCAGTGTTTTTGTTTTTATTTTTAAGATGCTAATGAATTTTATCCTTTCCAAACCCACTCAACAGTTTGAGGCTTCAGACAGTGCTGGAGAGAGGGAGCACAGCACCCGGCACTCCCTTCCCATAATAAATAAAAAAAGCCTGAGCACCCCGTGGCTTTGTGAGGGGTCCCACCTCTGCCTGACCCCCAGAGCAAGACCCATCCCATCGCACCTGTGTACATCTTCCATGCTCACATCAGGGTTTGGGGCTTGGCAGCCTCTTGGCTCTGCTGAGCCCAATGGCTTGGGCAGCACATGAGCAGCTTCGCCTCCCTTCCCCGCCTCAGGCAAAGCTGCTTCTTCCAGAGCAAGTACCAAGAGGAGCACTCGGCAACAGCTGTTACACAAAGGAAAGCACAGGACCCATGGGTTGCGTGGTGGGATGGGGAATCCCCCCATCCGGGGAGAGGAACCAGAGTTATCGGCACCTGCCTGTCCCCAGCAGCTCACTCAGGCTCATCACAGGCACCCACGCCTCAGAAGCAGAAAGAGAAATAAAACACAAATAATGACTAAATTAAAGACCTTAAAGAGTCATATAAAGTGCCGTTTCACACGAAGCAGACCTCCCGGCGAAAGGGAAGGCTGCTACCTCCAGCAGCCCCAAGGGCAAGTAAGGACATCCCCACTGCCCTGGCAAGGCTGTGCCGGGCAGAGACAGAGCGGGGCTGGTGAGGCTGAGCGAGCTCAGGCCACATTCCTCACCCTCCTCCCCTGCGCTGTGACCTTCCTGTCACTCCTCATCAGCATCGCATTGCTGGACTCTAGGAAGAAATCGCACAGATAAACTTTCCAGCATGTAAACAGCAGAGCAAGAGGAGCTTGGGGCGAGAGGGGAAGGCAGTCCCTGATCTGCCAGGCTTTCCAGGGAGCCCAGGAAACTGAGGACATGCCACTGCGGGTTAGCAGAAGGGATGCTCGAAGACAGACATCCCCACACCCCACCCACGCCCAAAGGAGAGGTGATCAGAGGTGATTCACATCCCAGCACCAGTCATCCAGCTCTGCAGCACCAATTGAAAGGGACTACGTTTCATCAGGACAATGAATCCCCAAAGACTGGAAAGCCACAAAAGAAAAATGAGGAATGCAGCAAAAGAATCGGAGCCGATACAAATAAGACTCTTTAGAAGCCAGCAAAACAAATAGCATCCTTTGTTTGTGCAGCAAGCTGGAAGAATAACATTTGCTCGCCCAGCCTCACTCGTCGCCCCTCTCACTATTGTACCTCCGCAAAGCTCTGGCGAGGCATGGAGGCAGGCTGCTATTGTAACTGGAGTGGGCTGAATGCTATTCACAAAATTCAGCAAATTGGGGCTATTTTGGGATTTACTAGGCATTTGCAAACAACTCCAGTTGATATTTGAAAACATGCACTGAGTATCACAAGCTAACAGAAACGACAGCCCATGGGCTGTTATCCAAGAAGCATCTGACAGCGCTGGTCTGCCTCTGAGCTTCCGAACCGTCCGTGCAACCACAGCACCTAAGGGTCATCGAAAAGACAAACACAAGGCTTTCAGGCCAAAGGCGTTGGTTCCAAGCCATTAAAAAGCTCTGAAGGGAACCTCAGTCCTCCCAACTGTGAACGTATGGCCCTTTCCAATTGTTGGGCTGCTGCACCTTTCCCTCTGGCCCTCTCTTGTGATGGGCACCAAGTTCCCAGGTGGCTGGATCCATATCCTGACTCAGCC
Organism: Falco peregrinus; assembly: GCF_023634155.1. Classification (NCBI taxonomy): domain Eukaryota; kingdom Metazoa; phylum Chordata; class Aves; order Falconiformes; family Falconidae; genus Falco; species Falco peregrinus. The sequence continues at coordinate 115,367,766 of NC_073725.1, read as the reverse complement.
ACTCTAGACCTCAGTTTCCCTTCCTATAAAAACATGATAATATCAGATTTGGTCAGTACCACATGCTACACAAACAAGCCAGAGCCCAATGGAAAGCCCCGAAGCTCCATGGGAAACCTGAACCTCGATTTTCACAGACTTTGGATCAGGTGCCGCAGCGTAACAGGCGGTGCTGGGACAGAGCAGGGCTCCTGTGAACGGAGGCTGCCTGCAGGCGCTGCTGCTCCAGAGGAATACTTGTGTATTTCCCACACTTCTTTTTTAAAGGGAGTAGCTTTAATAGGCTAATTCCAGTAATTCTGGAAGGAAGAACATCCTTAAAGGCCAGCTGTGATGACATGTTGGAACAAGATGGGAAAAGAGTCAGAAAATACAAAGGGAGAAGCAACCCTGCACCAGTCTCTTGAGGAAGAGCTTGGCAAGCACCATGTCACTCCAAGATACCGCTGTGCCCAACGCTGGGACCCCAGGGGCCTGGGCATCCCCCCGCAACCCTGTCAGCCCCCTGCCTGACCTCCTGCATTATTCTGGTAGGGGGGCTTTCCTGAGCAGGCATGGGAATCTGAACTGATTTCTGCTGTGACTGGGATGCTGCTCTGAGGACCACAAGGAGCAAATCCAACACCCAAATCTGGTGCAATTCTGACAACAGCAGAGCACTAATTAAAATTTCCTGGGGCAAATAACACAGTTCATCAAAGCTGTTATCTGCTCTACTGAAGTATGAGGGCTGAACCAGCTCCTTCGGATGCCTTGGGACGCAGCTGAACCCTGGGAAAGCCGTACAGGCAGCAGCTGGTGGGACAACAGCAATGGGATTCACTTGTAGCTGGAAGAAATCTCTCCAAGGAAAGCCACACCTGGGAGAGCCCCAGCTGAGCACCCACTGAAAAATGCTCACCCCAGAGGCATCAGGGTGGGTGCTGTTCTTCAAATGGAACTTGTGTCAGCCTTGGGACCTGGGGGATAACCAGAGAGCAAGCTCCCAGGCCAGCACAACAAGGGCAAGCGCTGTTTCAGTCCCTTGCTGCCCTCCAATGCACCACCACAAGAGATGCATCACGGCAAGCAGCAAAATGTGCCAGGCACTCCCCTGGGACAGGGCACAACGCCCAACTCACATGCTAACACTGAAATGTCACTCCTTGAGAACTCAGCCAAAAGGGAGATGCACACAGCATGCATGCATGAAGCAAAGGACGCTGCTTTGAAGGAGAAATTAATAAGCCCCTGTTTTGAGTGCAGGAAGGCACAGGGCAGACTCACCAAGGGCCAGCATTGCTGGCTCTTCCATTCACTCAGCTGTTTCCCTCTGCAAAGCCGGCGACTGCAGAGTGACACAGACTGCCTGATGTGGAGAGAGCAAATTATTCATGAAAAACACAATTGTTAAGCCGTGTGGCGGCGCGTGCAGAATGAGAGGCAGATGGAAGAGGAACTCAGACCTGGCATCGCCAGCGAGGTCGCTCTGCCTGGCAAACTGATCAGCGAAATGCATTAGCTGGAAGAGATGAAAGATTAAAAATGTCACCCAGAGTACAGCATCTCCTATAATACCCTTTCAGGTTACAATCCGAGGAGCTGCCTGACAAGTCAAGTCAAACCTGAAAAATGAAAGTGCCTCAGAAGGGTAAACCTGTCACTTTGGCACGCTTACCTTCAGATCCAAATTTGTTTACAGATGCAAGAAGGCTTCTCCAAGGTGTGCCAGGGCAGTCACCACCAGCCAGCCATGCAGGGCTATCACAAGACTGCTGTGGGCAGCTGTGGAGGCCATGCAGACCTTGGAGCTATTTCGAGTCCAGCTACTGACCCCAGCTTCTACAAGGCTGGGAGATGGACCCAGCTGTATATCCTCCTCTGCCATCATGGCCAGCATCTTGCGGATGGATGCAAGCTAGTTTTGTCAGAGCACACCTGCTCCTCAGTGCCTTCCCATCACAGAAGAGCCACTGATTTCTCATACCCTGCTGAGCCCATCAAACCCCTGCAGGGCCCATCCCAGCATTGCAGCATCACACACAGAGTCTGTGCAGTGCCCCAGGCAACCAGCACCCCTCTGACAGCCAGAGCTCCCACAGTGACACCCTAATGCTGTCCTGTAGCAGTGAGAGCACATCCCCATGCACACCCAACATGTCTTGTTTTGTGTGGCTGCGCAAGTGCCCAGCCTCACCCCTGCGCTGGGCATGCACACAACGCCGTACTGCTTAGGGGGTGGCGGTTGGATAGAGTAAAACAGTAAAACCTCCATGCACACCATCCATCAGCTGAAAGAGTTCTCAGCTACCACACAGCCATGGAATTAGCAGGCACAAGGCTGGAATTCCTGATTGATTCCAGGGCACCCAGAGGTCTGATAGATGGAGCACAGAAACACTATCTAAAACAAGTGGAACAGACCACTGCCAGCAGAATACATGCTGGAATTGGGAAAGAAACTGTTTTCCTTGCTGTGCTCTTTGAAGGACAAATGGTAGAGTGACTCCGAAACCACAGTATTGCAGTGCAGAGACCATGGAAAGCAGCTTAGGTTAAGCAGTGCTCGCAGTTTGGAAATTTATTGTCCTTTCCAGGTATTTCCAAGGCCCTTCTCAGCACGGCTGGGAATTTTCACAGTCACTTAGGAATTTATCCTCACAGTAGAGGACAGTGGAGATCCTTATCCTCCAGGGCCCCTTTACGTATTTAGAAATATGTCCAAGTTTGCCTGGGAGGCAGCAGCAGAACCAGGACCCAAGCCATGGCTCCCCAGCACAGCGCTGTGACCGAGGGCCAGGCAGCTCCGGTTTAATGGGGTTATCCCTGCTGCCATGATTTCACCTCCATCAGCTCCGAGTGACATGCCAGTTCTCAGACCACAGCTGGTGCTGTGAAATGGCTACCACCAGCACATGAACAGCTTCCCCTCTCTCAAAAGTCAGCAACAGAGGAGCATCTGCAGCATCTCCAGGTTCAAAAGAACTCCAAGACACTGTCATGCAATCAATCAACCCGACAAACAAGTCACTGAGCGGCAGCAAGGATATTATCCACAGAACAGCACACAGCAAATATAAATCACTGTGTAACGACTGGGAAAGAGGGGCTGGGACCCACATTGCTTAATACTAAGCAGGCGGGAGCTGCCCTCTGGGAGGTTTTCCCTTTGCAGGCTGCCCTGGGGTTGGCCCTGCCCCTGCAGAGCAGCACATGCAGTGCAGAACACGCACGGGGCACGTTTGCTGTCACTCATTTCACCTTTGGGGTGCAGGGAGCTCAGTACACCCAGTGGGGTGCAGCTTCCACTCTCAGACCTGCCTCCCAGCACCACAATACCCTGTGCCCAGGGCCCGCAGGGAGGTCTACGGATGGGGGGGCAACTGGCATTGGCAGTCAGAGGTTGTGTAAAACAGGCGTGAAAGCAATAGTGAGGAAGCCTAAGACACAACAAGCCCTGTGGCACATGTCACATTGTTCTCTGTGCTCCAGGGCCAGACGCAGTGCTGGGATAAGACTGCTGCACCTGCAGAGCTCACTGCTTACCACAGCCACTGCCACCAAAGGGGGCAGGTCTCTGGACACCCTGCCTGGACCAGATGCACAGCCACTAACTTCTTAAAAGCCTCTGGGTTTCCAGCCGGCCACCACCAGTATCTAGCAGCACAGAGCATCCTGATGCACATCAGAGAGGCTCCCTGCTCACCAAAATACACTTTTTTCTCCTCTGGCCCTGCAACAGCAGCTCTCCACCTCCCCTGTGCAGCTTCCACGAGGGCATACAGCTAACGTGACCCCAGCATCATGGTTTAGACATTTGTCACAACTCTGAGCGGAGAATGATTTGGTTTTATTCATTTACCTGGAAATCACATTTAACTTGAACAAATTAAGATAGAACAGAAAAACCCTTATGGAATTACACAAAGAGAAAACACAATTCAGAGGGTTTATAAAGGTACTGGTGAAGGAATGGAAGAAAACCACGCTTTATGTCCTGTGGTGGAATCTGCCTCTCCCTCTACTACACTTACTTGCACTTATCCCCTGTCCCAAGTCCTTTAGGGGCCCAGGAGAGATTTACTCTTTCTTCCTACCCAGGACGTAGTCTGGCCCTACATTATACACGAGACAACTTCACCTCCCTGGACATGTAAACATATTTGTTGCTGCAGATGCCAGATGCTCCTTGGTCCATCACTGACCGAATCCTTGTTTTAACAAGAAGTGAAATTCTCTTCATCCCCTCTCAGCTGGCTAAGGACATGGGCATGCTTAAAAGCTGCTGAGGACTGACAGACTTGTTTCTCTTCCCCCTTTTCTGCTGGCCTCCTCCACATACCAACTCCTCCCAGAGACAAAGCAGTGTGCTTGGCTGTAAGAAAATTTTTCAAGGAAAACAAATCACTGGGCATCTCTGTTCGGTTGGTGAGCCCAGGCAGCTCAGGGAAGGGCCTCCCAGCATGAGGACAGCTCACAGCACTAGCCCTTACTGGCAAGTAGCAGTGGGTTTAGCTGTTTGCCAAACCACAGCCTTCCTGCACATGGATGATAAACGTTTCTGTAAGGTGAGTGGAGATAAATGACGAGTGTATGCAGCTCACTGCTGCCTGCTGGCTGAGGCCAGACAGAAGTCATAAAGCACCTGGGATGACTGACCCACCACGTAGCTGTGCTCAGCATATGAGAAGACTGGTCGTCTCCTCCCTGGCTTCACAATCAGCGCTGCTCGGGGCTGTGCTTCAGGCAGGCAAAGCCCAAGGGGCAGAAGCCTAAACGGCCACAGAAAGCCCCTGGCCTGGTGGCCAGCCCCGCAGCACTCGGACACGTAGCATGGGGCAGCATTGTGGCCCCACAGATACAGCTCCAAGTTGTTCACCGGCCATGCCCAGCAGAAGACTTCTAAAGCTTGCCGGGGCCCAGCTCCCCAGCGGGAACTTGCAGTGCTCTGATTCAGCTCCAGCGTGTCAGGTGCTGTGTGGGCAGGGAGACAGACTCAGCGCAAGGAAAACCCACGTTTGGAGGGGGGGCAACGCTGAGGGGTGCCTGCTGGGAGAGAGCCGCTAAGCGTGCACACACATGGGCCAGGGGAGAGGCAAGAGCCGTCCCTTCTCCGTCTCCATCCCAGCTCTCCAGGAGACATGAATGACAAGGGCACAATGGCTTTGCACTCCTTGACCAGGAAGAATTTCCATGCCCAGAACTGGGCAGGATGATCTCAGGGAGAAAGCTGCAAACCGATGAACTGCTGGGAGAGAAGAGGCTGCAGAGTGACAAAGTAGGGCAGAGCTGAAGATGTGGGCAGAGCCTCTTAACCAGGCTGCTTCTGGGTCTGCACACTTGCCCTGGCCTTCCTCCCCATGGCTGCGACACCCCTCTCCCTTCTAGCATCCTCCTGCAGCTGCCCCTCATATGCCTGCAGGTCAAAAAGAAAAGCCCCACAGGCCTTGCTTGGAGAAGTTGATGATGCTCAGCACTTCCCAGACCTCCGCAGCTCCAGCAGATTTCAGCCATTTGCTCTACAAACCACTGCATTTCAGGGTTGCAGGCTTCCAGCCCTCCCTGATGCAGCGAGGGAGGCCTCGGAGCAGCCCAGCCCTGGCTCTGCCTCCCCAGCTAAAAGCTGCAGCAGCAACCGCGCTGCCATCGTCCCTCTCCCTGCAGCGCCCGCCTCCTCCTCTGCTCTCCCTGCAAGGGCTTGCTCGAAAAAGAACAATACTTGAGAGTAATCGCTTGCCTCCAGACGTAAGTGAACACTCTTTTGAGCACCCTAGTTAGCAGGCAATCCCCCTGCACGCACTTACAACTGCAAGCAGTTACATTTGTTTTTACCGGGTGGAACACAAATTTATTCAATGTAAATTTGACCTTTTAGCCAAAAAAAAGGAGACAAAAACCATGGATTCACTCATTCTCAGCTGCCCAGCTGAGCAAATGTTTAACTGACAAATACACGCACCCGTGCTGCCTCCTGCGCAGTGCTGGGGGGCTGGAGGAGTGCCAGGCCTGGGGAGGGGGTCTGTAGCCCCGCACCCACAGAGGCAGCACAGGCACTATTGCTCCCTGCCATGGCAGTCACAACTCCATCACTTTGCTTTCTAACCTGCCATGGGAAGCAAGTCAATGGAGGGACAACTAAGGGCTGACGTGAGGACCCTGGAGGTACACAGCGCTGGAGTGGTTATATGTAGAGAAAAAACGCGCTTATTATTAAGGACACTTCCATCCACTAGAGAATGCAATCCATGCATGCAAGTACATTTATTTGTGAAGAGGGTATGGGAAACCCTTCCAGCACTGCTCAGCCCTCAGGTCTGAAACAGCCTCCTCTGCTGCAGCACCATACCTGGATGAAGCAGAGCGTGGATGGGAGGGCACAGGAGGACAGGCATGCACAGGCACTTGCTTTAGAAGCAGCAAGGCAGTGCTGAGGAACACCAGGTTGAGGTGTGGGCTCCGGAGGGATTGGTTTTGGACAGGAGACAACTCTGTCATTCTGGTCCAGGTGACTTGGAAGACTCCAGGACTTCACTCCAGGCATTGAGGTTCTGGTCTCAGCTCTGCCAGGAGCTGTTGCTGGCAGATTCTTAGTTATTCCTCTGCATTCACACACAAACTAACTCCCTGATGTCCAGGGTGGCACCCCAGACACAATCATTCAGGAAAAAAATAACAAGCAGCTAAGTGAGCTGTCAAAGCCTACGAACTGTTGGCTCATGGCTCTCCCATTGCACAGAGCAGAAAGGGACATGGGTGACGTGTGGGCAGCAGGGTCATCCCTTCAACAGATCATGATGCTGTGATGCTATGGCTCAGCCACGTCTTGTGCTCAAACCTAAGCAGAGTAACTTTTCCTCACCAGTCCCCATTCCCGCCTGTCCTTTGCAGAGCAACTGATGGCGTTAAGCATCCAGATGCCCTTTTCTCTCTCCGAATTTAGCTCTTTTCACAGGTTGGTATCCATCTGAACCCTGCCCAAATGGCAGAGCTGCCTCAGCATTAGCTGTCTGTCAGCGAGCGGCTCCTCGCTCCCAGCGCCAGCTGCACGCCACCGCCTCGCTGCCAGGCTCAGCCATGCGCAGACACCAGGCACTCCCCAGGCAAGCTGCGATGGACATCAGCCTTCGCTTCTTTATAGCTCAACTGCAGATTTAGGACTACTGAGCTAAGCTGTTAGCTGCTTAGCCTTTCCTCACCCATCTGTATTTTGACATTACAAAGCGTGTTTAACTCCATGAATACTCCCAGAATATTCCTGCTGACGGTTCTCCCCTCCTGCCTGCCCATGCTGGACACTCACACTGCAGCAGCATTTTCCAGCTGGTTTTTTTGTTTTGTTTTGTTTTTTTTTTTTCTTTTGACTTGCAGACTCCTACCAGCTTTCCAGCTGAGCTCTGTGTTCCAGGCAGGGAGTTTAAGCTTGATAATACAAGGATGGCTTTTCTCAGTTGTCCTTTGTAGACCCGCAGACCCATGCCAAAAGCCTTCAGCCCATCTTCCAGGGCACTCTCACTGCAAAGGATGCAAACGCACCAGGGATATGTTTGCTGGTGCTCAGGGAATCCCCAAAGGGCTGGAGCTCAGCAGTGCTAAAGGCTTCAGAAGCACAAAGACAGAAAGCCCGGTGTGGGTAAGCAAACCTGTTTTACATCACTTTGTGCCTCTTCGCACCACACACGGCTTCCACCCTGAGCCATCTGCTCTTCAGGATATACACCTCTTGGTGGAAATACTGTTCTCATTTGTCCTCTTATCCTGCAATGGCAGAATGTGGGTTTGCCATAACAAGTGTAATCAAAATATTCCCACGCGTAATAGTTGAAAGCATTATTGAGGGATATTTTTCAAATCTCAATTAGAAACAAACTATTCTCTAGTCTCAGTTTTGCTTCAGTCTCAGATTGGCAAGGATGTGGCGTTTTAATTTCTATAAAAGAAAGGACAAATCTCAATATAAAGAGAAAGGAAAAAGGCAGACATGCTGAAAAACAAAAGACAAAAGGAAGAAAATCCAGCACAACAGCCCTAAACAGAACTAGCAGAGCACCAGGAGAAAAAAATACCACCAACCATTTTTCTTAGTGATATACTTAAGAGACTGAGAGCACAGCCCTACAACTGCAACAACCATACTTTCTTAGAGGACAAGGAAACCTCCGGGCACAGCTGCCTGGAAACAAGCAAACAGCACCCATTCTGCTCCCCCACTGTACCGGTGCTGTGCCAGGCAGTGCCCATGCACATCCAAACACACATAAACGCATGTGTAGGAAAGCGTTCCCAACCCAGAGATCTTCCAGCCACATCAGACAAAGGAAAGCCTGGGACTCCACTGGAAATGGTATTGGGCCTTCATGGGGAAACAGTAAAGCTGGAACTGTGCAAGGCAAACATCCCACTTGAGGGAAGGGGCCTGCCCTCACCCTCCTCTGCTCTTCAAACACATTTTTCAGTTAAATGGATGAATGCATTAAGCTGACAATTTAAATCACCAGCAGACACACAGAGGGAAGATAGGGACTCACAAGTTACGGCTTCCATCCATCCCTTCCTTCTCCCACAGCACCTGCATGCAGGGTGCCCTGGATCAGATGGGACTCTACGCTCAATAGTCTTGGCACTACGGAAGAGACATGACAAACCCTCTCTGTGCTTTCGTAAATGTAAGTTAGTGATTTCAAAGCAATCCCCACACTGAAACCTTTCTGACTGAACACAGCTCTTGATGAAGTGCCAGAGTGGCCACCTGGGAAAGCAGGAGGCTCTGTCCATGCCACAGCCAGTGCAGCATGCAGTGATCCCACAGGGCATCCCTGTACCACAGCGGCATTGCAGGGGAGGGAATAATGGGGTGCCCTCATCTCCTCCTGAAGAATGCCAAGTACAGCAAATCCACCAGTGTCACAGCCTAGAGGGTACATCAGTTATTGTCCTGGTTTCAGCTGGGACAGAGGTAAGTTTCTTCTTAGCAGCTGGCGCAGTGCTGTGTTTTGGATTTGGTGTGAAAACGACACTGATAACGCACTGATGTATTTCGTTGTTGTTGGGTCACGTTTATACTCAGTCAAGGACTTTTCAGCTTCTTGGGCCCTGCCAGGGAACGGGCTGGAGGGGCACAAGGAACTGGGAGGGGACACAGCCAGGAGCGCTGACCCGAACTAGCCAAAGGGATATTCCATACCATATGATGTCATGCTCAGTATGTATAAGCTGGGAGAAGAAGGAAGAGGGGACATTTAGCATGATGTCATTTTTGTTCCCAAGTAACCGTTATGCATGATGGAGCCCTGCTGTCCTGGGGATGGCTGAGCACCTGCCTGCCAATGGAAAGCAGTGAACGAATCCCTTGTTTTGCTTTGTTTACATGTGTGGCTTTTGCTTTACCTATTAAACTGTCCTTTAGCTCAACCCATGAGTTCTCTCACTGTCACTCTTCTGATCCTCTCCCCCATCCCGCTGTGGGGGAGTGAGCGAGCAGCTGTGTGGTGCTTAGTCACTGGCTGGGCTTAAACCACGACAGTTATTTTATTTGAGATCTAGACTTTGTGGCCACGGACTGCTGGGCTAGTAGCCAAGGCAATCGTTCTAGGGGTGCAGGAACTGCCTTCCAGGTGAGGAGTACTAGACCAAAAAGCCACATGGAGGGATGCAAAGCAATATGGACAGTGCCTCTGAGACAGTCCAAGGAGCAGGAGTGTTTTTACCCCACCTGACCACGATCAGAGCACATTGCATGCTCTTCTCTGAAGGGAAACTGATCAAGAAACCTGTTCTGGCAAAGGCCAAGCACGAGGTCTCTGGAACACACTGCTCAGCAGCAACACAGGCATTAGGCTAGCAGATTGCACCATTTTCTTTGAAGGCTGGCAAAAGACCTGTTTTCTTCTCCATCACATCCAACAGGAATGTTAGATTGTTAGCATCAGTGAAGACTGGTGGAATCTGGTAGCATGCAAGCAAATGATGCAACTTTATTACCTTTTGGGGTGGGATTTACTAAAATGAAAAACTTACTCTTGGCCTTAAAGCCTCACTCCTTTCAGATATCTCCAAGCTTTGGTGCTTGCAAATAGCACCAGGGCTCTTGGCTCTATGACATTCCCAACAGGCTGGCGTTTGAAGAGCCAATGTGTAAAACTCTCTGGGTTCTACCAAAATCTAAAGAGTTGTTTCCCCTTCTCTCTGTCTGCCTCTGAAGACAGATTATTATATGTCGCATAGCGCTTTATGATGTTTGGGTGATTTGAACATAATCAGGCTTAAATGCAGGCAATCAAAGAGAATATGCATTTCATAGACACACTGATTTCCACAGTGTCTACCAAATTGGCACAACTTACTACTTTTATCTCAAAAGATGGAAATGGAGGGGTCAAGATCTTTTAATAGACAGAGTGGGTAAAATACATGAAAAACTACTGCCTGTTTAAGAAACTGTTTCATTTTTAAAGGAGAAGGCTTAGAAAGCAATAATGAAGTAGAGGGAGAGAAGAAGCACTGAAGATGCACATGCACGTCTCTTATGCCTAACATTCCCATTAGAGCAGAGGCCTTAGTATCATCTCTCCTGTTCATCTCCCCATTAGCAATTTAAAAATATATATTTCATATCCCAATAGTTGACAGAGTTGAAAAGGCAGCGCAGCTATCTGGCTCAGCCACTAAGGCAGGTGTAATAAAAGATATTCCTCCTCCCTACCAATTGTACTTCACAGATACAAAGCAGTTTAGAGCTCAGTAAAGTGGGAGATGCCTGCTTGGGAGGCTCTCTAGGGAGAGTTACTGCCAGGTGGTCTCAGTTTGCGGTGTGCTTGTAAAGCACGAAAAGAAAAGTTTTAATGCATCTTTCAGGAAAAGCAGCGAGAGTGTTGTAGTGGAAGTGGCCTGGAGTCCCACTAGCTTTTGCATCCTGCAAATGATCTGAAGACCCACCTGAAAGACCGCATCTACGTACCTTAAACTCCATCTGCAAGAAAGGAAATAATTTTCCTATCTTCACTAATTATTAACTTAAATCTTCACAAAGCAAGAAACAGAACAGCCTTGGTCATTCATCTTCTCAGCTCAATTTACAGATACTCACATTGATTTTGAAATAGTCTATCACTCATGTAAACCCACCGTTACAACAGCACCACTACACAAGCAAGGATTATCGCAACAACTGCAGAGCCGGAGCTACAGTTCTTACTTGTAACAAGCTTCCCCTCTTTTTTGTGTCTTGCTGAATTTCTTGCTCTGACAGCATCTTTGAGCAACAAGTTCTACCAGCTAGCTACAAGCTGTACTAAAAAGCATTTCCTTCAACTTGCAATAGACCTGTTGCCTTTCAATTATACCAGGGTGCCCTCTGCTTTTGCTTTCGTAACAGGGGCTAACGGGACCAGGCAAACAGCCTCTTTAGCACATTAACGGTTCTACCTTATTGTCTCTTTGATTTTCAGAACTCAATAATCTTAATCTGTTTCATCTACATTTTAAAACTGGAAGAAGAATGATCTGGGGAATTAGTCCAATTTCAAGCCTTACTGAAACAGTGGAACAAACATTAAGAGAAAAGCCTAAAAGGATAATGGAATTGAACAATGAGCACCAATACAATGAGACAAACTTGATTGCTTTCTTTTATAAAATTACAAAATCAGTGATCAGAGGAAAGAGGTAGGTGCCACGTTCAGTTTTTCATGAAGCTTTGATAAAGCACCTCAAAACCTTGTTCTTAAGAATAAATTACTTTTGTTTTCAGTAAGAGCGCTGTTACTTTAGCTGAAGGACCAGAAACAAAGAACACTGGGTCACTGTTTTGAGTAGAATCTCATTAATTAACCCTTTATAAATAATTAGCAGAGGTTATGAGCACGCCACAGAAATGAGCGGTATGTGTTACAGATGGTTAGCAATCCCTCAGCAGAGTAAGTTCCAGATGATAATAAGATATGGCTGTGGGCAACCTGCTGACCCCTCTGCTGTGAGAGAGCAATGAATCATTCATCTTCCCATTATAACAACAAAACCACAATACAAAAATGTGTCCAAAGGACCAAATCAGAGAGGGATGCAGTGAATGCATTCCTGTGATGAGCTACCACTTCCCCATGACTTGACCTGGAAGAGAGGGAGGTGGGGAACCCACCACCCCGTGAGACCAGCATTTCGAACACACAGATTACCTGGCACATCAAAAAGGCTGAAGTTGTAGAAAAAAAGAAAATCTTAATTGGAAATTTGCTTAAGTAGATAATGTAGATGGAAAAGGGCTATCTAATGGGACTCTCTGCACTTTAAAGCTTACAGCGATTGAGGAGTGAATGTAGCAAAACCATCAGGGGATTACAATAGGGAAAGAGCAAAAAGCCCACTTCAGCTGCAGACTGCAGAATGTGCAGAGAAAGCCGTCAGGGAAGACGAAAAATTCCTCTTTACCTTGGATCAGGTGTGGCTGCTCCGGGTATATTGCAGATTCTGCACAATTCAATTTTACAACTTTTTTTTTTTTTTTTTTTTTTAAAGTGCCCTTCCTCTGGATTTAGCAAAGCAGTAAAGAAAATCTTAACCAAACCTCCATGCCTAAAGAGCAGACACCCTGCCACAGTCCACTGGAGAAAATACTCCCAGTCCATTGGATGCCCCACCTGAAAGGCAAGGTGAACCCCACATTGGTGTGACTCCTGTGTTCTTGGAGGCATCTGTTGAATTCACCTAGGCTGATTTTTTCACTTGTCCTACACACATTACTGTTGTCAGTTCGGCAGTCGTCGTGCTCCTGTTTAGTTTCCCTGCACTCCCTGTTTTGGCTGCTCTGCTGGACCACTCTGACTCCTTTGTTTCCACCAGCCTCCTCAGAAACAGCATCTCGACAGCAGTCAGCACAGCCCACCCTGCCAGCACCGATCAGGGGGCTTTCTGCTGCTCGAGCTAAATGGCTGGGTTGTTTCCTACAACCGTGAAAAAAGCCAGTTTAACAAATCATGTATTATTTTAGCTTTGGCACATGAAATCCGCACAAGACCTATAAAGCAAGTCAAAGACGTGCTGTTCTCCTGATGACTTCAATGAAGTAATCTGTGAGACTCCCTCCTCCAGCTTGGCTTGGCTGGAAGTCAGGAGTGGGTGTCCTACATACTGCTCGCAGCTTGTCTTCTACCACTCCTGCACCATCAACAACTCTCCTCCTCCAGTTCAGTGTGTGAAAGCCCACTTTAGTTCTCACAGACAGAAAGACCATCATATGGCCAAGTCCTGTTCCCCATTCAGATGGGGCCATCGAGTACTGGTACTGGACTGGGTCCAGTTAAGTTTTGAGGACCCACAAGGATAGAGTCTCCAGTACTAACCTGGGCAACCCGATCCAGTGTTCAGCTGCCCGACACCCAACTCTGGGCAGTGAGAGTGCTCAAGCACAGTTACACCATCTCCCCTGGTGACAAGTGAGCACCAGAGCAAGTATGAGGATGTCTCCACAGCATCAGCACCAGGGAGGAGTGCCCTCTGCTTGCCTGGCCCAAGTTCACAGTGACATCCCGCTCCCTATTGCAATCCAGGGTCAAAAGTCTGGGCTTGAAGCTATTTGCATAACATTTTGTTTCCTGAATGAAAGGAGGCTGGGAAGTCTTCTCTTCAGAAAAGGAACACTGAAATAGGATGGGGCATCACCTAAACCACAGGCTCTATACGCAGGGCATGCTAGAAATGCAAGTACTGCGGGCAGAGGGTTACACTGGCTGTTGATTCAAACCCATGTGTTTAATGGGGTAAAGGAGCTTAAGAACAAAGGAAGAAAGAGGCACCAGGAAAGAGATGACCGAGGGAAAGTCTCTAGATAGAAGAACAGACAGGCTGTGGTACTTACAGGGGCTTAAACTGCTCCTGCAGCTGCTGGAAGGGCAATATAGCCAGGTGCAAGCAGTTCAACACATTCTAGAGTGTGCTGAAACTGAACTCTTTTTGGAGCTGCACAGAGATAACATGAGAAGCAGCAGACATAACATGGCAAATTCTAAAAGAACAGTCACGTAAGGCTGGTCAACACTGGAACCCAGAGTGCTGGAGCTTCACCCATAGAGATCAAACCCAACAGACAAGGCCCTGATCAATACACCCAACCACCCCTGCTTCGTGCAGGGGGTTAGACCGGAATCCTGCTGTATTGCCCAGGATTTTAAGAACAACTTTCCAAACAAACACTGTTCTAGCAAGAATTTCATGCAACCATGAGCAAAGATCTATTAGCAAAGCCAGCCTTGGTGTGCAATCTCAGAAGCGAGGAGTGCATCGCTAGCTCCACCATTAGTTCCTCTTCCTAATGAGGCAACCCACAAGCATCAAAGTATTAGCTAAGCAGCTAGACCAGAGCAGCAGCAGTGCAAAGGAGGTTCAGGTCTAGACTGCCAGAAGGCTTTGCCTGCGGAGCTGCTCCATGACACTGAGCGGCTCTCGTCCCAATCATCAGTCACAGCAGAAAGCAGAAGGCATGAGGAAAGGACTGCAGGGACAAACTCCCAGCTCACAAGCTGTTTCAAGCAGCGCAGCAAAATTTGGTTTGTTCTGTTTTTTCCTGTGTTCCTCTTTTCCACGAGATGCAGGAGAAGCTGTTAACCTGCCAGTCACCTGAGCAACTCCATGCAGAGAACAGATTCGCACACCAGGTCCCGAACCCTCACAAGAAGCACAGCGAGGTGCTTTGCAAAAGAGAGTCAGATTTGGGCTATAAAAGCCTTCCAGGTCCACAGCAGAGATGACACTGGGGACTCAGGACACTGCACAAAATGTCTATATCCTAACAGAGACAGGGTCTTCTAAGTGTTGTTCCTGCCAGTGAAATTTCTTTTCTTAGGAGCCTACATTTTTTTTTCTCCCTAGGATGTCACCAACGTCCCCAGAGGTTAATTCTTACACTATCTGCCCTTGCCAGGGAGAAAGGGAAGAAATAGCTAGAAAAAAATAACCAGAAAAAAAAGTAGAAGGTGAGATTATAATTTCTTTTCCACCCCAAGCAGGAGCGGAGACCACCAATCCATGCCCACCTTTATCTCAGGGGTGTGCCCCCGCCTTTGTCTCCCGATGTAAGTTGCAGCTGCAGTGATGAGAGCTGGCACTTCTGCATTTCAGCTCAGTGCTATGGATTAGGTAAATTAGCCAGCAGCTTTCTGCAGTACTGAAGCCCATCAGCCCCAGCTCCCCACCTCCTCGGCCGCAGCCATCGGGAGGGAGTCTCATCCAGGAAAAGGCATGCAGGTTTTTGATAGATGGAGGAGTTCAAAAGCAAGTGCCTTGCAGTCATTACCTCTTCCCAAGGAACGGGCATGGCTGAAATCCCGCCACAAAAGGTTAATCAGACATTCAAGATGCTCTCTGGCTGGCTGGGACAGAGCTACCCCAGTGAGATGCTCATCCGCACCCGGGCATGAGAACATGGCTTGGCCAGACTCTAACAGGGTGCCTGGCAATTTGCCTAATTTTTCCAGGAAATCCCGTAGCAGGAGCTGTAAGAGTGCTTGGTGGGCAAGGCAGGACGGCCCAGGAGGCCATGCACCCATCAGGTACTGTGAGACTGCCCCTGTAGGCTGGACTTCAGAGACCACTAGAGGAAGCCCACTGCCCAAGAGTCCTTGTTACAGAGGATCTCAGCAGAAAGGTCACTTCCTCTGGTGACCAGAAGGCCAAGGACTCTGCTGAGCCCGCTGCTTCTTATCCCCCTTATTCCCCGTTTTCCCGGTACTCATCCCGGTACAAAAACCTCCAACTGTAAGGATGTAAAGGAGCTGTTCAGAGAAGACGACGCACCTCTCTGATGCATTTATGTATTGATCTTAAAGCTCTTCAAGTCTTACAGATCTTTCTAGCTTTGACTCCTGAAAAAAATTCCTTAATGAAAAGACAGCACCATTGCAACTAGGACCTCATGAAGTGATGAGTAAGCACACATGTTCATGCCTTGCAGCCTCAAGGCCTTCATCATCTTCTCACCATCACGCCAGGCATGTCACCCCAACCACCCGCACTCACCTTCCGGATACCCAGTCAGATCACTGCCCAGAGCTTACTCTCCCTGCCCATAAAATGAAGACGACAACAGCAACCTCCCTAAGAACAATGGATTTCCTGGGCAGCCTGCTCCAGCTCACCTCGCTTCCAGCAGCAGTTCAACTGGATGATCTCTGGAGGTCCCTGCCAACCTCAGTGACCTGGTGGTGGACTTGTACTGCTGCTCTGGGTTGTGGCACCCCATCCACGTGTCATCTGGGATTTACCGGTACGTCACATGCCTGTCCTGCCTGCAGCACTCGGTGCGAGCTGAGCACGCAGGACATGGCTGACTCTTCCAGCCTCGTCAGTACAGAGCCACCAAAAATAGTGTGTCTCTGATCCAGGCTGCAATGCACTCACCTGCTAAACCCCACATGTACGGCCATCATTTTCAGCCCAAGAATGAAGCAGCAGACTATCTAATTTGCCTTCATCGAAGATGAATTTTAGATAAAATTCAAACTGATTAATGAAGAGAAGGTTAAGCACTTCCAATCAGGGGGGTGACAAAGGTGCTAGAACAGTAAAATTGAATCCCAGACTGTCTGTCTTCATACTTTTAAAAGGTGGATAAGCCAGGAGGACTCTAAGCTGCTTCCCTCCACCCCTGTTACTGCAGATGGATGAGACCAGCTGACAGCCCATGGCGTACCGGTGCTCCACCATACATGAGGTGTCGCAGAACACTTCCCTGTGGAATGCCAAACGCTGAAAAAACACATATTGTCAATAATGCAGAGCAAGAGTTCCTTTCAAATTATTTCCATTTATATTCCCCATTCTGAAAATTTCATGTTCCTATGAGCCAACTGCCAGGACTATAAATAGCAACAGCATTGCACAACAGGTAATCGATAGCCATGACTGGGTCTTATCTTGCTCACTGCCCAAAACACTTTGCAGCAGACATATTTTGCAAAACTTTGGCAAAAGTGGGCTTTACCAGAAGAGGAACGCTGCTGGTGGGATGTGGCAGCTGGCGGATGAGCAGAGCAGGGCTCGCTGACTGGTCTCACGTTTGGGTAAGGCAGCTCTGCTGTCCCTGCAACAAGCCTTGCTGCTCTAGAGACTTGAAGGCCTGCTAGAAACATTCATGACACCGTGCTATTAGAAGCACTGCGGGCATGATTTTCTGCACAATGAAGAGCAGGAAGCCCAAGGCTGACCTGGTGACCAAGGATGTGCAAGTAGCAAGGTGTCCTACTCCATACTATGCTATTATTGCACAGCAGGTCCCTCTCAGGGGGCCACCAATGCTCACGTCTCGGGAGCTGTGGCAGCACAGTGTTCTGTCCTTTCTGGAGCATGAGGAGGATGGGAATCACCAGTGGTCTCTGGAAGACCTGGCCTCCTACCCACCCATGCTGGGGAGCAAAGAAGGCATGTTTCCTGCCAGCAACTCTTCTGCACTTCCAGCAGAACAGAACACAATAATATTCAACCGGTCTGGGATGACTCCAGCTCTCTGTGGAGATTAGAGAGCCTCTGCATTCACTCTAGAGAAGATCCACTTCTCTGTTTCTCCTCTGGAACATTCAACACTCACACCTACACAAGAGAGCAGCCACAGCCTTTCCACTTGTTGACCTGACGGTACCGAAGACAGATCAAGTGCCTGGGAATCAAGCCAAAATCTTCCCATCACTGTTGGCTGCACCTTGCATCTGAGATCTGGAAGAATTTACAACGCAGAACTTCAATGGGTTCTCCCTTGCCAGATCTTCGGCAAACAGCCACAGATCCAGGCACTCCCAAGATTTATAGTATGAAAGCTTAACATACCAATCTTGGGGGGGAAAAAGAGAAAGAAGAGAGAGGGAAAAGGTATTTATGGAAGGAGCAAGGAGTAAATACTTCCAGTAAAGACAGACAGCTACTATATAACAGCAAAGACGACAGCTCCCACCGATAATCAGAGGATGGAGAAATACCATTACCAATGAACATGATGTATGCAAACTATACTGTCCTACAGCAGAAAGCTAGTGAACTTCTGTCCATACCCTGTTCCTTCAACTCCTATTAGAACTTTAATGGCAGCAAACTCAAGGATTTCTCAAAACTCTGTCCCTGCCTCTCTGCTCCAGACAAGGTCTTAAAGATACAAATAGCATAACACAGATTTTGGCACATTATACAGTATTTCTAATCCTTATGTCCTTGGTGAGCATGCATGCATTAAAGAGGTGATGGTCTTTATTCTGGAGGACCCACAGGAATTTCAAAGCCTAAAAAAATTTTTCCCCTAGATGGATCTCCAAGAAGCACGCACACTATATAACCATCCTCTTTGTGAGCAGATTCTCAGACTAAGACACTTCTGTATCATCTCTAACCCAAATTCCCCATTTGAGTCCTGGGAGAAGCCACAGAAACAAACACCTGCATCCATACACAAAAAAAGCAGTGGAAAACTTCTACTGGACATTTTAGCAGAACCTCAATCTGTTAGGCTTCGTGAAGCATCTTCACAAATATACAAAACAAAGAAATCTAGAGTTCTAAGGGAAACAGCAAAATCAGCATGCCACAACGTGATTAATCTTGAGACAGTCCTGGTGGTGAAACAAAGAGAAATGCACTGGATAGCTTCCAGCTCCGACTCAACTCTACCAGTTTGTAGCCACACCTACGTCAGAACACACACAGCAACAACAGACACCAGGAGGCTGCATGCGGCAGGGCAGTGAGGGATGGCAAATGATGGGCTGGGATCACCATTGTGCACCTCAATTTCTCCATGAAATGACAGTGGTCAAACATGGCCTAGAGCGAGCAAGGGGCAGCAGGAGGAGCTCAGGCTCATCTTCCTCAGCATGTAGCTCGGGGCCCATTTCACTGGAGCAAACCCAATGTCATCCTTCAGCGTTTCCAAATCATTGCCGTGATTCCTGCACCTAGAAGATGTCTGGATTGTGAGTGTCCCTCAATCTGGCAAGGTCAGTGAAATTTTTTTCAGTTCAGGTCCCAGGTTTGCACTTGGCAAAGAGGCAGGACTGAAGCAGAAATGATGCACTTGAATTCAAGACCAGGCAGAGCTGACGTGGATCTTGCCCAACATCCCCTGACTGCTCTGGTGCTGGATCAAGAAGCCTGTGTCCTCTTTGTTAAGAGATATAATGAAGCAAAATTGCTGTCCTAAATATTACTAAAGCACTGGCTGGCATGTTTAATAAACCTTTCAATTTGGGTAAATTAGCACTCATCTGGACAAGTGCTGAAGTGCTGTTACTTGAAGAAAAAAAATTCAATGCTCAGAGTCTAATTTAAATAATTATCAGTGTATTTCTGCTCTGACTGTTTTGCTGAAATTACCAGGAGACTTGATGCAGTCTGAGTGTAAGTGCCTTTTGTCTACATGTAATTTATTGACCCCATTTCAGTCAAGTTTTTGGCCCACTCGGTGCTATGCTGGAGAACTTCACACCATAACCAAAAAGGACTTCACAGACAGACACAGTAAAATCAATAACAACTAATCTACTTTTACAGATCTTGAAAGGGACCTTGATAAGATACTTCCTCACGTTCTCCATATGAGCTAAAATCTCAGATCTGCGATAATCTTTTGCTGTTCCCTTAGGTGACTGCCTGGGTACGACCAACATACTGGCTGGGGATGATGGTCACTCGATCCCTGCAAGTCAAACCAGGCTTCAGGCACAGGCAAAAGCTCCCTTGCAACCAGCTGGCGCAGTACTGGGACGTATGCTGAAATACTTTGATATATCCTCCAAAAACCAGAGCACGGATATCAGGTCTTCAACACCAAGTGCTTCACCCTATAGACCTACTGCCATCCCAGCACTGTGCTCCATATAGGATGCAACCTGCAGCACCAAGCAGCTACAAGCTTGGGTCCCAGGAACAGAACAGCCCTGGGGATACAGCACGGACCTACAGTCATGCTCTTAGCAGGCGGCCTTGGTACTCAGCACGACAGCCAAAGAATTTTATTTCTAGCAAGGAAAACAGAGAAAATTCTTGAATTCTTTTTCTTCATTTTTTGTTGAAAAACAGCACTGATATTTTTGCCTTTTCTTCTGCTCTGCCTCTAAGACTTCTGGCAGAAGGCATCGCAAGATGACTTGCTTACTCAAAACACCCCCTTCCCCAGGAGCAGCTCCGACCAAGCCACCAGCACTGCTGGTCCAGAGCACAGAGCTGTCCCTCACAGAGCACCACAAAGACCTCAGCTGCTGGATGCTGCTGTGAGGGAGGGGGCAAGGTCTGCCCTGAAGAGATAAAGGTGATGCTCTCACTCCCTGCCTCCCAGGCTGCATATGCATTCAGCTAGAGATCCTGCCATCTGCACCTTATGGCTGCCGTGACAAAGCAAGCTTCCCTCCAGGGCACGTTCTGCAAACCTCGCATCCACTAGCTCATCAATCCTTGGCTCTCATCAAAATACAAACTTATAAACAGGCCCAGACACTTCTCTCAGGTTTAATGGAGGCAGCTAAGGAGCTGTGATCATTCGATGTTTTCCAACAATAGTGGTGATGCCTGAGGCCAGCAATAATATTACCATGAAATAAATCTGCAGTGATATAATTAGCTGGGATGCTATTATGGCTCAGGTTTTAGGGATGCTTAGCACAGAGGGAGCAAAACAGCTACTCAGAACGGGACCTTGCAGAATTCTGCGTTTCAGTAGGGGCTGTGGGTGGGAGAGACAAGAAAACACTAATATCAAGGCAGTGAGGACTACCTGCATTAGCCTGTATGCAAAATAAATGTAGTTCTTTAGAGGCTAGAGGTTATGGCAAACATGGGTCTGTGTAAATCTAAGGGTTAAATCCAGCTGACTTTCTTCTCGCCACTCCAGATACTGAGTGACTTTCAAATGTCTGTGCAACATTCAAAAAAGCCAAGTTCTGACCAAACCCACAGCTGGTTTGGAAACAGTAGGTCTGCTGTACCCAGACAGCCCTCCGCAGTCACAGGTCGCTCCTCCGTTTCCATCTCCCTACCGTGCTTGCTCTGCGCAGTGCAGGGGGCTGCGGTGTTCAGATGGTGCTTGCAGAGCAACTGCTTCTTCCAGCATCTGGTCTGTGATGTGCTTTGTGGTTATCTAAACTATGATGGTAGATGAAGCAGGTAGATGCAAAACAACACAACTCTGAGGTCCCAGCCTGGTGGGAGGAGATGACTGCTGTTTTCTCTGGCACACTGCATCAAACAAACAGCTGAGATGACTGAGAACAACACACTGTTAACTGCCACCGATACACGTCAAAGGTAGACAAATATCACAAGGAACAACTAGGAGGAAAAGATGGAAGGAGCTGGGATAGAGAAAGGGATGCTACTGGTATCTGCAAAGAATATGGTTAAGAAGAGGGCTGGCACCCACCCAGCGTTTTCTTTTGCTTGCAGATGTAGCACTAAAAGTAAGAGCGTAGCCAAAGGATATAACTAGAGCAAAATGTTTTAGAAGCAATAGTCATGGCGGAGAGGAATGGGAAAAAGAAAGTCAACATGTGCTAGGATTGACCCTCAGTTTTGACATGAAACCCTTAGGGCAGTTGCTTTAAAGCCACATTTAGGTAACTGTGTGTTCCCCAACACTCCCAGCTGGGGCAGACACCTTGGAAGGGTTTCTGCCCCCACCCCCCTTCCCCAGGAGCCAGACTCATGAGGTGCGCCAACGTCCACCTGATACATCATTGCTTGATTATAAAAGGTGACATGCTAAAGCACAGTTTGCAACAAAATAAGGAAATCATCCTTTAAATCTGCTGGGCAGGAGATGCCCCAGAGGGAAACTCTGAAGCAGGCAGCCTGCCCTCAGCTAAGGCTCAAAGACTCTTCATAATTTTTAAGTGTGTTTCCAAATCTGCAGTCAAATCCTACACCTTCCCTCTTTTTTGCTACAATAAACTTTATCTTAGAATGTAATCTAGTAATAAAAATGGTTTTTAAGTGATCTGACAAGCACTAGAAACCCCATTTCTTTTAGAGTGACAACTCTATTTACAGCAGCACATACATATACTCTGTTTTATATTCTACATGCACTCCAGGCCCTCAAGATTTGGGATATATCCTTTCCATCCACTTGCAAGAATCAATTTCAGCCACGAAAAGTTGTTCTTCAGCAGGCAGAAGATAGGAAGAAAGACTGCTTCTAATGTTTGGGTCTCTGTGCATCTCCCAGGACAGGGGTGTGGAGGGATGAGCAGCCTCCCTCTCTGTTTCACAGCTGCCTTGCTGCACCTGAGCAACCCACCCAGCTCCAATGGCCACCACTCAGAAAACTCCACAAGCCTGTCCCGAATGGGCCAGAACACTGCTTTGGTTTAGAGCATGTGCAAAACAGCTGGACAGCATCACACATGGAGAAGATTTAAGGATGCATTCAACTCTTACCCTTTCAGAATGGCACATTTCACGTTTTGTACTAAAAATTTTCACACTCGAAGCCTGAACTGGCCAGGGAACAATAGTGCTAAACCCAAGCAGAGCAGAGAGAAGGAGCTTTGAGCTCCAGAGAGATGTTATTGTAGTAACCACACATAAAGGACACCTTGTAGCTAGAAGTCCCACAACTTAATTAGGAAGCACAGCTCTTGTTTCCAGGTGTATCAAAGACAAAGCATGATCTCTCCAGGCCTCAGTTTCCCCTGGCATAAAGCTAGAGCAGTCAAATATATCTATCCTAAGGGAAGTCACCACTTGCTGGAACACGCTTGGGAAGTCAAACTACCATCGCCTTGCAGTTTTGCTTATCTTTTTCCATGCTCGCCAAGAGTCGGTTGCTTACCTCCTCTTCCCCATTATGGTTTCCCACTGCCCCCCAGTGCTGTAAAGCTCAACATCTTCTCCTGTAATCTTATCTGACTTCCTCAATGACAGGCACACCTGCAGAGACATCTTCATTTGTGCAAGCGGAGAGCAAGGCATGGCTAAGATGAACAGCACAGACCGGTGTTCTCTCCCTATATAATTAGCTGATATAAAAGCTGTGCCATCTACTGGCATGCAACATGAAACACTGCTCCCAGCACAACTCCAGTAAAGCTGTTGCTACAGCAGTTCTTTGTCTAAAGCAGAGGTGGGATCTCAACCCACGCTTCTTACAAGTAACAGCACACAAATAGCAAACACAGGATGGTCAAAGATGATTGTTTGTTTTGCAGCATCAAAGCCAGGTGATCAGCCACAGACAGGCACCACTGCTGGTGTTTGTGGGAGTGTTGCACTAGCATCCCAGTCTGGAAGTGTTGTTCAGTCCAGCGCTTACAATCCCCCACTTGCTAAGGAATTATCAGCTTTACTTAAAGATATTTTTTTTTTTTTTTCATTTTCATGTCTGCAGACACCATCCCCCCCTCACGCTTTAAAATTAACTTTAATTCCCATTCTTATGCTTCAAGTTTTGGGTAAACATTTTGGCAGGCACAAACACTGACCTACAGCCAGCAGCCCTGCAACAGAAAACTGGAGTTGCCACTTCCACCCAACCTGCAAGGGTACTTCCAACAGCCTTTGCTGCCATGCTCCTTGGCACTTTCAGGAAAGCAGCACATCTGAAACAGCAGAAGAGGGACAGAAAGCGAGGACGTAAAGCAGAAACACCAGCCAACAGGTGACTCTGGCAGGCAGAGACACCCCAAGCCCAGGCTGGTTTATGGATGAGCTCCCACGCCCTCACAAGCGCCACTGCAGCCTGGCTCCATGCCCGCAGTGCTGCTCCCGCTGCCAGCTCCTCCAGCCAGCCCTGCTCCAGTCCCACACATCCCAGCTCAGCTGACGGTTCAGTTCTGCAAGCAGCACCAGGCAGGCAGACGGTTAAATATTTTTGCTCGCATCTGTTTCATCTGGCTTTCACTTCAGATTGTGCCTGTGAATGCTGACATATTTCTCATCACAAGGCTGCATTAAGCTGCTTTTTAATTGCATTTTGAGGGACCCAAAGGCCAGCAGACAGAAGGGCACTTTATTTTTTCCAAGGAACATTATTTTTATTGCAGAGACAGGAAAGGTTTTCATTAAATCCCCAGGAAGCAGACAGCTCCCATGCAGCACACTAGTTGCAGGGATGTCTAGTCCAGAGGACCCAGACCATCTGAGCACTGTCTGCTGGAATACCACTGGCTCCCAGCAACTCCTCTTCAAAGAGCAGTTCACAGGCTTTGGCACTAAACTTGCATTAAATTGATACAATCTCTTTAATGTTATCACTGGCTCTTTATCACAATTGTATGTGCAATTTACATTCTTGTAGCTTTTCTTTTTTTTTAAATTAAGATTTGCTAGATCCTTATCGCAGATATTTTACACATTGTTGTAGTGTCACTCAAACATTTAATGGCCATCATCTGCTCTGGGAACATACAATAGCTCCTTGCTATGGGGTAGGGCTGGGTGCTGATGGGTTTCAGGCTCACCCCACTAAAGCTTCATTAGATGCAAAGCAAAGCAATGTAAGACAGAAAGCATACACACCATAGTACAAGACAGGGAGCACGCTTGCGTGCCAGCTTGTGTACAACAGCACAGCACTGCTTCCCAGAGCCAAGCAAAATCGCTATTATGCAAGCCATCTTCATGGCTGCTTCCTGCTCTTCACCTGCAGCTATCCATGCTATTCAAGTCATAAGACTCTCGTGCAGAGACCTACTGAGATAAGCTGTGCCAAAGCTGATTTGGGTTTCGTGGGCTGCAGAAATGAGACTTGCCAAATCCACTTTCTTTAGGAAAAGAAGGTGGGATTTGAAGAGAGCTTTTGAGACAAAAAAGCTTCATGCAAGTCAATTAACCTTCAGGACCAAGCCTCCACCCCCTCAGTCATTAGAGTCTTTAACTTCACTACTCGTCCGTAAACAGAACTATACAAATAATTGATTTTTAGTTTGACTAGGGGATGAAACCCTTAAAAAACCCAATCCTCGTTCTACCTGAACTGAATTAAAAATGATTCAGTTTTTCTTCCCAGGTCAGTTATTCCCATTCAATATAAGAGCCTTCCATTCCAGATGATGCATTTCAAACATTCAGGGGGAAAAACATGAAACCAGAATAAACTGGTGGGAGCCTTTTCTGCTCAAGATCTTAGGCTTCAGAGAGCTCTGCAAAGATGTACAGCAGTACAGAGGGCAGGGGCTGAATTCCCAGGGACTGAGAGCAGATTCAAAAGTGCAGAGGTACACACTCCCCGCAAAACTACAGGTAACCCTAGGGAAACAAAGCTCCTCCTCTTGCCCTCCAACTGTGCACAGATTACGAAGTCACAGGACAGGGCACAGAAGCAACTCTAGCTACCAAACTGCCATGGAAATGCATTTTTTCACACCAAAACTAACCAAGGAAATTCAAATAAATCCCTTTTTCAGTGACAAGGTTTCTCTTCTTTTGCTATCATTGCAAACATATCTTCCCAGCCACATTTAAAGGTTGTTTTATAAAGAATTAAATGGCAATTCTCTTCCCTAGCACCAATTCTCCCTCTTCTATTGCATCACTCACCACTTTTATATCTATATTTACCTCTACAAGTAGACCAGTAAGCCTTACCCATCTCCTTTTACCCTTTCAACCATCCCAAAGACATCCCCTTGGTGCATGGAATGAGGTGGCCCCACCAGGCCTCGGGAGCTCGACAGGGTAAGGACTAAGCTGACTGATCCCAGCTTTAAGACAGCCAAGAACTCAACTGCTGCAAATCTCTTGCCAACGCTAACAGCTTTAGTTACCTTCACTTCTGCTAAGAGTGCTGCTCCTGCACTGGAAAAAACAGGGAAAACTGAAAAACAACATGCCAACTGCTGTCAAATACACAACACAGTCTTAGGAAGGGAGGTAAAACATCCTTTAAGGACTATTTCATCCTTCGTTTGGTCTCGGAGGTCTCTGGGTTCCTCACACCATAGGGAGCAGAGCACACAAAGACAAGGCATGCACAGCAATTAAACCCTCAAAGAAAGGCTAGCTCCCCTTACAGGGTGTTCATAGTCTTCCTCTCTGCACATGCAAACGAGCCCGGCAGCTCTCAGGGAGTGGGTGAGAGGGCAAGCTTTGCTCAGGCCAAAAGCCCAGGTAAAGCTCTCAGCGCTGCTGCGTGACCCAAGACCACGAACCTCAGCCTGGCTACAATGCAGGCACCGGCAGCATGTGGCAGCTCCCCTGGACGTGCTGGCCTTGGCAAGCAGTGCAGCACACAGTGCCTGCTGAAGGGAAGATGCTCTGGGGCAGGAAGGTTTCCATAAGCCTAAAATAAACACCTGGGCAAAAGGCATCAAGTGCAGAGGTAAGGGGTACAGGCCTGGAGCACAAGAGCCAGTGTAAATTCACCTGCTGGCTGACAGATAGCTGCCAGGGTAAGGGACCATAGAAATATTTCAGTTTTCAGGAAAGGAGAAGTCAGGAAACTATTTATTTGCACAGGAAAAGTAAGGAAAATCCAGTTTGGGTTAATGGGACATCAGCTCATTTGCAGAACTACTTTTGCCTCCTCTTTTGCTCCAGACACTGAGAGGGCATCCCAAATAACCCTAGAGAGGTCTTTCCACTGAACAGCAACTGTCCAGACTTCGTACAGTGAGTACCCAGAAACAACAGCTTTGATCTGCCAAGGGCAAGAGAGGACAAAGGTTCCTTCACTTGCTCTTTACCAACAGCCAGGCAAGCCCATGGTGCCTGAAGGCTGACAGCGTGCATACAGGACTAGTGACCTGCTATGGAGACTTGCTGAATATTTTAACAGGTCAGGGCCATCACTTTTCACTCCCCCATCCGTGACTCCAGATACATTTGAGATACTGAGTCCGTACCTTGCACAGGTGCCCCCAAACGGCATCACCCCAGGAACCCTCCAACCTCCCGCACGCGCTGGTGCCGGAGGAGGCAGCACCAGCCCCTGCCTCCTCACAACCCGCTGCCACAGAGGGCACCAAGCAGCTTACAAAGCTTTAAAGCCCATCGGGCTGGGCTGCTGCCAAGCATTCATGGGAGAAGAAAGGGAAACGTTCAACATAATCTGCATGAAAGTGCAGGAAGCCCTAAATCGTGTTAGTGCTATTAAGAAAGCTGGTTACATTGCTCGGCAAACTGGCCCAATACAGTTTTGATAGACTTGTTACAAACATCTGATTGTCCCTGATTAGATTAGACAATAAACCCCCATTCTGGTGTGTGGGCATTGTTCGGGTCCCCTCTGCAATCTGTAAATTAGAATTCCAGACCTGGGAGATTGGATTCAAATTGGATTACTGGAGCAGGTCCAGCACAAGAACAATCGTGAGTCAGGAAAAGACACACACACACAAAAAAGTAATGAATGAACAAATAAATAAATAAATACATGGGGACAGTCAGCCAGGATTTGATTAGGAGCAAATTAAAAGTAGAATTACAACCAAAAGCCACTAACCAGCCATTAGCAAAGAAGTGGGAAGAGGGACGGATTTGTCACTATGAATTAACAAAACACAGAGAACATACCTTTAAATGTTTTGTACTTCAGCATGCACAAGGTGGATGTGGGCTGTGGTCCTTCCTACACGAACACAAGAACTCCTGAATGTGTCTGTGTGGCTGGAACGAGGCAGGTGTGCACAGGACAATGACCACAACCCACCAAAACCACAGGCTGCACCTGAGCTCACCTGAACTATCCTAATTCCTTCTTTCCTCCCCCTGCTTTGCTGCCTAGGTGAGACATGTAACGCATCCCTTAGCTCGGATGCTGGTCTGGGACCCAGCAGGCCACGGTGTGACCACTGGTGGCCTTCTGGCATGCCCAGAAGTCCCTCACCAGGTAAAAATCCAGGGCCACTGCGGCAAGAAAACCCAGGAGGGCCACACGTGCAGCACTACGCGCTGCCACCCAAGCCCAAGCCCTGAAGCACTGCAGCTCAGGGGACACACTTGCTCGTGGCCTAGCACCCCTCTACCTCAACACATCAATGACTTGGCCAACGAGCACCTGGCAGAACATGTTTCAGACACCTCAGCAGGGCAGCGAGATGGAAATGGGACCTCGAGCTGCCAGCAGCAGAGGAGAAACCCAGTACAAACCCAGGGCTGCTCGTGTTGAACGCTCACCCCTTTTACTGCCTGCCCTGAAGACCACATGTCACCAAGAGGACAGCAACACCCCAACAGCAAAGGAGGGAAGGGAAAGCTGCTGTGCACATGCTGCCGATTTTCTATCAGTCCACACCATGACAGAGGTCAGCGCCTCTGCTTCCCAGAGAGGAGGGAGTGGGGAGATGCTCCAGACTGGGCTGAGAGATGCTTTGCTGCATGCCAATTTTTGCAGCTCTTCAGACAAGCAAAACCTCAGAAGAGCTGATAAAGACTCTGTTCACCACACACCTTCAAGGGAAATCTTGGGGCTATTGGAATTGTTAAAGGGATAAACCTGTCCAATTAAATCCCCTCTGCACTCTTGATATATACTTGTGCCAGACGTAAATGGAGCTTGGAACTAGTCCCAGCTGAACAGTAATGTGCTGAGCATTCAACCAGGACTAAAAGCACAACAGGCCTGATCTCCCACCTCCCGCGATGCCTCCACTGACCATCTCTCACCGCTGAGAAGCCAGCTTGGGAAGTACTTCATGGTAATGCACCAAGCTCCCACCTCACCCTCCACCACAGGATCCTAAAGCATGGCCAAGTCCTAACTGCACCATGAGAAGGAATATGCAAGGAAAAAATGCCATTAAGTGTGAAAACACAAAACCAAGGGTGTGGGGTGGAAATCAGAGACAGAACTGAGAAATTTGGTTAAGGCAGTACAAAAACCCAGTGCACCAAATCCCAGCTCTTCCAGCCACCTTCCCTTAGGATCCAAGGTAGATGGGAACACCACAGCCTCCTAGAGCAATGTTCACCCAGGCTTTGTAGCCACAGGAAACCCAGCCAGACATCCCTGTAGTATGCTTTCAAAAGACAGAAAATCCCCAGTCTTGTCCTTTGTATGCCAGGTGTAGGGTTTCCTACTCGTTACAGGAAAATTTGAAAATCTCCAGTGAAATATATTGTGAGCTCCTACACTTCAGCTGAAGGAAACCCCACAAACTCTTCCCTTAACTACTGGAAAGTGCTGTTAGTTCTCTCATCGCCAGAGTCACTCAAGGTGCACCAAACCTATGACACATACATACATCTATGTAAAATACACACAGATGTATATAATACACATTTTAAGTTCTCTGAGACAGAAAATGCCACTTTGCCACACTTCTGCTCACTGCGTCATATTTGATACTGCACACAGCTGAGGTCCACTGCAAACGCAACAAAGCTGACCCTAAGTCAAAAAGATTTTGCTGGTGATGTACAATATGCAAAACTAAACCAGCTCTTTGGAGAAAATACCAGACCAACCATGTCACCAGCATCCCATGGGGGCAACGCCAGAGCCTGCAGACATTCATTCCTACCGTGTTCTATGGATCACGAAGCCTCTTTTTAGAGATGGGAGAAGACCACCAGCACAGGTGGCAATATTTAGGCCTGTCACGGTGTATAAATACCTCACTTCAGGGCATAACCCTCTCAGTAAACTGTGGGATGTGCTGCTCTCAGAAGGCAAAGCAAATTGTCTGTGGTTAAATATGTGAAGGCTGAAGCAGTCGGCATCCAAAAGCAGCCTTTACAAGAATGGTATAAAAAGTAGAAACGAGCCTAAAACATACCCTAGGATCTCAAATATTCATCTCTCAGCCTCCTCCTCCATCAAATCAGAACTCCCTTCCTCCCCCAGTCTACAGAGCTTCGGGAAAGGATAGACTTGGAGGCATTGCTCATGCACTTCACCTAACGTTATGAAAGAATCAGATCTGGGGTGTCTGTAGACCTGGAGGGGGAAGTACCCTCCTAGATCCTGCACACAGGCAATGACCTCCTCTTGTTCCCCTACCACCTTTTCACTGCAGAGATGCTTTTGCGGCAATAGAAGAGTTTTCCAAGGCCCTGGGCTTGACACAGCTGCTTGCGCTGATGCCTTTCGTACCCTCAGCAGCCCCCCCGCCATCCTCCTGCTCTGACCATGCTGTCTGGTGTTGCCGTCACAGGTGAGGAAGCGGGGCTGGGCTGCCGAGACATCCGTGGGTTGCCGGCACAGGTGAGGAAGCAGGGCTGGGCTGCCGAGACCTCCGTGGTGGCCATGAGCAGTGGACAGCTGGGCACCCAGGGACACGGCGTGGCAGGACGGAGCAGCCCGTGTCCGCCAGCAGAGCATGAAGTGGGAGCAGCAAACAGCACAGGGAAGGGAAGAAGAGCTGCCCTTGTGGTCTGAGCACACGGAAAAGGCCAGGGGCTGGATTTGCTGGCAAGGGAGGCTCCAGCCAGTACCATTTACCGTTGCTGATTCCTTTCCTTTCTATGGAAAACTGGCTCGTCTTCACCAACCTCAACAAACACAGACACTGAGGCTTCAGAGGAAGAGAATTCTCTACATGCAAATTGGGGAATCCCAGAAAGGCTACACAGAGAGAAGAGACGGGAAGAGAGAAAAACACCCCTCAGGTTTGGGAATCCAGAGGTGGCAGCCATCTCGTGCCCACCCCCAGGTGATGGCTTTTCCCTGGCTCGCTCAGTACTCTGCCAGCACCAAACTCCAACATCTGGTCTCCTAAACACGCTCACCGAAGAAGCCCTGCCTATACATGTGCCTCCGGGCACATAGAAAGGCAAGGAGGGGTCTGAACTCACTAAGAGATTGAAGAAGCGATACAAAATTTAAGTTAAAAAGAAACGTAGCAGAGAACCTATTTGGCAAACAACTGACCTGTCGATCTCTGGTCTTGGATGATGTCAAGCTTCAAGCCAGCCAGCTGTGATTCCCAGCACAAGAAAAATACAACAGGGATTTGTAGTTGTTTTGTAACCTGCCACCTTGTTCCCTTCCACATGTGAAGGAAGTTGTCTTTTTCTTAGCCCCAATGAGGGCAAGCTCGTGAGCGTGGACAAGAAAAGCCCCTTAAGCTCCTATCCAGTCAGGAACATACCCACCCTTTCTTTACACCTCACCTACAGCAAGACCCCTGGAATTTCCCCACAATGCAATACACTGGTTAAATTTGATGTCACCTCCTTCAGGAGTTACTCCACCTTAACAGTATTTTTTATTTCTATTTCAAAGGAGAGCAGCTGTACTTTTGGTATTGAAGAGCATTTCTTCCATCTCCCCCCATACTGAAGTTTGGGAATACCAGACAGCTGGAACTACAGAGCCCAAAGGAGACTGTGACGCTTGAAGCAGTGGACATCATAGAGGAAGAAGACTGGAGGATGCTGGGGAAAAGGGCAGTTAGTGCTGATGCAAAACCATGTTAAACAGAGGCCACTGTGTGGGACACAGGTAGAAGTCCCCCAGGACCCAGCTGTAGATGCTTTTTTTTCTAGTGCCCACTGGAACAGGTGGGGATTGCAAAAAGATCTCCCTAGGAATTTTTCTGTTCCGTGATGAGACTGTCACCAGATATTATGGTCTGGAACAAAGAGGGAGGGACAACATTCAAATAACCAGCCCCTTGCAGATGACTGCTACTTAAGGAAGCAATTACCCTCTCTGCCACACACCCCTGGCTCCGGAACTCCTCCAAAATGCACGTGGGAAATCACGTCCTGCTAGCGCCAGAGCCATGCCACAGCACTGCACCATGCCTGTCAGAACCAGACAGCCGAGTGTGGTTTCCTTCTGCTTGATTTCTGCTTCTTAGAAATGCAACACACAAGGTAGGAAACTATGTATTATTAATAAATGCTCCACACACAATTTAACTTTATTAAAGACATTAATATTTCCACTTAGAAACAGAGGAAAACAGGCTCTTTGATGACTGGACTGAATCACCACCTAATCATAATGGCAATTCTGAACCATGTGCCCATAGCGTCTGCCCGAAGGCTAGCTAGCACCTTCCTACAAAGCCCTACCATAGCACAGCAGTATTCCTTCTCTCTCCTGCAGCAGAGGAGACAGGGATGCATCTTTTCAGTAGAGTGAGCATGAGTGACGTGGCAATTCATACACCCTGGAGAGGCTCCATTTCTCCCTCCTCACCTGCCCTCACTGATACATGGGAGTCCCACCTGACTCAGATGCTGAAAAATTTATTTCACAAAGTCATCATCACTCTTGTGAGTCATGAGAGAAGGGGAGGAAATGACTCCAGGGGAGATGATTCAACTAGGGGGAGAGTTGAGACAGAAGAAAACAAAGGCTGGAGAGTGGAAGCAGCTGTGGGAGCCCTACTGTTTCAAAGGAACTTAGCACGACATGGAAGAGATTCAGAAGATCCAGTTTCTCCTCCTCCCATCAGCTTCCCCATTTCCAGATTTTGTTGTCAGCAGCACCAGCCCGAGACATCAAGAATTTCACACAAGCTGGATGTAAGAAACTGCTCCATCCGCCAACTGCGCCCTGAAGGAGTCCTCTTGAAAGGACTAATTCAGGTCAACGGATCACTGTTCCCACTACAATAAACCAGCACCAAGTCCCTGTTATCTAACCAGCACTGTCAGAATCCCTCCACTGCATCAGGTCCAGCACAAGGCGAGCCCTTAACAGTGCACCAACCGGTCCTGCCCAACACCCAACAAAAAGGTCAAACGACCCAGTGGAAATCACCCAGCAGAGTCTTGCTGTGTAACTTGGCGTTATTACCCTGCCCATCCAACAGGAGCAACACATTGTCCAGGTACGTATCAAGTTTGCAACTAACCTCTGTCACCTGTGTCCTCCTCCAGCATCTGTAGGTGGTGCACATCTCTGGAATGTTTAATAGATGATGCACGCTCAGGCATGCACACAAACTATATGGACACAGGGATGCAGGTTCATGTTAGGAAAAGAACTGGTGTCCCTAGTCTTCACTTCCACAAACCCAAATGCAGTGCTGGCAATGCATACCCCAATTCAGTGCCACTTCAGCTCCTTCCACTCAAGCTAAAACACCTGGTGTGAGACCCAAGAGGGACTAACCTTCACCTCCCAAAGTCAAGAACTGAATATACAACAGTCTTCTTCACCCAAATCCCTACAGTTACCACTTTTGTCAGTCACTGTAGACAGCCCCATACCAACCTGACCCTCTGGCCAGGCTCTGACCACCCATGACTCAGATCCTATTAGGTCTTGAGACTCTCCAGGTCTACATGGGTGTTTTGTGATTTCTCCCACATACCCTCTCTCAGCTACTTCTCACCCAGCATGGAGATTGGCCACTTCCAAGCTCTCACTGCCTTAGTCACCCTGCCTACCAGGTTGAAGGGTGACCAAGCCTTTTTGGCTATGCAGACACAACAGCCATGTCACCTGCTCCAATCCTTCCCCTTGTCTATCGCCCCACAGAAGCCCTCCTAGTTCATCAAGCTGCAAGCCACATCCAGTTGGCCATACTGCCAGATGTCCATGGCACATCATGCTGCTGGCTACAGCTGGGGATTTGAGAGGACACTACAGCTCCTGGCAGTGAAGCTCTTACACGGCTCCCACACTCCGCAGCAGAGAGGATATCTCCATCTCTCCAGGAAAGCAATTACTTGTTTCTTCCCCAGTAGCAAAGAACACTGTAGCAGAGCGCAGCTCCGCTGCTGCCTCGTTACAGCCACTGCTGGGTTTTACCGAGCTGGCACCACGAGCAGGTCACCTTGCTCCACTACAGATAAAATTAATTAATTTTAAAAGGAGTGTTACAAAATAGGATGGTAGACTGGAAATGTATGCAGGCAGCTAGTAGGGCAACTCACACAAGCGGTCAATCACAGGATTTGAGTACTAGGCACCGGCACAAACATTTCAGCGCATCCTCTCCTAAACAGGAAACCCCCCACTTGTCTGAAACATTTCCATGAGCTATTGCAGGGACACTGCAGTACCTGCAGTACCTTTGCTGCCGCTCACCATACCGCCAGTTAAATGACTGGGTCCAATTTTCTGCCAGGCTTTTGCTGTCACTTGTATTCTTGTGGCAGCACCTTCAGCTGTTCACATCACGGTGGGAGAAGACAGAAAGCAACATACCTATCGTAAATCCTCACATCACACATCCTTGCCTCACACCCCAGACATATTCCATGTGAATCTACAGAATGCAGTTCCCAGAAAAGGCCACACAACCACAGAAATCACTTTGAAGCCGAGATCATAAGGCTAAACCAGCATCAACCCTCTTCTTTAAACAGAACATATCTGTCAAAGGATCGGCACACAGACCCATCACCTTACCTTTAAAGCACGGACTTTCTTGGCCAAGAGGCTCTCGATGTCCCCTGCAACCTTCTCCACCAGTTTCCTGGGCACGTTTTCCTTGACTTCAAACAGGTTTTTATTCTCATTGTAGATCTAAGAAGGGAAACAAGAGAAAGAAAGGCAGTCAATATTAGAGAGAAGGACAGCAGCCTTCCCACAGAAAAGCTGATCCTCTCAACACAAGAGAATTTTAGCAACATGGATTAGGTAACAATATAAGCTTTGGAAATGAGGGGAGGAAAAAAAAGAAAAAAAGAAAAAAAAAAGCATTTGACCTGCTGCCCACACCACTGGCTTTATAGCTAGCTGCCTTTGTGCTTGCAGGCTGTGAGCATCCTCCCTCTCCCCCAGAAGCTGAGCTGCCCACCACACTGCGCCCCCCCCCCCCCCCACTGAGCCAAACCAGCAGCACAGGCAGAGCCGCTGTGCTTCTTTCTGTGCTCTTCCTCACCCAAACGCACCCCTAAAGCATACTGACCACGCACAGCCCCCTCCCCAAGGCCACTTGCTGAATGGTGCAGGTGAAGCCCAGCTCCCTGCCTGCCACCAGCTGTCTGTGCACTGCCACTGGGTTGGCCAGGGCCAGGTGTGGAGCCTCAGGCAGCCCCGGGCAGAGGCAGCAGTGGGTACCAGAACGGGAGCAAGGGGGTCACATGAAGTAGGATAAAACCACATCTCTAAGGAAGCTGTAATAATGTGGTGCCCTCAAGAAATCAGGATTTCTGCAACTAGTCCAGAACTTGGCCAGGCTGTGGTGGGGATGGTGGGGAGAGGCACATGTCTATACTGGGATTATCCTGAAGGGCAGATGCAGTCACTTTTTTGAATTTGAATGTTTGCACCCAAAGCATGCAGCTGTGACCTGTGGGCCTGGCCTTCCAAGCCACATCAGCCAACTGCAGAGGACAATGTCACCCCCAAGGGAAGTGCTGCCGGTGTCAGCACTGCCCCAACAAGAAGGGCTCAGTCCTACCACAAGACTTCGCAACCACCAACCCCTCAGTCATCTCCTCAGATCATTTTCTGACTTAAATTGGTCTGTCTGCAAAGTCAGGTGTAACCAACACAGGGTAAAAGAGAGCTTTTTACCATGATCTGAGATTAGGGGGGAAAAATAATCCTTATGCTTATCTTTTCTTAATACATGAAGAAAACCACAAAGCAAACAGGATTCTGCTTCTCTCCGAATCCTCAGGCTACTAACAAATACCTGCAATTCCAGACATGAAGACATCTGGCAGCAGAAAACCCTCCAAGGAGAGCTGGACCTCCCCAAGGAGGGAGCTGACTCCATGCTTAGCTGTGATTTCCATGCTAAGCATGTCTGGCACCTACCCGCGCTTGCACAATCCTTGGGAGCTGAATCATTGCTTCCCACGGGACAAAACCCCCTCTTGGCTGGAGCATCAGTAGAGGTGAAGCACTCTGCCTGCAACTGCTGGCTTGCGGCAGACCTGGCCGTTTACAACAAAGGAAGAGACGAGGTGGTGCAGAAACCATTTCTCATGGAACATCTGCCTGCCTCTGCTCTGGGTCTTAGAGCAGCACCCAAACACACACAGTAAACAAGCAGCTTCCACAAGACAAGCTTGTACCTCAGAAAACCCCCATTTCACCCTGTGCGGGAGGCAAAAGGCAGGTCAAAGGGGAGGCTCAGCTAGAGAAGCCACCGGGCTGATACCACCACAACTGTTGCTCTTGGTGGAGCCAGCAAAAATAAAGGTATGGGCAGGCAGGCGTGCCCAGGGTCTGGACAGCAGCACAACACACAGCTTAAGAACAGGATGAGACGCTCCTGATATATTGGGAAAGTCTGCCCTTTTTGTTCTCCAGACGCTAACAAGCTGGAGCAAGAAGCAACTCTGCTCACCAAAAGGCAGCTGGTGATGAATTCAAGGGCCTGTGCAGAGACACCCCACACACACAGAGCCTACCTGTACTAGAGCCTACCCTTTCCTTCTGTGGTTAAAAAAGTGGTTTGTGAGGTTGCAGCCACAGAAGTACGCTTGGAGACAAAGTGAAAGGCTGCTCTTTGGCTTTGCACAGTCCCTCCAGGCCTGCAGGGTTCATCTTCAGGCTTCAGCTTTGTTTTCTGCAGCTCTTGCTGGGGTCCATGCTCTGCCCATGCTCCTTCTTTCTTCTGTACCACTAGGAAATTCCCAACAGCACGCCCCCTCCAGCAGCCTTGTGTCCACATACACCGTTACTCCATCCCAGCTCTACTCCAGGCAGCTCTTCGGTTGGTTTGTTTTTTCCCCCAAAGCAGCCCCAAGGGATTCAGGTAGCCTGCCCTGGCTGCCAGGATGGCAACCCACACCACCTCTGTCAGCGGGAGGGCACACAAAAGGCTCAGACCTGCTCATTTCTCAAGTTTCTGGAGAAAATAGCATTTCTGTGAATTTTCCTGGTTACTGACTTGCAAGAGCACAGGCCAAGAGCAGAGACACAGCAAACCAAACATCTGGGATCCTCATCAGACTCCTCAGTCCCTAAGAAACACACGGAGCATGGCTCCAGCATCCTCCCTGAGTCTCTGCTCTTGCAGGCTCCAGACCTGCCAGTCTTCATGGAAGGGTAACTCCAAGCATTAAGTTTTCAGCCAATCTCATTCCAAGGGCTTCACCCAAATCATTTAGGTCCCCAGCCCCCCCATATGTCACATCAATTTGGCAGCTCCTCTCTTATTTTAGGTGATCGTTATATCAGCACAGTGACTCCAAAGAGGATGCTTTAGTAAGAGAACACCTTTTAGAGGCATGCTCAGACTCCAGCAGAAATTATTTCTAGGCGTTCTTCACTTCAGGGCTCCATCACACCCAGAACTTCAGACTAAAAAGAATATATTGCTAATAGCAAAACATTACATGCTAAACATCCCACATCAGCACAGAAAGGGTTAAAGCGAGGAAAGCTCGACACAAAGCAATATTCTCTCATACTCTTTTTTTTCCCTTTGGTAAGTAACAGCATAACAAAATACTGTTGTTGGGAAGACGCGCGTTACCTCCAGCTGAGCAGCAGCAATTAGGAAAGCAAAGAGGAACAATGTTCAAGGAGAAAGCTTTGGGTAAGGAGGGCATCCTGACTTTAGTATTTTCCTATTATGAAACAGAAAATTGGCTCCTATTGGTTACGGACAGAAACGGTGCCTGTCCACAAGGGAGGTAAAAACAGAAAAAGAAACCAGGAGATGTTCCTCCAGCCTTCTCTGCAGCTGCAGAGCTCTGCAGTCTTCTTGGCTGAATAGTTCATTGGCGTTAATTAGAACAATCCAACATGAATTAACAGTGACCATACGTGCACAAGAACGTACCAGACAGGCAGGGGAATGAATGGTACTGCTCCAGGCAATTAAGATAGCTTCGCACTCTCCATTGTAGCATTTTGCTTTGGGTTTTCAGAACTTGCCCTAGTTTTACTTATCTAAGGTGACATTTTCCATATTGGGTTTTTCCTCGAGCTGAATCGAAGGGAGGATTTTCTGACCAAAGACATCCCAAACGTTCCTCAGCGATGGCAGAAGCTGTTAGTTCTGTCCAGATTAGAAAGCCATTCTCATTGAAATTCTCCTGTGATCGGGTGCTCTGGGACCTGGGTTTCAAATTTGTAACAGCAGTGACCTTGGAGTCATGAAACTGCTGCTTCTGATTCTGCACAGGTACACTCACACCCAGCCATACCGGCACCCTTGGGGAGAAGTGGGGGGCAGGGTGCATGCTCTTTGTAGACTGGGGTTTAATTTGCAATCCCTTCACAACAAACACACCGCATCCCCTCACAGCCTGCATGTACCCCTGTGACAAGCAGGGCGAGTGGAAGGCAATGCAGGAACACGAGAGCCAAGCCCGATCCTGCAATGCTCCAGCCAGGCTGGAATGGGTAATACCCCTGCATCAGCCCTGCCCAACATGGGTGGCAAACTTTCAGTCACTGGTCCGCAGAAGGGCTGCACAGAGCCCCTGAATTACTTACAGAGGTATTAGCCCTCAGGCAGCACAGAGGATGAAGCTGTTGTATTCAGGGGATATGGATCAAGACCAAATGATAAACTGCAAATGTCAATGAAAAGTGTGGGAAGGGCTGAAGCTGGATGCAGCAGCCAAAAGATCCAGGCATGGCAGCAGAAAGAAGAGTCCGGCAGTGGCTTAGAGGGAACTAGTAAGTGGCAAGAGCAGAAGGAAATATTAACACAGGCAAAACAACAGAAAGTATGGAGTTGAACTGAAATAACAAAATAAAAATAAAAAAAGATAATGGTGGCAGGTATGGGGGGGAAATCAAATAGCTCAAGACAGCCTGCAACATGAAAAATTTAATCCCAAATACTCCTAAGCATAGTGCAATTAGAAACAGCTGAGAAGATGATCTAAACCAGCACAGCCGTGCTAAGTAGCCTTACTAAAAAGCAGAGGTGGTAACACAACCGATTGCTAGTACACGGTCACAGCAGCAACTGTACAACCGAGGAGGCAGATCTGATACTGCCTCAGAACATCCATCCTCTAAATTCACTTGTTTGCCTTGCTCCTAATGCATAACTAACGATGCTCATCTCACCTATCAATTCCCTCTGTGCCTATATATCCAGGGAGCTGCCAGGGTTCAGAGAAAGCATCTGCCCTCCCCAACTCCCCATGAGCACACCCAGCACCAAAACTGGGCAGCCTGAGAAGGAAAAGGGCACAGAAATACTCCCACAAGTGCAGAAATCACTACTTGATGAGCTGCCACAAGAAGACCCAGCACCTTCAAGGGGTCAAGACATCTGATGATAAAACAGGAAGGAAAATAACAAACTCCAGGGGAGCTCCCTGTACAGCACCACAGCACATGTATGTGCCTTTGGGCACCACTAGAAAGTAAAAACTTTTTCATCAACCCCAGCCTTGCTGTTTCCCAGGGGCACTGGCCTCCTCTGTGCAGCAGCAGGGCCAGTCTCCAGCCTCCCTCCCTGGCCAAGAGGGAGAATGTTGATGGGAGGGCTGGGACAGTGGGGTACCCGTGTGAGTCAAAGCAGACCCCTTCTCCTTCCCTTTCCCCCCAGCTCCACTTCACCTCCTCCAAGAAGCAGCCCTTCCCAAAATCGAGCTATCGGAGGGGCTGCACACCGCTGTGCTTGCACAGCACCATCTCCATGCCAAGACTCCCCCTCCACCTCACTTAAAAACAACAAACAAAAAGCTGAACCCCCACCATGGCAGCTGGTGACGCCTGCCGTGCTCAGTCCCACCAGGCCAGGGTACAGCCATACCCACAGCTCAACCCCCAGCCGGGATTTGCTCAGGGCCAACTGCAGCCCCACCGGGAGAGTCTGCGAGCTCCCACTGCAAAGACATCTGATCCGGGACACAGTTATCTCCCGGAAATTCCTGCTCCGCGCCCCCCCCCCCCCCCCCCCCCCCCGAGTCCAATACACGTGGCTTGGACAGCTGCAGTCCGAACACCAGCGTGTAATCACAGCACAAACCCAGCACGTTTGCAGAAGAGCAAAGTACTATACACAGCAACAGAGTGGGCTGCCTTCCATGAGCATCCTGCCTCGGAGAGGGGTGCTCCTGGCGAGGGAGACCAAAGACCAAACAGCACCTCTACGGGCACAACAGCCACGCACACCCAAGATAACCCCTCGTGCCCCAGAGATGGGACTGCTGTCAGGAAAATAAAAGGGTTTTCCCATCTGACATTATTATGGGGGGCAAGGAAGGTCTTTGTTTAGGGCAATACTTCCAGCTCCTGCAGACAGGCCCATGCTGATCACCCTCGTACAGTGACCCAGATATGGTCTCTGCAAAGGGCATTAGTTGGTACAAAAAACACTGCAGCAGGATACCTGCCCTTAGAGGGGCTGCTTGCTTAGATGCCCATCTGGTGTTTCTCCTAAAGCTTCAGGATCTGTTGGTCTCCACCAGACAAGCAGCAGTCTGGCCCATTTCCAGACTCATCTCACCTCCAGTGGTGTCCTGCTGTTTCCCCACGGCTCAGGGTGTCACTGACAAGGAACAGAGGGAACCCTCAAGCAGACTTGCTCGTGCCTTGAGCACACAGAGCAGACCCCTCTGATGAAGAGGGAGCCTACAGAACTGCCTAGTAAACATAAATGACTGACAAGAGCCCTGTGAGATGGTCCAGGCTGAGCAAGGACCAGCGTGGCTGGGTAACAGGCAGGAAAAGGAGTGCAAAACCCCAGAGATCCTGTTGGAAGATGGAGACTGCTCAGGGCCACAGGCAGAACGCAGAGACAGCACGATTCCCATCTCACCCCTCGTCCCTGCTGCACCTACTGTCGCTAAATTTCATCATCTGGTGCTTATAGTTCTTGCAATGATGGTAATCATTGTGGTGTCTATATTACATTAGGAGGATGTCAGCCTCGGCACAGCGTCAGGGCTAATCAAGCAGGCAGTGACAAGTGTGATACTGGCCTCACTGACAGCCCGCCAGGATGAGTGGTGCTGCCTGTACCACACACCACTGCAGGGGCGGGGGGGATGGGGACCACCAAGGGCACTTGGGTGGCTTCTGGCAAAGCAGCCATCAGCCAGGAAGGTGCTAATTCCTGTTTTCCCTGTCGAGGAGTCAGGGGCTGGCTGAGGGAGGCAAGGGGAAGGAAGCAGCTGCAGGTGAGCGGTGGTGCCGCAGTCCAGCGAGGGCTTTGCAAATACAGCCCACACCACCTGCCAGAGCCAGCACCACGGATGCCACCAGCCCTGAGGACCTGGCTCTGTGAGCATCAACCCAAGCCCAGGCACCGGCCCAGGCACCCACCGTGACACCCCCTCGGCAGTGGTGCAGGCAGCTCCTGCGGAGCCCGACCTGCCCCTTGCTGCAACCCTGCCTGGCCCTCAGCAAGAGCCGCTGCTCCTGCAGCCCGCGGACGCGCTCGAGCGTGCGCAGGAGGTAAACAGCTTGACATTTACTAGCCCTTCTCCTCTCTCCTCACACAGTGCCATTTCCCTGCTGCGCTCCTTCCTTCCACCTACCTAACAGAATGCAAGCACCCCGGAGGAGCTCTTCACAGCTCTCCTGCAGAAGCAGGACAGGAAAACGCGCCAGTTTAGCTGCTCCTCAGGGATGGTCGGCTCTAACTGAAGCAAACACATCACAGAACTAAGGTCTCCTTCCTTCACTAAAAGTTCAGCAGTACCACAGAGGACACGGGGGACAAGAGGAAGGCAGCCCACTCCACCAGGGATGGAGAGGCAGAGCTGCTCCAGCGCTCCCTGTCCTGCCCCATCTGGCACCAGCATCCATGTCTCCCATCCTCTGTGGCACTGGCTGGAATTCTGCTCACTCCACCCCAGATCATGAGCCTCTACAGCTGAGACTTCAGGCCTGCCAGCCCTGAAGCAGACCTCAGACCGCTATGCATAATTTAGCAACTAGCCAGGGATAAAGGGCTGTGCACAGTTAGCCTGGATTATAGAAAACCTCTTCTGGCCTGGAAAGCTGCTTTTAGTCTTCAGCAGCCCAAACCCTTGTATGGGGAGCTTTCAGAGCAACAGACCTGCCTGGGTGTCAGCAGAGAGTGAATCTTCTGCAAGGTAATTCAGTACCACACAACTTCAAACTCAAGTCTTTTCCTTTCAGATAAAGTGTTGTAAAAATAAATCACTGCATAGTTGAAAAAGTAAGGTCTCAAGCAGGATGGGAGCTCTGCCCAGGCAACTCCTTTGCACACTCAGCCACTTGGATGGCATGGGTCTTGCTGCCAGGTCAGGTCACAAGCCCACCAGAGCCTTCTATGCTAACGTACCAGATGGAGAGAACAAGTACAGCATCTTGGACAAATACCCAAATGCATTCAGAGATCACACAACTCCTGAAATATACACTTGCACAGCAGAACAGAAAACAAAAAAAACCAGTATGATCCTTGACTCTGGATGCTGTCTTGGTTATATGGGACATAACAAAAGCTTTAGTAAAGAAAACACAGCATTTTTAAAAGGTACCTCAATTGCTTTCCTTCAGGATATCTGCAGAAGAGTTCAACCAGTTTGATCAGTCATGTCTATACAGAACAGCTGTACTACAGATTAGCATCATTAAAATTGCACCTAGAATACTCTATGTACATCCTAGGAGGGATGCTGTCACACATAAAGATGTACTCTTTGCTATATTTCAGCTTTATGTTATTGCTATCAGAATCAGTGCTTCTGCACAATGGACACTGGAGTAAACCCAGTATGATCCCTAAGAGAAGGAAATTATGCTATACCGAAGCAAGGGATAGGTCAGATCAAAAGTCGCAT
Organism: Falco peregrinus; assembly: GCF_023634155.1. Lineage (NCBI taxonomy): Eukaryota > Metazoa > Chordata > Aves > Falconiformes > Falconidae > Falco > Falco peregrinus. The sequence continues at coordinate 115,325,295 of NC_073725.1, read as the reverse complement.
TGATAGTGGTGCAAATCTTTCTATACGAAGCTCTTCCAGAAACACACACTTGATTTCTATTGATTGGTTCAACAGAACTCAATTTCCCACCAGTTTACCTATAAGCAAGGATTAAAATAAATTTTGGAATGGATCATCAGTTTAACTGGCAGAGGCTGAAGCGCTTTCTCAGGCAGACAGGCACACACGCTGGACCCACCAAGACAAGTGCAGGGGTTGGGAGAAAGGGGACCCCGAAGGAGGGCTCAGAGGAGAGGGGGAACAGCAGGAAGCCCAGGTAGGGGAGTAGGGTTTGTGCTGGGACTGGTGGCTTCAGAGAGCACATGAATGAGATGAACAAGAGAAGATGAAGATGGCTAGGGAAAGATAAAGCATGAAACTTCTCTGCTTCTCTGATCACCCTTGGCCTCTCTGTGGCTGTAGTTCTACCTGTCTCACAGTTGCTGGATGGTTTAAAATTTTGTTTTCCTTTATTGTGCTGTTTCTTTTCCAAGGCTAAATGTTTAGGACACTGACATTACAAAAGCTAATACCAACCCAAAATGGGATCTCACCGGACTCAGTTTCCCCAGCAGTGAGGAGGATGAGGAAGGGACCACCACTGCTATGAGAGAAAGGAAAGCATTTCACCCAGCCTCTTCTGCCGAAGCATGCAGCAGTGGCAGTGCCTGGGGCAGGGCTGCTCCCCGTAGGGAACCCCAAGCATGCACGGCTCCCTTGCTCACTCTGCACTGAGTGATGCAAGACTCTCGGATCCTCAGAGACTTGACTCTAAATAAATAACCAGGTCTCTCTCCCCAAACAGCTTTATTTTCTGTGCCAGAAAAGCTGCTGCTTCTTGTAGGAAGGGCTGTGGAAAAAGGCTGTGCTGTGCAGCCTCTAACACTAAAGCTCCCAGACATATTTTTGCAGGCTTTCCTTCTAACTACACAGGAAAAAGACTAACAATTGCCTCGTGCTGCCTTTTATTTTTTATTGAGGGCTACCACTGGCCAAATTCAGTTCTCTGCTGCAGTGATGCAAATTTGGCATAACTCCACTGACATGGAATTAAACTAAATCTCTTAGAGCTAGAGCAACTGAAATCTAGGCCAGCATAAGTCAGCACTGTCAACAGTCACCCCTACAGTTTTCTGCAGAGTAATGATCTATTTTAAAGAAATTGAACTTTTAGAAATAGCAACTTTGCAATTCTCTTGATTTATCTTCTGATGTAGGTTTTGGGGCTTTCTGTGATCTTCAGGGATTCATGTTTACAAGCTTTTCTCCCTAACCTCAAGCACTAAAAGCACCTCTGTAAATGCACAGATTCATCGGAAGCAAGGCTGGAAGAGACCCACTTGTCCAACCCACTTCCCCGGCTCACTATACACCTAAGCTGTGCTGTTCAAAACCCTGCACTTAACCCACTGGTCGTGGAGAGCCCAGGCTTCCCTGACTCATGTCCAGTGTTTTCCTAGCCAGCCTGTTAGAAAGTCATTACAGTTGTTTAATATAAAGTCCTGTCTGTTGTGGCATAGGTTTATAAAGCTTTGCCTCGTCCCCCCAGAGGATATGGAGAATAGATTTGCAGACAGCTTTCTTCCATGCATTTGCAGACTCAAACATTTTCCTGCTACTGTTTCCTGCTCCCTAGGCAAGGGTCCAGAAATGGAGACTTTAACAAAAACACACCACATACCTGGGGATTTTAATAAAGAGGTGACCCTCTGCAAAGTCCTATCAGCTGAGATTCTCAGCTTATTCCCAATTCCAAAGCCTCACCAGCAAGACTTGAGCTGCAGCACCAAATCCTCCAGCTGGGAAACCCAGCCCAGGTTTGTTTTCAGCACAGTCTTGGAGGAGCGCAGAGGCAGGACTGATACGCACGCAGAGGAGCCCACAGCATGTCTTTTCTGAAGGCAACCTCCAGAGATCAGACAGCTGGATGAAGAGACTTCACTAAAAGATTCAGAAAACTCTGCAGCATCACAGAGAACAGGGCTGGAAGAGATCTCATCAGCTCATGTGGTCCCAGCTGGCTCAGATACCCCCAACAGAAGGTAGCATCATGGATGTGTGATTTCTAATGTAACTATTACAGTTACCTCATTCTTAACATGTTCCTCTGACCTGTTCTTAAAGGCATGCAGTGATGGAGATTCCAGTGCTTCACAAGACAAAATGCTCCAGTACTTCACAATCCTACTTGAAAACTTTTTATGATGCCTAAACTGTAAAACCCTTGCTGCAATTCAAAACCATGTTCTTGGTGAAAAGACTCAGACAGGCACTTGAGCCTCATGCTGCTGTGTCCCATTACATATCTGAAGATTTGTCCTACTTTAGTTTCTACTTTTACAGGTTAAAAACCCCCAGATTCATTTGTTCTTTCCCCACAAGTTAATGCTTTTCATATCCAAGTGTCTTGGGTTCAAACTACAATTAAGGAGGCTAGGAAACACCATTTGTAGAGCCTTCACTAGGGTGCTATTCAAAAGAGTCCCCAAAACATCCAAGCATCAGTCAAAGCAGGGCACTTTTGATGAAAACCCAAACCCAAAACTTTGAGGGAAATGAAAATACAGATCAGGAGTGAGGTGGAGGGGAAAAAAACAGAGCCCAAGCCTGGAGCATAAGGTGGCACACATTTTTTGTTGGAAGGGCAGAGAGATGGTACAAGAGTGCTCAGACAGGAACCACAAGAGCAGCTTTGATGAATCCTGAGATACCTGGTCCCGATTTGATTGCTGATGAGAGTGGAGCTGTGAGCGGCCACAGCCTGCCATGGAAGCACAGAGCAGGGAGGAAAGGTCAGCAGCTACCTGCAACGGCAAAACTGCAGCAATGGGGGGCTGCAACAGCACCCATCCGTCCTGTGTCCCACCTTTCCCGTTCCTTCACCTTCCTCATCTTCACAACCTCCAAAATACATGATTATGCCAATGACAAACTGCAGTTGTCTGTCAGATGTGCCTGCTAAACCCAGCTTGCTGCTGTAGCCCCCCATTCCAGGCTATTGCCGCGCAGGATTTGCTAGCACACCGGCTCCTAGCGCCAGGCAGGTGCAGCTGTCACATCCCAGCCTTCAAATTAAAGAGAAAATACAGTGGGGACCTCTTAGCAGAGCAGCAAATTGCCCTCCCCACCCTTCTGCACCACCCTTCTTCTCAATCAGCTGCTCGTTTAGTTGCGGCTGTGACATGCCACCAAGGCACAGGGCTGCCTGCTGTCATCATGGGAAGGACAAGACACAGAGTCGTCCTCAGTGGGGAGTAGAAGGTAAGTGTCCCATGGATCCACCTTTCACAGAGCCCATGAGATTTCCAACCCACGGGTGCTTGCTCGCTGGGCTGCCTGCTGCCGCACCACCTCCCGCCAACATTGCTGAGCACCCTCCCACCCACACCAGCCACTACTCGCTCCATCAGCACTTTGGGGGTTAACGTTGGCAAATTCTCCTCTGTCAGCCCTGAATGTGCCGAAGGGACTCACAGGCTCTTCCCTCTTCTCCTGGTACCAGCCAGAAGGAGTCAGCTGCAGCTCTTGGAAGGGTGGTCCTCAACCCAGAAAAGGACCGAGGCAAAGGAAAACACTGACCCTTCGCTAGATACAGCTGATCCACACAACCAACGGGACTCACCAGGTGACGTGTTACAGGTCTGAGACCGGGAACAAAGGGTAGGCTGTTCCTTTCCCAGACAGGGCCAGACATACCTGCTCCAGCAAAGCCTGTACATACGGCTTGTGACTTTCTGCTCTCCATATAGCCGAGGACAAGACACCAGGACATTCTGCAATCCCAGCATCGCTCCTAGTGGCAAAAGAATGCTGCCTCTGTACACTGCCAAGATCGCAGGAGGGCTGTCCTACAGGTGGGGAAGAACTTGGTCCTTGGGTCCCCACTGCACCCCAGGAATAACAACAAGCTGCAGGGAAGCAACCAGCGTGAGAGAGCCAGGGCTGGGCCAGAGGGAGCCAGCACCCCCAGGGCAGCCAGGAGCACTCACGTGGATCTACCCAACCACCATCACACAAACCTGTGCACACACTTGCATCCTCACTTGCCTTGCCCTTTCCTCCTTCAGTTCTTCCCCAACATTTGAGGGCTCCAGTCCCTGACATCCCAGCCCTTTCCCCCTGCACGTGAGCACACGCTCACAGATACAGCGCCAAGTACCAGACCCATCTGTTCTTACAGGAGCAGGTCCCCCCACAGCCCCCCTGCCTGTGCACTCTGCTGTCGACACAAAGCGCTATTTCAGCTCCACACCTGCACTCTCCCTACAACAGCATGCAATCTTAATTAAGCTTTAGGCACAGGTGGGGAGCAATTGTCTGGCACTTAGGGCTGAGAGAGGAGACTTGCTCCGTATTCCCCCTTTGCCACACACGCAGTACTGACCTGCCAGCATGATCAGTGGCAAATCACCTTCCTGTGTCTGCATGGTCCCACTGACCTCCCGCTTTGAAGGAATTTATTGTTAATTTTTTGCAAAGTGTTGTGGAAGCCTTAGGGGAAAGGTGGCACAGGAACAGAGAGTATTAATATTCCACCAGGAGCCTCCAGGGACTGACTGGTACATTAAAGCTACTACAAGCAGAAACAACACTCCTCTATGGCTCGAGCCAGACCCCCAAAGTACTGGCAGATTTTTTTTCAGTACCTTCCATCAGCATTAGGAAACATGTATGCGGCCTGTCATTATGCATCCAGAGCATGCCTGCCACTTGGATCTAAGATAAGAGGAGAGCAGGATCTGGGATGGATTCAGATATACTTGGCGTAAGAAAAGGCTGCATCAGGCACCATGTACAGTGAAGTATTAGTCTCCTGCTGTTCCAGCATAAAGTTAATCAGGGACAGAAATTAATCCCTCCTGACAGCATGTTGCCAATTTCTGATTTCATCCCCATTTGCTTGTAGCTTATCATCAAGGGAATGGGAAACCTGTAGCATGGACAAGCCTGCCACATGCCTCCTCCTCTGGTAAAGGCTCGCGCGCACCAGCCATGGGTTCACATACACTCAAAGCAACATGTCCGTGCTCTGCGCGCATGCAGGTACCCTCACATCTGTACTGGTTCACCCACCATCACACAGTGAAAAGTTAGGCATATGCTTAAGGCAAAACATATGCCCAACCATCAGCTTGACTTCAAGACAGTGGAGGGGAGGAAAACAAAAAGAAATCCTCTCCCCAGAGGGACAGTGCCAGAAGAGCAAAGTGGCATTTACAAATCATAAGCATTTCCCTTCCCCACTCTCTGCTCCTTTGCCCAGAATGTTAATTAGCATTACTCTAAACAGCGGCAGCAAAAGCTGAAACCCAAGCAGCTTCAATTGCTTTAAAGGAAACCTGGTTGGAAATTCTTTCAGATGAGACATTTAAACTCAAATGGCGAGACATCTGATGGCAATGCAGCAGGTGCTTTTTAATACCACCTTATAACTCTCCTCCTAAAACTAGGGAGTGAGTTCTAAACCAAAACCTATCATTTCCCAGGGCCATAGGATTCTGCCTCATGTTCCACATGTCAGGGTTTTATGCTGTAGCTTGTTCTCCCAAGCCCAGTGGACCATGGACCGAGCCCTGCAGCATGGCAGCGGCGCCCTGCTCACTCCTGCAGTCCTGACACGTGTCACTACGCTCCAGGCTGGGCAACCCTGAAGGCTGCTTTGCAGTGGGGTTTAGCCGATCACGCAATAGAAAAGTGGGTTTGTGATTATATTCATAAATAATAAAGCTGACTTGGATTTGTGGCATTAATAAAGTTTAGATGATTATATAGACCACGTATATTTCTGCGTGTTTGGATGATCTATATACATCTTACCGTATCACCAAATTTCAGCCACAAAAATTGTAGCAGGAAACATGCTTCAGAATTTGCTTCTCCTTTTAGTGCCATTCCCTTTCCTACCATTTATAACTCTCCTCATCCAACTTATCAAAACTACAGCTGCCATCAGGAAAGTCCTCTGCCCCGAGTGATCAATGCTGTGTTTCCAGCACACCTGGTGCCATAGCTTACACAGCCAGAAGGACCTGTACCTCACCTCCTGAGCAACACAGGCAACAGGGCTGCTGAAATTAATTCCTGCTGAAACGAGAAACTCAACAACCTGCCATGGACTGAAACAACTGGCCTTATACATGTGGACGGCAGTTCTCAGTACCAAACCCATGCAAAGCTCCACACCCTAGCCAGGTGCCCAGACTCTGGTGATGGGTTCATCCTGAGCACCTGAAGAGTCAGCAAATATGCCGTCATCTCAAAGGGGTCCCCATACAACTCCAGACCAGTAACAAGACAACAAAAAAAATCAGCACCGTCTCCTGCGAGCGGAGCATGCACGGCATAGCAGCATCCCCCACAATGTGCTGCAGGAGCATTCAGCCCCGTTACTTCAGAAACTAAAGAGCTGTTGGGAAGTAAGTGCAAGAGGAATTGGGGATGAGAGGCGGCAGCCTCCTGGCCATAAAACATTAGGAGAGCTAAATTATGCTCCCAGCCGCTTGCTGAGTTCATGGGAGAATTGCTCTCCTCTCTCCGTCCAACAGACCCAGACAGCAGATCACAGACCTCTGTGTCACCCACCCCTGCAACCCAGCCTCCTACTTCAGGTGATGGGCAAATCCATGGCGAAATGGGTATTTCTCACATCTCCTGCTAGTGCGGGATTCTGCCCTCCTGCCTTATTTTTCCAGGTCCTCTACCAGGCCAAGGAATTTCACAAGTAAGTGGTTTTGCATGGGGTTTACTCAACAGGACATAATTGACTCTTGTTGCAAAGAATTAAGTGCTCTCAATAGAGATGTCCATTTTTAATGCCTTTTTTTATTCTTACTAATGAATTAAGCCAAGATAACACCAAGTAGTTCCCAGATGAGACTGATTGTCAAGTGGATGAGGATTTTATCAATAGATTTCCCCCCCTCCCTTTTTTTTTTTTAATGCTTAACTCTGAAAAATGGTAATAAAAAAAAAAAGATACAAGCAACCAGAAATGCCTTTTCCTCCTTGAAAAAGCATAAAGTAATCTCTCCAGGAGATTCCTTTCCCAGCTATATTAGCTATTACTGCCTCTGCATGGTTTCTAGTTATCTGTGCATTTGAAGAAAAAGGGGGAAAAAATGCCAGAGTTCACAAAACTGCTTTATCTCAACCTCAGGATGCTTCGGTGAACATTTTGAGTGAAATGACCCATAAAGTGATTAACAGCTTATTAACTTGAAGGGCAAGTCACAACACCACACAGAAAAGCAACACACTATTTCTAGACGTGCTGGGGAGTTTGCTTATGGACACTGATGTTCTCGCTGGTTTTTGTTTCCTGCCCTCCTTTCTTAACTAAAGTCATGCTTCCATTTTGTCCTACTCCTCTCGCTTCCCCACAAGCTCACTATCCTTCCAATTCACGGACCAGTATCCACACCTGCCACAGACACTGCTTCCTAAAGACCACTCCTCTGAATTGCAGAAAACACATGTTCTCTGTCTTGACTTGCTCCAAAAATCCCTCGCACGCAGCCTGGAAAGGTCAAGCGCTGTGGATCCTATCATCTGTTTGCTATCTCAAACGCTTTTTCAGATCTTCGTGTGCCCTGCTACTCAGTGTTCCTCTTCTTGTCTCTTCACCTCAGCCATGGTGCAGGAAGAGGTCCACCACCCCTCTTTCAAGCAGCTTAGGGCTCCCAGATGAAGGAGACCACAGTTCCTACAGGGAAGACTATCCTAATTACATAGGTCCTCCAACCTGCATCTCCAGCTGCAGTTCCCCATGTGAGACAGGAACCTGGCTTACAGAGCTGGTCTGCAGCCTGTCTGACCAGGCTCATCTCACTTTCTGGAGAAGGGAAGAACAGCAAGGAATGAGGGTCACCCCTGAAGCATTTCATATACTAAAGTTCTGCAGCGCGTAGGTGGGAAAAGGCCTGGACAAGGCACAGCAGAATAAGCCATGGCTGGGAAGCTGGGCTGATCTGCTCAGGAATTCAGCACAGTCTGCATGGCTGGGCTGGAGCTGAAGAGTTTTGCACAGCAGATGGTCAAGAAGCTGTGATTTGCAGGTAATCTAATAATCAAGTAGTCATATCAGTGAGGATATGAGCCACGTGGTTGTGAGGTGTTGGCACACTTCCCCTGTTTCTGTAGAAGTCATTGGACAGTATAAAGCAAGGACATTAACTGTTTAGCTCTCAGCTACAGCCAGCAGCCACTTCAGAAAAAAACCCCAAAACAATTTAAAAAAAAAAAAAAAAAAAAAAAAAAAAAATCGCTGCACAGAACAACCAGGAGCCGAGGCTATGCTGACACTCACCATTACTCCGGTCTCCACAGCTGGACCAAGACAACATGCAACTGCTACGGGCGAAGGGGGCTATCACCTCTTCCCCCCTACCACGTCCCTGGTGCTGACACCAGTGATGGTGCCACCCTGCAGCAAGTCTGCTCATGCCACTGATCCAAACAAACTAACCCTCTCAAAGCTCCCAGTTGGGAATAAACCATATCAAACTCTGAGCACGTTATGCCAGCTTGAGCCCCTTTCAACGACAGGGATGACTTCTTCCACTCTCGCCACTGCGACAGAAATGGGAGACCCACAGTACCAGTCAGGGAGGAAGAGACAGAAAAATCCCAGGACAAAGCCCTCCAGTGAAAATAAAAAATATTTTTCTAGAAATGATGAAATGCTAGTACTCACTCTCTACAGCCCCCAACAACAAAAAACTCTGGTTCAGAATTTTTTTATTAACTGTCACAAAATGATGTAATGCATATAGCATAATTATGCTTAAGTGCTTTCCATGTTAAATGTCATTTCAGTTACTACTTTTTAAATGCAATTTTTATTGAGTGCACAATAATAATTTAGCAAGTAAACAGGCAAGTTACAAGAAAAGAGTGGAAGTACAGGGGGAGGTGGGGAAGCCTCAAGTGTGACAATGAAATGCACTGGGGTACATGGAGCTGTTACTTCTGAAAGCTTGGAAAGAACTATAAAAAAAGCCATAAATTACAAGGTTGCAAAACGCAATAAATTACAGCCTCTACAAAAGGCAGATAATGGAAATGAGAAAGGATAGAGGGAAGGGGGAGGAATCTACATAATTTGTCACCACTGACCCCAGACATCTGCACAGCCTGCAAAGAGCACTGGAAATATTTGGGTGTTTCAGCCTCCTCACAAACAACAGTCCTCAGGGGCAGCATGGGGGTCAGCTGGAGGGATGCTTCCCCTGCATCGGCGCAAACACAGGAATGCTCCCACAAGCACGCAGCCTTCCCTGCATCAAACGCACCTGGGGGAAACCAGGGGAACTCCAGGCAGAAGACCAACAGCCCCGCACTTTGCAGAACCTAAAGCCCACCAGTCTGCCAAGCTAATGGAAACGGGGTGCCAGCAAGTGCTGGCACACTCAGCTGAGGGAGGCATGAACACACTTAACCCAGCCATCAAACACAGGCTTGCAAAGATATGACCCTTATTCTTCTTCCGTTCCATTTGCAGAAAGGGTGCTGGGGGCCTTGGCGGACACCAAGTTGACCACGAGGCAGCAATGTGCCCTTGCAGCAAAGAAAGCCAACGGCACCCAGGTCTGCCTTAGAGGAGCCAGCAAGTCAAGGGAGATGATCCTTCCCCTCCGCTCGGCACTGGTGAGGGCACACCTGGAGCGCTGGGTCCAGTTCTGGGTTCCCCAGGGCAAGGGAGATAGGGAACTACTGGAGAGGGTCCAGGAAAGGGTCACTAAGATGGTTAAGGGGCTGGAGCATCTCACATACAAGAAAAGGCTGAGAGAGTCGGAGCTGCTCAGCTTGGAGAATAGAAGGCTGAGGGGGATCTTACCAGTGTCCATAAATACCCGAAGGGAAGATGTAAAGACGACTAAGCCAGGCTCTTCTCAGTGGTACCCAGTGACAGGGCAAGAAGCAATGGACACAAACTGAAACATAAGAGGGTCCATCAAACCATAAGGAAACTGGTTATTTTCTCCCTCCCACTGTGAGGGTGACCAGGTACTGGAACAGGTTGCCCAGAGAGGTTGTGGGGTCTCCCTGCTCAGAAATATTCAAAAGCTGCCTGGACGTGGTCCTGAGTGACCCACTCTGGGAAATCCCTGCTTGAGCAGGGGTGCTGGACCAGATGACCTCCAGAGGTCCCCACCAGCCTCAACCATTCTGCAATCTGCAATTAAATCACCTTCCCAAATCCATACAATTAACTCCAGCTTTAGCCCCGTGCAACTTTCCTGCCATTACGGCTACACGTAGCTGCTGAACCAAAGATGGCAGCAAAGACAGACAACCTTCTGCAGAGCAAGCGGGAGCCAGCAGCCAGCCCCCTGCTATGAGAAAACACATCCACATGAGAAATGCTCTTCAGCAGCAACACGTGCCAGCAATGCCAAAGCTGTTTGGAGGAAGACAACAAGCCCTATCTCGGGAGTGGAGGGTGAGTGCGGACGAGCTGGTGCCAGGTGCTGGGAGGCACGGCTCCCTGTCGATTTCACAGCCGGCTGGGTCCCCAGGAATCAATACCCCTGGGGTTTCAAGATTTTCAAAACAAAGCAACCAACAGAAAGGAAAATCCCACTTGAGTAAAACCAACAAACAAAACGAAGGCAGCCAAGTTCTGAGAGTGGAGATGAGCAGGATCTTAATCTCTGGAAAATTAAATCAGAAGAAAATGGAACAGGCACAGAGTTTGGCTGACAGAGAGCATCCTCCTTTCAGCAGTGCGTGTGCCAGGCTTATTCGATTAAAACTCTTCAGGATGGAGAGATACGAAAAAAGGAGTGTTTTCAATACTGAAGTGGGAGTGAGGAAGAAGAGGTAGCCTATAGTTGCTATAGGACAATTTTTAGTACTAATGGTAGCAAGTAGTCCCAGTGGATGGAAGTAAAGTGATTTTACAGGTTATGATTTCATTCCCTGGGGACAGAACTTTTTTGCAGGAACTGGATGCAAACTTCCTGGTGTCCATCTGAGCTCTGGGCTTACACTGCAAGCTCTGAAATGGTCTGGCAGTTGCTTTTACTGCCTCCAGACCTCAGGGAAGAGAAATCCAGCCTCGGTGCTTTGAGGGGTTGACTGTGAGCCTAAGATGAGGTTTTACTACCACAGTGGCAAGCCCTAGACATTCCTCAGCCAATGCCAAAGGGCTAGGACAGCCAGGACACTGCCAATGGCACCTCGAGGGGCTTCTTGAAATGGGCTTGGCAGGGCTCAGCTTAACTCCCAATCTGTCCACTCTTTTCTCTCTCTCTAATCCAAGTCCCACCTTCTGAACACCACCAGAAGAAATGTCCAGGCAGCATCGTGAGCATCAGCTGAGGGACAAAACCCGCTTCTCAGCCCACGTGGGCAGACAGGCAGAGGGAAGGGGGAAGCCTGCCTTGCTTGTGCTCATGCCTCCGTTCTGGGAAGAGAGGCTAAAGAAACTCAGGCAGCCGTTAGCCGTGAGAGGTAGGTCACACTAAGGCAAGCCAGCAGGACACGGGCAGACATGCACCCATGGCAGAGATGGCAGCAAGCACTGCAGCCCCAGTGCCCTGCCAGCACTGGTAAACCAGGCAGCAAGTGTCCTCAAAGCAAGGGCTGAGATGGCCATGGTGCCCTCCCCCTCTGTCCATCGCTCCCTGAGGGGCCCTGCCTCCTGTGCTGATGTGCTCTGGCACAAGTTGCTAATCAGGACACAGCACGAGCTGGGACCGGCAGGCGCTGGGCTCCAGCACTTTTTTCCCAGCAGGAGCTAAGTGCCAGCACTTCCCCTGAATTAAAAAAAAAACCCAACAAAAAAAAAACCCACAAAAAGAAAAGCATCCATTTCAGATGAACTGGGGGGAAAAGGCTTCAAAGGTTGGGTTGGTTTTTTTTTTTCAAAAAAAAACGGGCGGGGCGGGCGCAAAAAAAAGCAGGTTAAAGGGAATGCATTTCCAAGGGAAGAAGAGTTAACTCCAGGGTCTGAGTGGTCCTGCCACCCTCTCGTCTGTGCTCCACTCTTTGCACTGCAGCATCATAATGACTATCTGCCAGCACCAGCTCCGCTGCCTGTGGGTCTCCAGTTCAGCCCCATCCCAGGAGCTCTCTGCCACGCCACAGGCACCCTGGTCCTCTCTCCCAGCTCTCCCTTGACCCCACTTCCAGAGACCAGCTAACAAGGACAGTTCTTTCAGAGCCCCCAAGCTGAAGTTCATCAGTCCTGTGATGTCAAGTGGAACAGAGTCACTGCACTTTATGAGAGCCGCCTAGAGGTGCCACTAGCCCTGGCAGCTCACGTCAGCCTTTCCTGCAGACAGCCCCTCTAATAACGCTGGTAGCCACCAGGTCAGGATGCACCCCCTGCTCACAAGTCACTGTCCCCCACTCACAGGGAAGGGGCAGAAGCGACCCACTCACCAGCAACTGCCTTGAGGTAAGCAGGAACCAAAATGCAAGCCAAGAGCCTTCCAACAAGATCACTGTCCAACCCCTCTCCAGTCCCTTCAAGCCCACACATCTCCATGCTGTCCTTGCCTTCACCCGCATGTGCTAAGCAACATGAAATATTCTGCAATTCTCTCACGGCAATCAATTCCAATGCTGCTGAAGATGCACTGGTTTCTCCTACATCTAATGGGCCAGGATGAAGCAGAGCCTGTCCTTATGCTCCGTTTTCTCCTGCCCTGCTCTCTGCCTCCATGGCAGAAAGATCCCACTTTGCACATGGCCAGGAGACTAATCCTGTTGGAAAAGCTGCCTCTGTAACACCTCAGCCTCCAATCTATATGGACAATAGCTACAGAAGCAGTTTGCCATCTCATTTCAGGATTCTGCCAGGAGCTACAATGTGGAAATGAGGGAGGCTGATCACTGTCACAGCCCTTAAATACTTCAGCTCACTTTGGCCAGGCTTACCCGCCTGACATTGCTGCCAGTGCCACACTGCCCTTACCTGAAGCACTCCAGCATCCACAGGAGAAGTTTTGAAGGGTTTGGTACAAGGATTTTTACATCTACATGGGTGATGAATGCTAAATAAAGGTTTGGGCACAGGAAGCTGGAAAACCTGCTCAATAACCCTAAATCTGGTCTCTACCTCTTCGTGCCTCTGACAATGACTGATTCTCACAGTGCTGTACCAGCTACAAACAGCGGGCTTTTGGTCTTCTCGGTCCCCCTTGGAGCTGTTAAACTCCTCTCCCATCTTTTTCCTTTCCTGCCCTTATTCAGCTCTCCCCAAAACATCAAGGAGACAGAATCAACCTACCAGCTCCTGATTTTGGGAGACAGTGAGTGATGGCCCAAAAGCAATCAAAAGGTAGGGCACCAAGCAGGAAAGCAGGGGAGCTGGAGTCAGGCTGAATAAGGGGTGCACACTCCCCAAGAGCCCCTCCTGGGACAGGCTGCCCCCCAGCAGCACTGTCCCCTCAGTGTTTTGGAAACAGGGGGTATAGATCAGAGCTGCTGAATGTCCCCGTGAAAGTGAGCAGAAACCAATGATGTGCTATTCAAAACCCTGAGATAATCCTATCTAATCAAACAGACCCAGAGAAAACACAGTCTTACAGGCCATAAAACACCAGAGGCCTATTCTGCTCGTAAATACCGAGCTGACACCCCATCGCAACAGCCCCTTTGGCCCTTCCTTCCTTCTCTCCCATCCTTCCAGTTGAACACTTGGCTGCTGACAGCTCCGACGTGGTCCCTGACTGCCTGATCAGGGTTAAATTAATGAAGCAGTTACCCCATCCCTCTTAAGTGCAAACTTACCACTAAACACCATTAACAGACTAACTAATGCCCTAACTACATAAAGACCAAACATTCCAGCATCCTCTGTTGGCCCAACCCAGGTGTGCTCACTCCAGCCTGACCCCAAAGCATCCTCAGCAGAGCAGTGCCCGTGCCCAGCACACCAGGGACATGGGTACTTTGGGCAGCAGCCACAGTAAGAAACGAGCTTTGGGCAGCCAGGGGAAATCCTGGCTCTGCTCAAGCCCACAGCAGAGCTCCTTTAACAGCAGAGACTGATGTTTCATTCTCATTTCAACCTTCAGAGTCATAACAGCCTGTCCCTGCCCCTTCTCCCACCAAATCTTCCTCTCCAAGACCTACCAGGAGTTATCCCAGGCACACGACCATAACGACACAGCCTTCTCACACCTCCTACTTTACAGTGAGGACAAAGCACACATGAGCCTTGTGAACATGATGAGCATTAGGCAGGGCTTTAGCTGGACCTCTCCTAGAGCAGAGTATTTAGCACTTTTCCTCTGATATTGGGTCTTTGATTGCTGTCTCAGTTATTTCCCTAAAACTGAGTGCTAAAGTAACTCCTAGCAAGCCCTGAATGCTTGGCAATGCACACCCAAAGGCGACCAGTGACACATGCATGTCACAGCCAAATGATGCTCTGACAGGGGAGATGGCCTGACACTTCCCTGCCTGCTGTCATCGAACACCACTTAGGTCAGCTGCCAGTACCAGCAACACAGATGCTGCAAATAATAGGAAGCTGCAGAGTCCCAGTGCATTTCTGCAGCCAAGCTTACCAAGGAAGGGGACAGGTCCTAGAGCTGAAGGAAACATTTATGGTCCTCTCATCCAGAGATGTGGCAGCTCAGGTGAAGAGGGCAACCTCAGAGGCTGCCTGAAAGCAATCTTTTCCCTGTTTTGCATAAGGAGAGGACTACTGGTGAGCCTGCCTTCACGCAGACTCCTCCGGGATGCTACCCTGCCTGGAACAGCCCTCCTGCAGGGTTTAGTCTTGCTCCTTGGCTTCACCAGTTTTAGCTTCCAAATTCCCAGGAGCCTCCCAGTGCGCCCAGCCTTTCCCATGAAGAAAGCTCTCCATGCTAAGGAGAAATCCATCTTTTTCCTAGAAAAGTAGGATGTAGCTGGGTGAGGTTTGGGGGACCTTTCTTTCTCCTCTTCCCCCTCCCACAGGGTAATGGAGCTCACCACTGCTCCCCAGCACCACAAGCCTCCCTGGCACTCCTTGTGTCTCCAGGGGCTGCAGCACAGCCCCTTCTCCCCCTCTTCCCTCCCCTCAAACAAGGCAAGGAGGGTGGAAATAGCAAAGCCAAAGGGAAAAACAAAACAACAAAGCACTGTATAATCTGCATATTTCACCATTTGCAGAGGGGATTTTTTAATAATTTAATAGTTTTAATCCTTTATCAGATGCTCATCTGAGAGGATTTTGCTGCACATACAAGATTTGGTACAAATTCATTTGCAGTAAATATACTCATTTAGCAAGTTTATTTCCCACCTGGGCACTGAGCATGGCAAGTTGGCTGCTACTTGACAAAGGTGGTAAGGCCTTAGTGGAACTCCGTTGTGCTGTATTTCTCCTGATTTTTGCAGCTACTGGAAAAAAATGACATTGACCATCCTCACAGCTTGAGATCACACAGATAGCAAGGCACACCTTCAAACAGCACCCAGTCCTGCACCCCAGCCATGAGCAGATGCTCACCCTGCCCTACTGACTCAGTACTACTGAAGACCTGCTGGCTCTTCCTGCACCAGTAACCTTAACAGGACCGCAGCAGAGGCTACAGCGCTGCCCCACCACACCGCAGCAGTCCCAGCCCAGACTCCCCAACGTACTCTGGCAGAGAGAGAGTCCAGATGAGGTTACTTTGCTTTGAGGAGAAGTCAGCCACAAGGACACGAGCCATGTCATGCCACTTTTCTTCAGAGCCAGAGAATGGGTGCTGGCTGGTTTTACTTATTAGAACAGATATAATGCACCAGGCTGGAGGCTGACAGGGCAGGTGGCTGCAGCTCTGAGCTCAGACTGCAGCTCAGGGTAGCTGGGTTTCGTTTGGTCCTACTGTGTTACTGACCTAACCACCTCCTCTTCTGCTGCGTGGGCTGCAGTACTTCACTGCATCTGCAAGGGACACCCAAGAACACGGATGAGGCATGGATGCCCCACCAGAGCCTTTCCATCGGCTAAGCTCTCCAATTCTCAAGCTATTTTGGGGAGAGAAAATGGGAATGAACGCCAGAGTGAATTTACACCATTCTGAGGCTCTGTTAATTTACAGGTGGCCAGAAGATAGAATCTATATTATAAGAGCTATATGCTCATATGCATTCAAGGCACTGACTGAGGCACAACAAAGGTTTTCCAACCTGAATACAATTCATTGAATATAATGATACTTCGTTAGATGGCTTAAAGCTACAGCAAGAGCCTGCTGCAGGGCTGATCGTTTCTCATGTTGTTTGTGCACTGCAGTTGCTTTATATCTTTGCTTATGGCCAAATACTTAGAAATACTCCACAGGAACTGAAGCTGGATTCCCCCAAATGCCAACTCCATGATTAACCAATGGATCGTTCCACTGCCAACCTCTCTCGTCTCCGATTTTCATCTAGAGAATAGAAGGAAAAGTTTCCCCTTCCCCACAGCTGTCAGGGAACGTACAAATCCTTCTGACCCATCTTTAAGGCCAATACAAAGGGCCCCTTCGAAAGCAAAGGGCACACAGTATTTCCCTGACACTTTATACCCCCTTAGGGCAAAAACTGAGCACCATGCTTTTGTGTTCACAGACCAGGGAAGAGGACAAGCAACATCAATTCCAGCACAATGCTGTTTTTTCCTAGGTTGTAGCATCTTACCACCTGAGTATCTTGGCCAGACAAGGAGTAAGAGAGCTGTCCTCAGCCTCCATAGAGCTGCCAAAAACCAAGTCATGCTGATGCATAGCTTTTGGATGCAAGTTTTGATTAAAACACTGGAGTGATCTTGGCTGGATTTACACCAGGACCTTCTACCCAGCAAGCTACCTTCCTTAATCTGGGACACCACTGATGCAAAGTCAGCTTTTTAGACAAACGTCAAAGCAGCTTTTTGGCTCCCCACTATGTATTCCTGCTGTAAGCACTGTGGGGCAGAGAGCAAATCTCCCTGGGCAAGCACCGTGTGTGCTGCAACCAGGCATAAATTCTACTGGAGTCTAAGTAAGTCACAAAAATATTGTGCCCATTTCAAGCCATGGTTAATTCAGACAAACCCACCAGTTTTTGACAGCTCAGTTTGAATGCTCCAGTGCTTGAAATGCAAAATACAACATAGTCCATTACCCTGCATCTGCAGAGAATTATATCTTGTTTTTTGTAGTTTATTCAACTAATCCAATAGACTGATCCTATCCTATTCCCTCTGCCTTTAAGACAATCCAAGAATCTATTTACTTTCCTCTTTCCACATGGATGGTAGCAGCGATAAGCGTTTTGGGAGAGAGAGTGCCCACTAACGTTTATTTATGGTCCAGCAGTGGCTGCAGCGTGCAAAGTGCTGCCTGCATGCATAACAAGATGTGCTCTCTGCCCCGCATCCTTACAGTTCATAACACTTCCTTAACTGTTATCTTTGGGATTACAAGGGTCTAAGGAGAGATTTCTGGGGGGAAACTGCCTTCTGCACCTCTCCAGAGTACCTTAGTGTTGGCCCCTTCCAAAGCCCAGACACCAACCTAGATCAGTGCAATCCCATTCCAGCCACTGCTATGCCCCATTTTGTGGATGGCAAATCTAAGGCATGAAAAGGTGAAAGGCTTCATGCCTGATGAGCAAAACAAGCCTTTAGCCTTTAAAGTATGCTTTCTTCTAGAACAGGGGTCCTCATACTTTTTAAACAGGGGGCCAGCATGCGGATGAAGTGGCAGGAGGTCATCTGCGGCTGCTTGGTTTCCCCCCCCAACCCCCAGCTGGGGGGTGTGTGTGTGGGGTGTGTGCCTGTAAATACCGGGGACTGGGTTGAGGACCCTGGGGGCCCGTATTTGGCCCACAGACCGTAGTTTGAGGACCCCTGTTCTAGAAGTACATGGCCAACAACATTTTGGGCCTCAACATCTGCATCTGGCAGCACCCAGGAAGAAGCCACCCCAGGAACTCTTTCAGAATCACAACCATGGCAATGCTCTTTCACAAAGGTGCCGAGCTGCAAACCACTCAAAGGGCCAAATAACCCTCAACAACTGGGAAGTCCTTAATCTACAGCGAGAACCAGGTCAAAATTGAGCAAACAGCTGCTGCTCCGTACAATGGACAGACCGAGCCCCAGCCCAGGATGCAGCTCTGCTCATATTTCTGCAGGTCCTGAAGGCTGATTCAAAAATCTGCGATTTAGGGCTTTTACGTCTCTGCATAGATCTATCTGATGCATTCAGGTAGCAATGTGTATGTGCCACCTCCAGGGAATTTATTTTCCCCCCATTTGCCAAGATAAACAGCATACCAAGCATGAAGGGGGGAGGAGACAGGCTGATTTAAGTGATTTCACTTTGCGATTTTCTGTGTTCTTTTTAAGTCGCTTATCCATTTCAGTGCTCAATATTCAGCTCTTTCCCTAATTAGAAAATCGCTAATCTGCTCTGAAAAATGTAAAAGTGAGTCTTGCTTACGTGCACTGCTTGGAATATGCAAGTGTGCTGGGTTCTGTGTTGCTTTCAAGCTCTTTTTAAAAAGCTTGTGGTGTCTCCAGCTGGCATCTCTTGCTCCCGTTGATCCCTCCCCCGGTCCACGTTCAACCCGTGTGCAGAGCAGTGCTACGTATACCTAATACCTCCAAGCAATTATTCCTGCTCTATTCCTAGCAGACACTAAACCTTTGGCACTCTTTTAAGTAATGCACTCGTCCCCTTCTCTGCCTGGGAGACCCCTCCCAGCCAGGACAGGACAGCCTCTCCACACCACATCCCAAAGAGCAGCTGTCCAGGAACCCAGGGCAGGGACAAGGGAGGGCTGCAAAGATGGAAGCTCAAAAAAAGCAAATTTTCAAACCAGTCCATCCAATTGCTAGGGGTTCAGTAGCAGCACTTTATCAGCCTAATGTTACACCCGCAAGACCATGGCTGGTGCCAGGGAGCAGCGCAAGTGGGGTTGCTCTGTGTAGGGGAAAAACCAGGAGCTGGGGGTGACGCAGGACAGCCCTCACTGACCCGGCACAACCCCTGTGAGCCTGGGCAGGGCCTGGTAGCAACAGGTCCCATAGACAGCCCCAGGCAAGGCAAGGTGACAAGTCAGGGCCGAGGTCCCTCCACCAAGCTCAGTCAAGAATGAGAGCCAGAGCTGGAGAGGCTACCTGCAATGTAGGTTCAAAGTCCATCCAGGAGACAGGGTTAGAGGCCAAGCTACCTGCAATGTCACTCCAAGGTGCATCCAGGAGAGCCAGCCAGAAGCAGGGCCGCAGCAGAGACCTGCCATGTGGGGCTGAGGTACACCCAGGGACCAACACTGGGGACAGTCACACCTTCAACAGAGCTCAGGAAAACACAGGGACCTGAGCTCAAATGAAGCTCTTGAGGCTGGGACAGTGGGTATAGGTCCCAGATGAGGCTTGTTAAGGCAATTGAGGCTCATTAAATGCACACTGGGGCCCTCACAGCTGATCACCATCCATCACCTCCCCACCCCGTGTGCTGCTGCTGGAGATCCCAGCCTGGGTAAGCAGCAGTGGAGGCAGGGACAGCTGGATAATTCAGCCCAGTGCGGGATGGAGAGCAGACCAGACCAAGCAGCTCCCAGCTCAGCACTGCCCTGCGCATCAGGAATTCAACACCTGCTTCAAGGCGTAAATCCGACTGTCCTGAAGGTCAGCAGCTGGTGGCCTTAGACAGCAGTGTCTAGCCTGGGTGATTCATCATTACTCTTTTGTGGAAGAAATCCCATTAAGTAGGCACCAGCATAAGCCCAGAGGGCTAGGGGTTGGTCATTAACAGCTCAACCCGAGCAGGCAGCGCAGAGATCAGGCTCCTCTGCAACAAGTGAGCACAGCCTCACAACATCCCTGCTCCCCAGAACTCGCCTGGTTCTTCTGTGCAGACCCGGCTGCACCCCGCCAGAGCACATAACCCTGACACAAATTCCAGCACTGCTCAGCCAGTAGTTGACATTGCACTAAGAAAAAAATCCAGCCCACCCACACTCTGCATAACCAGCAATTGGGGGAGAAAGAAATGAGGAGCAGCTCGCCTGCAGTGCTCCAAGCCTCACCTCTAAGAAGGTGCCCACCACCTCAGAGGAACATTCTAGAAACCTCCTGGCTAGCACTGCACTGCAAATGTTGCCCATTTTAAGGACCATCATCCTCCCCTCCCCATCCCTGCCCCATCTCTGTTATTTTAGGGACTTAATTTTTAATCACTAGCTTACCAAGACAAGAAAGATGTCTGGCCTAGGGATCTACAGAGCATAGAAGTGGAATTAAAGACAGCCAGGCATTGTCCAGGCACGGCCAGGACACCTGCATACTGCTCACAGCCAAGCCAGCCCAGTCCTCAGCCTTTGCACTGCTTTCCCAAGTGTTACTGCCGTGGTCTGTCACACTTGGCTACCTGCACATTAATATGAGCAACTCCTTGCCCTGCTCCAGCATCCTGCTGTCCGCAGCAGCTCTCACACTACACATCTTCAGGTTTGGTTTTTTTTTTGTTTGTGGGTTTTTTTGTTTTTGTTTTTGTTTTTTTAAATCAGCTTCTCAGTGCTCTTGTACCCAAACCTCACCCCATGCTGCAAGAGCCATCCCAGTGCCCTCACTCACCTTTCTCCTCTGGCTCTGACCAAGGGCAGTGTTGCATCGCCCTGCTGTTTTGGGAAGAGCTCTGCACATGGCTGTGATGCACCTGTTGCTCAATCTCTAAAGCTACCCATCAGATCTCCGCTAAGTGCGCTGCACCCATCGTCGTCTGCAGACACATGCTGGCTATGTCTGTCCTACAGGAACAGGACTAAAGCAAGAGGAAGAAGTTGTGTGGATATAATTAGCAATAGTGCATCTAAGTAACTCAGAGCCCTCATGTTACACTATTGTCTAGGGGTGCTATTTGCTCACAAGCTTTTCACAACCAACTACTTCCCTAGGAAGAAGAGTACAGCTTAAATGGCAATTAGTCACCCATCCTGCCTTTGTTCCCAAAGGATCTCCAGCAACATTTTGGGGAAAAGACTGGGAAAGTTAATCCAAGGCTGACATACACATCTTACAGCTACATGGACAGTTTTCCATGAATCCTCTCCTGCCCAGATTGCTCGCAGGAGAGAAAGGGAACACAGCTGCTATCATAAACCTTTCCAGCCAAACCGCCCCACTTCATTATAGTTTGTCACCTGCTCAGGGAAATCACTTGTCACAAAAATTTTCTTTTCCACTTAATGACTTCAAACTCAATTTGAGGATTGGCTCAGCAGACTACAGCTGAGGTGCCTTTCAACCAGAGCGTACACTTTCCCTGGCTGTGAGCTGCAGGCGAGATGGACGGTGAGGGCACCTTTTGCTCGGGAGGCAGAGCTGTTGTAGCTTGGTGTAACTAAAGGCCCGACTCAGCAAAGCACACCAACCCTACTGATTGTAGAGCCCGCACTTACTGTTTAATAAGGATTAAATGTGTTGAACTGAGGCTGATGAGACGCTGACCCAAGCAAGAGCTAGGTCAGGAACAGGGCGGGTCACGACAAGTGATCTGGTGTGCAAGGAAGAGGAAGAGGCAGAGGACGCTCCACTGGGCCAGACTCAAAGCATTTATACATCCAAGTGTACGGTCTGTTGGTGGCCAGGATCAGCCCTAAAATGCAGCATTTCCTTAGCAGCGAGTGAAGGGACCTTATTGTCACAGGCTAATAGTATGACCTGCACAGCACTTCATCACTGATGAAGCACAGGTACAGGTTATGTTGCCACCACTTACCCAGACTTGTACAAGACAGCATCAGTGGGCAGGACAGGCTGATGCTCCTAGTCATTGTAACTGTAGAAATAATGCAAACACTGTACTTGAGAAAAGTCACAAAAAATACACTGTGCAATGAGGGGAGCCAGGAAAACAGGCTCAGAGAAGTGCCTTTCCCACAGTCACCAAGCAAGTCACAGAGCCAAACCCAGAAGTCAAAAGCATCCAGTGCCCTTCTTGCCACCCCACACTACCTTCCAACATTTTATGCTATAAACACAAAGCCTCCCTGCCACAGGTCCACTCTAATATTATTCCTGCTTACTGGAATTGTAAAAAAGGATTAGCAACAACTACAGGAGTTGATCTGGAATGATCTGTTAAAATTCTGCAGGTGAATGCTATTAAATGCAAGCGAACACTGAGTCCCACATTCCCAGTGAAATTAATAGGCTCCACGTTACAATGGAGCAGAAGTAAAATCATTGCTAGGACTGAAGCAAAACCGAGATTTATTTATCTAGTTTGCACTGTTCCTAAGTAGCTGCACACAGTATGTTAGGTAAAGTTAAACACACATCTTGTTACTTTAGCAGCTAACAACAGCAATCACATCTCTTCTGAAAGTGGACTATATTGAACAGGCAACTAATGGATCAGCTTGAGAGTCTTCTCACCAAGGCACTTCCTCCTTGCAGCTAGGACAGCCACCCTGTCCCACCCTTGCAGGTCCTTGGCAGGATGGATGGAGCACGGGTCTGCTCCTAAAATCCATGCTTGGTGCTCCCAGGTAGCAGGCTGAGGTCACCCCCCTGCTCTATTTGGCTCGGCAGCCAGCAGACTGAGTGTGTTGTCAGGAGAGAGCAGATCAAATTAGCACATTAGCAGGACTGCCAAGAATTGAAAGCCCGATGCAACCAGCTAAACACTTGAGATTTGCTCCAGTGGCTGCTGCAGTAAACCGTGCAGAAGCCACAGTTAAACACAGCGAGCTGTCGCTGCAACGCAGACTGTGCCTACAGCCAGCAATCCTGCCCCGTACCACCCCAAACGCAATGCTATGCAAAAGCATCAGCCCAGCTCCTGAAAGCAGCCCCATGCTGCCAACAACCTAAAAAAAAGGTGCTGTGTTAATGCAGAGAGCACCAGCTCCTGCTCCTGGGTTAGCTGCACCTTGGCGACCTCATCCCTGCACCATCCCTTTTGCATGACACAGGGCTGCCCCCGCGCCGACAGAGCAGTGCTGGGGAGCACCCCAGAGCGCTGCTCCACCTCTCGTACCCAGCCTCCGAGGTGGTCTCCAGGAGCTAGACCACCATGCATCCTCCTCCTCACCTCCAACCCCCATCCAGAAACCCAGTGGAGATTTAAGAGAAAAAGGAATTTTAAAAACACATCAAGAGTTAAAAATACTTCCTTCAGCCGACTGCAAGGCAAGCAGAGGGAACAGTGTTTACTGCAACTTACGGCTGCAAATTGAGATTCCTGGTTTAGAGGAAGATCTGGTGCTCTGGTGGTTTCAACACACTCTTGAAACCCCTGTAACAGAGCCTTACTTCAGCTACCCTCTCCACAACAGGTCTTTAACGTACTAGAAATCCCACTACATTGGTTAGACAAGCAACCGGTTCCCTTCTAATTGGTTTAAAAGACAGCAGGTCTTCCTTTTTAATGGCTGATTAATTGCCACACTGCCCAATGCAAGGCGGGGATTCACTTGTCTGTGTAGCAATTCAGCAGGGAAGCCTGAGGCTTCCATGTAAAGGAAGGGATTGACACACAAAAAAAAAAGTTGACTTGTGATCCAGCCAAAACTAAACCAACCAGCAGCCTCTCCCGGTAACCTTCCCACCAAGCCCCCCACAAGTGTTAAGGGAAATAAAGATATTCCCATTTTGAAGGCAAAATTCAATGTTCATGAGGGAGATAGGGCTCATTTAGTTTTTAATTTTTCATTTACCTCCAGGTTAAATCCAGGCAGGGAGCCTGATGTTGAAATGAATTGAAACAACTGTTTTAACACAGTCCAGCTCCCTTCCCAAAACTCTTCCATCTCCCCACCCACTGCCAGGAGAGGGACCAAACTGGGCAGGAATAGGGAGATTGAACAGAAACAAGTCAGAGTCAGCAGCAGGCTGGGTTAATGCGGGCACAGCTTTCTGTCGTTGTCATTCTGGTGTTTGCTCTCTGCAATCCTTTTAAGGTGGCTGCAGCTTGCAGCCAGTGCAATCCTGATTTTGTAAGGGTTTGGGGTTTTTTCCCCCTCCTTCCTTTTTTCACATTGCCAGCAATTGATTTCATTTAACATTTTCATTCCTCTGCCTGCTGTAAATAACCACTTGGCAGCTGAATTTCTCAAGTAGAACAGGCAGTGGCTGCTTACTCTCTTCCTGGCAGCTGGGGGGGGGAATCTGGCAAGCACTAAAGCAAGAAGCTCTTTCAAGTAGCTTTGAAATGTGCAGGAGATTACAAGGGTAGTACTTGGAGTGGAAGAAGTCACAATATAGAAAGGCCAAAAACTTATTTTTGAGACTCCTAGTGAACTTAGTAGCTGAAAGACTAAACTCCCAGGTTAGAGATGAGTATTTTACTCCTGGTTAATGGTCCTACAGAGCCACAGATGCCAGCAGAGAAGGGTACCAGGCGGCTGCAGCTGGTTGTTGTCAGTAACCTGGCAGCACATTGCTGCGCTTAAACCAGCACACAAGGTGCAACCCAAGGAGAAGACAACCCAACCTGCCACCTCCATGTGCTCAGCAAACCACCACACATGCTCACCACCACTCACTTGCCCACCAGCAGGCTGAGATACTGCATCCGTGCTTGTCATACCAGTCCTGCCTTCCTCCTGGGGGCCCAGCATCAAGAGCGTTGGTGCCAGATTCCCACAAAGTTCAGCCAGACAAGATACCTGTGACCTACAACAACCACCCTGCCGTACCAGTACCCTGTCCTCTCCCACTGACTGGGCAAAGCATCTCCACTCTGCCAGGACATCTCAAGACCTGAGATGCAAAGAACTCTACATTACCACGCAGTTCAGCAGGCACAAATTTCTGTTCTGGTTTATAATCTCAATAAATCCCTGACCTGACTAGAATGTGACAAACTTAGGGCCAGAACAAACTTCACTGTAAGTCAGCCTTCGCATCGGAGTAACAGAGGAGTCACAGAATCAACGACAAGCAGGTTCATCTTAGTGATGCCAGCATAGCACCCATACAACTCCCTTAGGCTTCAAATGGTTTACTTGTGTTTTACATGAGCTTATGGAGAGGGGAGCTGCTGTCCCACCACTGCCAGGCTTCCCCCCCCCCCATCCCCAGGAGCTCCCAGTACAAGGCTTTGCTGCCACCCCAGAGAGGCAGAGCAGAACATCCCACAGCCACAAGAATCAAGCAAGGGAATGGGTATTTACAACCCCAAACGACTGCATGCACAGCTAAGCGAGCACCAAGTACTAATAATGATTAACTTGTAAGGGATCCTTTTTAGCTTTTATTCAGGAAAAAGTCAGCATATTCTGAGTGCAGCCATTAACAATACCAACAAGCAGAGCTTGTACCACAGGCTACGTGGCCTAATTCCACCCTGCTTTTCTGATGCTGAAAAAAAGCTGCAGTAAAGATATCAGCAGTGACAGGATCCTGGCACGCACTGGCCCCCACCTTGCATCTCAACCCTGAAATGCTCCTCAGCAAGAGCTGCTTACTCCTCCTCAGCTCCCTGCCCCTCCAACCCAAGCTGGAAACCACAGAGAATGTCTTTGAAAATGCCCCTGCTGAACTTGTAGAGGCAGAGTGGAGCAGGGATGACAAAAATCGGAGCTGGCAGCTCTGCAGAGCAAAGCCCAACAGTAGGTTCACCTTTCCCTTCCCCTCTCCAACACACCACGAGTGGGAGGGTTTGACGAGGACAGCACAGCTGAGCTAGTGGGCAAGCAAGAGAGGAAAGGAGGGGAAAGCAGGAGGCAGAGGTGGGCAGCAGCTGCATTGTTAACAGTGACGCAGCTGGTCTCCTTGCTCTGAAAAGCACTCATGAAGGCCACAGGCACGCCACGGATGCAAGCGGAGGCTGTTCAGGAGTCCCTTGAGGGGCAGATTCAGTCTATCCCATAGCTATGCAGCAGGATAAAACACTCCGTCTCCCCTCAAAAATACCTTGGGGATGCCAAGGGATGCAGAAGGAACTCAACCACTGTCCCAGCCACATGTTGGATGCTGGCTCAGCCCCTGACATCTGCCTGCTGCAGGACAGCAGGGCTGGCATCACCCTTCTGCTGCTGCCATCCACACCTGCTTGCAGAAAGCCAAGTATGAAAAAGGCATCCTTGTTCCTACAACAGTTCAGAGCCTACTGTGTTACACGTGAAGACAGGCAGGGCTAATCCCCATCTCACAACTTGCAATGCTAAGTACATTAGAAGCTGCTTTTTCTATTATTTTTTATTATATTTATTTTAGCAACTTTGCTTCACCCCTTCTTTTCCCCCAGCAGACAAACAGCAGAGTAGAGCAAGCATGGATAATTCTCATCCCATTTTTATTTCTCTGTGGTGTTTCTCTGTTTGCTTTGGAGAGGAGGGGGTTGTTGGAGCATGTGTATTGCTTTCCAATTACAAATTAGCTTTTTAAATGAAGTGTGCTGCAAGAGGCCTGATATGCCATGAGCAGGTGTGCTACTCAGTCTCTGATGAGAAACAAAAGTGGGGAAAAAGAAAATCTCACCCTACAAATAACTGCCCTGCTGCCGCTCACAGAGCCTGGTCTGAGCGGGGAGCCCTGTGCAAGTGCGTGTGCAGAGCACGGAGTGGTCCCAGTGATGGGCTCCTCCTGGGAGTTCGGTTCCTACGGCCAGCAAGGAAGAAGTTTTTTGCAGAGTAAATGGAAGCACTTGGCAGTAGGAACCAGGTTGAAGCACAGCTCTGCTGTGCTCAGGCTTCAGGGAGGCTCTGAACAGAGGGAAGGAGACAGGGAAAGGGCATCCTCCTCTCCCATCAAGTGGGGTCAGCTTCCCCCAGACCTCCAAATCAAGATCCCGCTGCCAGCGGTGTGCTCTGTGCAGGGGAGCTCCAGTAGAGCTGAATTTTACACGCACCAGAGTACAAGGGTCGGATACTGAAAAGACCTGCCATTTCCCATCCCTCTTCCATGAAAATCCTCAAGGGCTGTAGCAGCAAAGCCAGGTCCCACACACATCTCCCAAGGGTTTTGGCACTGCGGGTCAGCACCACGTGGAGGATTTGTAGGTCTGCTCTCGATCTGACACTTCTGAGGCAGCTGTTGATGGGAAACACAACTCCAAGAGCACCTCCGCAAAGGTGATTCGATATGCTTCCAGTCTGCCCACAGATTCAGGGAACTAGTAATTGTGTGTGAAGACTGGAAACACCTCTTTTCTATGTCTGTTATTAGCAAGCTGAGCAAGTACCTTATTGTTGACAAATATTCAATTGCAGATGTGTGGTAGCTATGTCCCAGCTTCTCTTCTTTCATCACCTGCAATTGTTGCAGCAGCTAGTCAAACGAGCATAAGTGCTATGAGTTTTCAGCAAACACTACCAGATATTCAGCACAAAAGGAAAAGTTGACAAATGATCAAATGCAGTTGCATCTACAGTCTGCTGCTCACAGACAACTGACAAACAGAACACAAATGGCGACATTCCCTCGCTGAATTAACAGGCAGTCCAAGAACAGCTACTCAGCTCAACAGCTATAACAAAAAACCCCACCCACCCATACCCCAAACCCCAACACAACTAAAAAGAAACCTCTGTCACTCCCAGAGTTCAGCAAACTCCAGCCCAGATGCCACTCTGCAGAGCTGGGTGAACACGGCGAGCTGGCTCAGATCCCCACTGTGAACCTTCTGGTACCGTTTTGGGGGTTCCCTGAAGCTGATGCTTTTTAGACACGTGTGGGCTTTTATAGTTTATTTTGGTTTAGGACCTGGGCAGGAATTGACTTCAGGCATCTTATGCAGAGCTTCCAAGCCCTCCTTCCCAGGTCCTGACCACTTTGCCCTGTCCTTTCCCCTTTCATTTCACCGGTCTCTGCCAAATCACCGACCATTAAGGAACATACTCTGTAACGCTAACCTGCCATCCGTGGCCTCGTGCTGCTGATGTGCTCTCCTCTGTCCCTCACCTGTGAAGGACTTTGTCTGCTCAGGCCAGCAGGGACTGGGATTTTCCACTGCACCCTCATCTTCTGCCCAGAAGAGCTGGGTGCGTTTAAGGCCTCTGTCAACCACCCCCTGTCCTTTTTTACTGCTGCCAAACTTTCTTAGAGCTGCTAAATCATGAACCTCTAAACATCTAGACACTGTGATTTGTTTAAGAAAATAAAATTTGTGTTTTATAAAACACTGGCAGAGTTTCTCCCTCTGTCCTTCATTAAACCTTTTTGTTTCACATGACATGTCCCCCATGCAGACTCCAGCAGCAGCAGCATACCAGTTCAACTTAGGAAGAATAAAAAGCTACCTTGAGATTCACAGCATATTAAAATTAACAGCCACTGCAGTCAAACACTGTATCTCTCTCCAATCTCATTACGAACTGTTTGTAACATAAACCAGGATCCACTTCACAGTATTTCATGGGAAGATCCACAAGGAAATACAGAAAAGACAAACACATGTCAGAATTCGCTTGAGCAGAGACCGAGAGCATGAGGGGCAGGATTGGAGCCCGCTGGCCGGGAGGCTCTATCCACGCACTGCTTCCCTGCACAGAGCGGGCTGCATCCCACGCACCACCTGCGAGGGTACCGCTAGCTCACAGGGGCAATGCATGGGGAGCTCAGGTCTGGGCTTTCTGCTCCAAATCCAACACCACCACAGTGAAAAAGAAAGGCAAAACCAGATGAAGACACTCTAGGCCCAGAGCAAACCAAGCAGGCCATGCATAGGCTCTTGCCTTTGCCAAACAGTCATGCAATCACTGCCCTAGTTTGTCCTGGTCATTTGTGGTTATTTGAGCTCCTGAGGGTTTCTTGACCTCGTTTCCCAAGACACAACCCACAGCTCTGCCCATCCCGGGCACCTCACTGCAATAAGCCCCTGGCGATCCCCCTGCACATGGAACGTGTGCCCACTAACCCCAGCTGCTCACGCTGCGCAGCCAGCCATGCCAATCTCACCAGCCAAAAAGCCAACTTACTTTCACGAAACACAATAAAAGGCAGAACCAGGGAGGCTGCAGAACAAAGCACCCTGAAGAAGAGCTACAGACAGGGGGGGCACGCCACGCTAGAGCCCCCTACCCTGTACCTATAAGCAGTTCCCTACCATGCTCTCCTTCCCACCCAAGCACAACCTTTCACTCTACCAAGTTGCAGCCAACACCTTTTCCTTGGTAGCAACTCCTCTGAGAAAGGAATGGTAGATTCTGCCTCAAAGCGCACCCAGCTGGCTCATCCCATCCATCCAGGCCAATTGAGTTTGCTAGACATTCAGCAGCCCAATGTTTCATGAAGAAAAAGTGGTGCTGTCAAGAATTGCAACAAGGGAAATTGCTCTGGTAGAAAAACCTGGCAGCACATGTAGCCTGGGAGCCCACAAAGCCAAGCTGAGAGGGACCTAACTGAGAAACTGGTGAGCTCTGGGAAAAAGCTTTCACCCCCATTTTGCCACTGGAAATCCCTTCCAGCAGGAAACCTGTTAGCAAGAGCTCCCTGGGACTCGGCTCACGGGAGGATGGAAACTGAGGGAACAGAGACGGGGAAGCACAGGGTATGTGGCTCGATCTGTTCCTAAAAAACCTTTTGCAAAGCCAGCTACAACCATGCCCTAAAGGCAGAGACTTTACCCATACAGAACCAGGCACCAGCTCCCTAGACAGCCCCTTCGTCACACCTGACCTCCGCAGGCAGATGCACCCTGGGGAAGAGCAAAACGTGATTTCTCACAGTCATTCCCAAAAAACCACTGTCCTCTCTAATCCTCAGCAGCCATGTCTCCTCCCTGCAACCAGTTTCCTTGAGA